>NC_064625.1:7797157-8108357 GCF_023898315.1 Schistocerca nitens | reverse complement strand
CATGTGTTCAAGAATTGTCTGCAAATCGTTCGACTGGACGCAGTCCACCCGTACCTTGTTCAACCCGGTCCCCACATTTCACGCGTGTAGACCTTTCTTCTGCGGCGAAAGCTGAAAGACGCTGTGTGCAAGGGCATATCAACTACAGCTGATGACATGCAACGGCGTATTACCGCAGCCTGCTCGGACATCTCTGCTGAAATGCTAGCACGCGTGCAGCCGGTGGTCGTTTTGAACACAACCTGACATTGTCAACTGTCTCGTTACTGGCAGAACCGAGGACTAGTGTACGCACTTACGTTATTCTTTAGTATGTGTGTTACCACAGGTACTGTGCACGTTTCGGTGTAGGAACTTTTCAAAATACGGTATCTCGTAAAGGAACACCACTGAGTATTATTACAATCAGTTGATTGGCTAACAATACGAGCCCATGACTACCGATTCATCTATAAAAACCGCACAGAACTGTCACTTTCCATTTTCGCAATATCCGCGGCGCAAGTTATGGGTGATCCACCCAGTACAGCCGTCGTAAGGTGTCAGGGCGACTACCATCCTAGGGGCGGTGGTAGCCTTCCCACCCCTGTTTCCTTCAGTGACCTCTGTATACCGTCTCCCAGTAAAGGAACCAGCTCGCTCTTGTAGAGGATGAACAGCACGATACGTCTGCTCGCCGGAAACGGCGTCACAGAACGCAGCAATCAGTCTGAACTACCACTCAGTCAATAATTCACATATTATGCGATAGCTTTAGCCTTCGATTTCAGTCAGACTACTGTAGTAAGAGTTTCGTACATCCATATTTAAACTGGATGAAGGTGGGACACAGCCGGTATAATTTTTATTAAAAATGCAATTCGTCCAGATGTACTTAAGACTTTTTATTTACTTCGCTACTAGTTTCGTCGTTGCCTCAACGCCATCTTCAGGCCCGTACACTTTGCTGAAATCAGTTGTGTGTGGCTTAGTCTAGAAGACCGCGGTGAGATCAAAACGTGCTCCACATGGATGGCGGGCAGTAACCAAAGATTCGTTGTCATACTTTTGAATGATTGAACTTGAGTTAGTGTACTGAAGAAAAAACGGGTCGATAACGCATTAGGACACCTCTGGCCTTTATGCAAGCACTTTTTTGGTTTTCCATTGATAGAGTTGTTGGATGTCTGGACGTCCTCCTGAGGGATTATCGCACCAGATACTGTCCAACTGACGCGTCAGATCGTCAAATTCCCGAACTGCTTGGAGTGTCCCGCCCATGACTCTACACAGTTCTCAATTGGGGAGAGATCCGGCGATCTTGCTGGCCAATGTACGATTTGGCAAGCACGACGGCAAGTCGTAGAAAGTATCGCCCTCTGCGGGCGGGCATTATCTTAGTCAGTTGTAAGCCCAGGGTGGCTTGTCACGGAGGTGCAACAGAACCAGACGTAGAATATCGTAGACGTACCGGTGTGCTGTGAGGCTGCCACGGGTGTCAACAGAAGGTATCCCGCAGTTAAATGGCACGGCAGACCACAGCGTCAGTCCCGGCTGTCGGGCCGTGCGGCGGCCGACAGAAGCTGGTGCAACACCGCTGTCCGGGCCGCCTGCAGACACGTCTTCCCTGATCATCGGGACTCGGTTCGACGCGGGACTCGTCACTGGAGACAGTTCTACTCCAGTCAGCGAGATTCTGTGATTGGTTGGTGACGTAACACAGCACCGCACGTGACGCACAGACGAGACCACTAGCCTTGAGATGTATGATCGTCACTAGTGGACATTTTGCGGTAACTAACTCAGCATTTTTAAAGAGCGATTTCTCATGCGAGCGTGTAACGTAGCATTTAAGGTTTATTATTCAATTGCATGAAAATTTAGAATATAATTTAACGAAAATGAGACTTAAAAAATGAAAAGAATTGATATTAAGGTATTTAGACAGAATTTATTAACATTGCAAAAATGGCTCTGAACACTGTGCGACTTAACTTCTGAGGTCATCAGTCCCCTAGAACTTAGAACTACTTAAACCTAACTAACCTAAGGACATCACACACAGCCATGCCCGAGGCAGGATTCGAACCTGCGACCGTAGCAGTCGCACGGTTCCGGACTGCGCGCCTAGAACCGCGAGACCACCGCGGCCAGCCATTAACATTGCAAACAACAAGTTTTTTTAATTGCCCAAGTGCGAGTAGGACTTCCGCAGTGTGGGTTCGTGAAGGCTTAGTTACGTACGTAGACAGTTCATCCATTCCCGGAATCGAGAACCTCGATGATTTTTGCGTGTTAGCGGTATCGGTACCGGCAAGATATCGGTCCCGGGAATTCCAAGACAGCATCAGAATTTCTGACACCAGCCTGGGCGTACATAATGACGCGAGCAGGGGACTTCAGTTTATATATGTAGAGAGACAGAGAAGATCCAACAACATATCTTTATTTACATACTACGACATGGCTACGTTTGCGTGCAGTAATACTTGTCTATTACGCTTTTGGCAGATTATGAATGCAGTGCAAGTTCTAATGGCAATAGAATATTGTGTACGTGATATAACTGCAATTTCACAATTTTACGACTTTTTTCCTTCACTTTTACTGTAAAACCTTGCTCCTTGCCAGGATTCGTGCTTTTTGTCAACGAGATATTCCCTAAAGGTTTTGAAGAGTGAGTTTGAGAGAACGAAACTATATTACATAAATGACGGTATCTTTTGACTCTATTGGCTTAGAAGGTAAAATGTTTTGCATCACCAATGGACTGCAAGACCTTAGTACGTGACAAATTTTAACTTCATAGATCTCCCCGTTCCTGACAGAAAGGGTTTTTAACTGTTGGACAGACAGACAGACAAACGGACAACACACCTATCCTGTAAGGGTTCCGTTTTTTGCAACTGAGGCACGAAATCCTAAAAAGAACAAAAAATTGATATACAGGTGCATAGGAGTACTGGTATTTTAATTTAAAAAATACCGCATTGTAACTGTAAGAAAACACGGTAGATGAACAAGGAATGTGACAGTTAAGCAACTTTTAAATACATTATGTGATCAACAAAACTATCGGGACACTTGTTACTGGACATTAATATGGGGTACGTCCATCGTTTGCCTTTAGGATGGATTCAGAATTGAAATCTGCTGGAATCACTTTCAGTTAGCTGTTGGAACATACCGCCAGAGAAGGTAGCGATCTTGGATGCCAGGGCCTAGAGCGAAGACATTCTAAAAGTGGTACAGTGGATTCACGTAGGGAGTATGGGCAGCCCGGTCCACCTGAGGAAATTGATCGCTCACACACCACTGCGTCACAGATGCTGCCTCGTGACAGGGTCCACTGTTGATGCTAGCACTCATCGTCTCCGAACTGTTCCCTCTACTTTACGCAGTACACGTTTCTGTGACACGTGTTCGTGTCCTTCCACATTCAGCCGTCGATTGCATCTTGGCTACAAAAAACTTCACCCACACCGGAACCCTGTCTCCTCCGAACTTTACTGTTGGCACTACACGTGACGACAGGTGCCGTTCACCAGGCGCTCGCCGCACCCAAACTATTTTGTCGGATTACCGTTGCGTATATCGTGATTCATCACCCCAAATCACTCGTTCCTTGTCACCTCTCCTCACACGATGATAATCGTCACCTACCACTGACTATAGATATGTCTGGCTTCTAAGGAGCTGCTCCAACATTGTATCCCATTCTTTTTGTCTCGCTACAGACATTAATTTTGCTAGGCAGACTGGTTATAGCACTTTATAAACGATTCCTTCATCTGACTTCACGCTGTTCTTCACATCTACACTACGGAATGCCCGACCGTCCCTGTCCGTCACAACATAAGGTCTGCCTAATCTCGGTTCATCCGCTGTTCCTTCGCGTTTACACTTTACAATCACATCAGGAGCAGTCGCTAGTTGTTGTTGTTGTTGTTGTTCTAGTCTTCAGTCCTGAGACTGATTTGATGCAGCTCTCCATGCTACTCTATCCTGTGCAAGCTTCTTCATCTTCCAGTACTTACTGCAACCTACATCCTTCTGAATCTGCATAGTGTATTCATCTCTTGGTCTCCCTCTCTGATTTTTACCCTCCACGCTGCCCTCCAATACTAAATTTGTCATCCCTTGATGCCTCAGAATATGTCCTACCAACCGATCCCTTCTTCTGGTCAAGTTGTGCCACAAACTCCTCCCCAATTCTATTCAATACCTCCGTATTAGTTATATAATCTACCCATCTAATCTTTAGCATTCTTCTGTAGCACCACATTTCGAAAGCTTCTATTCTCTTCTTGTTCAAACTATTTATCGTCAATGTTTCACTTCCATACATGGCTGCACTCCATACAAATACTTTCAGAAACGAGTTCCTGACACTTAAATCTATACTCTATGTTAACAAATTTCTCTTCTTCAGAAACGCTTTCCTTGCCATTGCCAGTTTACATTTTATATCCTCTCTACTTCGCCCAATATCAGTTTTTTTGCTCCCCAAATAGCAAAACTCCTTCACTACTTTAAGTGTCTCATTTCCTAATCTAATTCCCTCAGCATCACCCGACTTAATTCGACTACGTTCCATTATCCTCGTTTTGCTTTTGTTGATGTTCATCTTATACCCTCCTTTCAAGACACTGACCATTCCTTTCAACTGCTCTTCCAAGTCCTTTGCTGTCTCTGACAGAATTACAATGTCATCGGCGAACCTCAAAGTTTTTATCTCTTCTCCATGGATTTTAATACCTACTCCGAATTTTTCTTTTGTTTCCTTTACTGCTTGCTCAATATACAGATTGAATAACATCGGGGAGAGGCTACAACCGTGTCTCTCTCCCTTCCCAACCACTGCTTCCCTTTCATGCCCCTCAACTCTTATAACTGCCATCTGGTTTCTGTACAAATTGTAAATAGCCTTTCGCTCCCCGTGTTTTACCCCTGCCACCTTCAGAATTTGAAAGAGAGTATTCCAGTCAACATTGTCAAAAGCTTTCTGTACGTCCACAAATGCTAGAAACGTAGGTTTGCCTTTCCTTAACCTTTCTTCTAAGATAAGGTCAGTATTGCCTCACGTGTTCGACTAGGGCAGCTTTATAAGGGTTTAAATGGCGCTCGTAGGTTTACTACTCAGGCGACACCCAGTGTCAAGTCTACGTTCGAAGTCACAGGGCTCTCGTTACTGCCGTTACTGCTCCTCTACTGCCGACACAATACTACCCGCTTCCTTTTATACTGGCGGATCAGCATCTCGTGACGTTCTGTAGGAGGGCCGCGGACCGCCTATCCCTCCAGATAAAACGAGGTCAAACAGTTAAGTACGGGCACGGTAGTTGTGTTCTGCGAGTCTGCACTGGTGGAGTGACGCCGCGCACTTGCGTCGACCTAGGACCACGGCGAGTCGCAGCGCCATTCGCTTTCTGGTGGCGCAACCGCCTCTCGTCGCCAGCAGCATCGGCGGACTCTCGGCCGGCCAGCCCAGATTCTCTAGCCTAGACCGGCCCGTCCCAGCCTCGCCTAGCGCCTCTCTCCTAGAGACGCCCCACTTTCGCGGACCTGCCGTTGCAGTTACGTGCGACCCTGCTATTGGATCACTGCTAGCCGGTCCGTCACGCATCACCGGCCGGTCTCGCGTGTCTCTCTCACATTACTCTCGGGCCATAGTTATGACAACCCGCAGTTCCACTTTTCCAGGACTGACACTTCTCTCAAGAAGCAGTTCGAAGTCTTGACTGACAAGAAAATGAAGTAACAGTTCACAAAGGAGTGACACATGGTTGTAGCCAATCCCACATGTTATGAATGCTGCACAATGAGCAAGCAGTAAAGGAAACCAGAAACAAATTTACAAAGGATATTAACCTTGACGGAGAAGAAAAGTTAGTGCCGATAACACGGCACTTCTGTCAGAGACGGCACGGGTCTTGGGAAATCACATGAAGGAAATGGATAGTGCCTTGGAAAGTTGGAGAGAAAGAGAGAGAGAGAGAGAGAGAGAGAGAGAGAGAGAGAGAGAGAGAGAGAAAGAGAGAGAGAAATATTGTAAAATGAACGTCAACAGAAGTAAAACAATTGTCGAGTGTAGTCGAATTAAATTAGACCATGATGAAGATATTATATTCGGAAATAAGACAGCGAAAGCAGTAGTGGAGATTCAGAATTTGACCAGCAAAATTACTAAAAATGGCAGAAGTGAAGATTATACAAAATGCAGACTTGCAATAACAACATAAAATTTTCTGAAAATGAGAAATATTTTCACAATAAATATAGATTTCACTATCGGCAATTTTTTTCTGACACTTATCGTAATATTTATTATTGCATTTGTGTTCACAATGATTATCACTTTCTCTGACAGCACATGAAAGTGAAGCGTTCCTCTGCAACTAACATACATCCAAATATGATGGATACGTGAACGAAAGCGTTCATTATTATGAAGACAAATGAAAAACCACGCTTTAATAAAATATATTAGAGTAATAAACAGCTATCGCAGATTTACATTGAAGAGACGAAGAAGCGGGTACAGCTGCCTAATACCGTATAGGGCCCCCGCCAGCACACAGTGTCGTCACAACACGACGTGGCATGGACTCGACTGTTAAAAAATGGCTCCAAGCACTATGGGACTTAACATCTGAGGTCATCAGTCCACTAGACTTAGAACTACTTAAACCTAACCAACCTAAGGACAGCACACACATCCATGCCCGAGGCAGGATTCGAACTTGCGACAGTAGCAGCAGCGCGGTTCCGGACTGAAGCGCCTAGAACCGCTCGGCCACAGCGGCCGGCTGGACTCGACTAATGTCTGAAATATTGCTCGAGGCAATCCATAAATCCATACGAGTACGAGGGGGTAGAGATCCCTTCTGAAGACCCGTAGCAAGACATCCCAGATATGCTCAATAATGTTCATGCTTGATGGCTAGCGGAAGTGTTTAAACCCAGACGAATGTTCCCGAAGCCACTCTCTACCTATTCTGGACGTGTGGAGTGTCACATTGTCCTGCTCGAATTTTCCAAGCCCGGACGGAATGCATAATGGATGCAGGTGATCAGACAGGATGCTTACGTACGTGTCACATCTCACAGTCGTATCTAGACGTATCACGGGTCTCGTATGACTCCAACTGCTCACGCCTCACGCCATTACAGAGCTTTCTCCGGCTTGAACAATTCCCTGCTGACATGCAGGGTCCACGGATTCATGAGATTGTCTCCATACCGGTACACGTCCATCCGCTCGATTCAATTTGAAACGAGACTCGTTCGACCAGGCAACATGTTTCCAATCATCAACAGTCCAATGTGGGTGTTGACGGGCCCAGGCGAAGCGTAAACCTTTGTGTCGTGCAGTCATCAAGGGTACAAGAGTGGGTCTTCGGCTTCGAAAGCCCATATCAATGACGTTTCGTTGAGTGGTTCGCACGCTGACACTTGTTGTGGCCCAGCACTGAAACCTGCAGCAGTTTGTGCAAAGCTCACGCTCAACGATTCTCTTCGCTCATCGTTGGTCCCGTTCTTGCAGGATCTTTTTCCGGCCGCAGCGATGTCGGAGATTCGATGTTTTACCGGATTCCTTATATTCACGGTACACTCGTGAAATGGTCGGACGGTGAAATTGGCACTTGATCGCTACCTCGGAGATGCTATGTCCCATGGCTCGTCCGCCGACTACAACACCATGTTCAAACTCAGTTAAATCTTGATTACCTGCCGTTTTACCAGCAGTAACCGATCTAAAAACTGCGCCAGACACTTGTCGTATATAGGCGTTGCCGACCGCAGCGCCGTATTCTGCCTGCTCACATACCTCTGTATTTGAATACGCATGCCTATACCAGATCCTTTGGCGCTTCAGTGTATCTCTACTTGACAATATTTCAAGTTGTAGAATGTTTTCTGGGACAGTTTATCTGGAGTGTAACCTTGGTGTGGATTGGTAGACTGATATCAGAACAGTCGAGGGAATTATCCCTTACATGGAAGCTGAACGTGAACGAGAAACACAGCAGACGCGAAGGCGGTAGAAGCTTTTGAAATGAAGTGCTTCAGACGAATGTTGAGGATTACTATAGTACATTAGATAAGTAATGAAGACCTACTGAATGGAAAGAGAGATAGAATGAGAGAGTGGTGCAGTACCAGCAAAGAACGGGCTGAGTCGTTGGGACACACCACGAGCAAAAATTATTTGGATAATACATTAAGGGATGGGAGGTAAAAACTGTAGAGGCAAATCAAGGCTTGTTTATAACACGCTGGTTCAAATTGATGTTGGATGCTGAAATATGAAAATAACGGCTTCTTGGAAAGGACGTCAACAACAACAAATTCTACGAAATAAGAGTGATACACAGTAACTACGTTTTTACCCGCGACACAGAACTCTCTCCATATTCGCGAAAAAGGAGGACAAAATTATATCCCCTCTTTCCTGTGGCGTTACGTATTACATGCGGGAAGATTTGAGCGTCAGTCTATGAACTCGACTAGAATTTCTCTGAATTTCAATTTATGACCACCTCGCGACGTATAAATGAGAGGATATAATTTATTGCTTCAGTTTTTTTTGGGGGGGGGGGGGGGGAAGGGGGAAGAAAGGGTTTGAAATTTGAGAAGAGTAATATTACAGGTAGGGCTAATGGACACAGGTGGCCACTCGAGAAACAAAAAGCAGAAAAAAGCCATTTTAGTAATGCTATAAATCAATGAAGTTCTCAAATTTTGTGGTGCAATACACTTTTCCGAAACATTGATAACACTATTATTTGGTGTGGCACCTGCATGAGGAATCCGTCCCTGTGGGCGTTAGTGGCGAGGCTGCTACTGTTGTGACTGACAAGGCAGCACGTGACCCAGGCATTGGCCAGTGTCACGGAAGTTGTCCATCCCATGGTTACGAGTAGGGAGACTTTTGAAGTCTCTATTACACCGGTACCCATACAAGGTTCAGACGGTGCAATAACTGAAACCTCACGATCTGCGGTAACATCTTGAATTTACTCTTAGGTTTCTGGCATCGATCGAAGCCATTACATGTGGCTAGGCAATATTCAATGGAGTGAAGAGGCCTATTTTGCAGTACAGAGACTTTGCGGTACGGTTAAACGGCGTGTTGTGCACGAACAGCCATTGCACTTGCCGTATGTGATTGTGTGGTGTGGATTCTTAGCGCCCTTAGGCCTATTCTCGGTCCGTTCCTCTTTTGTAGAGATCTCCCTGTACAGCACGTGATTCCTGCTTTGGAAGAGCGCAGCCGTGTGAAAACCACAGTCCTCATGCAAGATGGTTCAACATTTGATGTCGTTCGGCCAGTGAGAGATACGCTTAATGCAACCTTCCAAGAGGTGTTTCAGATGCAGGGCCTGCAAGATCACGTGATCTGAATGCACGTCACTTTTGGCTCTGGGGATATCTAAAAGAACGCTTTTTCCAGGGACACGTTCGCTCTACCTGATCTGAACGCCAGTATATAGGATTCCAGCAAAATTACTGCGAGCAGCTCTCGATCACTTCGTTTTGCGACTGCGGCATCTCCTCGATGTCTCGGGTGCTCATATTACACAACTCGTGTAACCAGCTGTTAATGATAAAATCAGCACTACGCCTTTCTCACTTTTTATGCCCACGTCCCGTTCGTAATCCATTATGCATGTAAACATATCCACACGTCTTTCGCCGGCCGCGGTGGTCTCGCGGTTAAGGCGCTCAGTCCGGAACCGCGCGACTGCTACGGTCGCAGGTTCGAATCCTGCCTCGGGCATGGATGTGTGTGATGTCCTTAGGTTAGTTAGGTTTAAGTAGTTCTAAGTTCTAGGGGACTGATGACCACAGATGTTAGGTCCCATAGTGCTCAGAGCCATTTTTGAACACGTCTTTCTTGCACTCACAGGTTTTCACCTTGTGGCCACAATTACAACTCACTTTTTCCAGTGTCAGCCGGTTCCGCATTAACGCATTAACCTATCAACCATGCTTCGTTGCCAGACGGTAATTATTGCCGACGTTTCACCTCCGTGACTCATACCACCCGCTATGAGACGAAAGTGTATACAGGATGGACCATCTAATCCACAATGGAAAATAACTCGGGATAGAGATGAGATATAGCAAAATCTTTTAGATAAAAATTTGTAGGTGGCAAAAAGAGTCACCGATTGCTACGAATGGCCGAGCCATGAGCGTGGTTTCCCAGGTAATATAGAGCTTAAAGTGATTTTTTTAAAATGGGAACCCTAATATTTGATTTAAAATTAGCAAAGAACGGCAAATTTTACGTTTGAAATGATACATTATTCAAGGTCAGGGCGGTTCTAGGCGCAAGAGTCTGGAGCCACGCGACCGCTACGGTCGCAGGTTCGAGTCCTTCCTCGGGCGTGGATGTGCATGATGTCCTTAGGTTAATTAGGTTTAAGTAGTTCTAAGTTCTAGGGGACTGATGACCTCAGAAGTTAAGTCCCATAGTGCTCAGAGCCATTTGAACTATTTTGGCAAGGTTCAATGCAGATCAAATAAGCAAAAATATACTTTTTCATGTAGTAGGAATTAACTCGGAATATAGGAAAGAGACAGCAAAACCCAATTGTCCATGTAAATTTGAAGGGGCATCTCCAGGAATGACAAGTGAGAGGACTCACTCTTCGACTTGTATATCAATGATCTACGTGTTATTTATGTTTGTTGTCTTGAAAAAGTCAAACTAACATTTATACATTGTGATTTACCTATTTTTGCCAATAAACACGTTAAGTGCAACTTGAACTTCACACCCCCCTTCACTCTTTCCAAATCTGAGGTCATAAATAGCTCTTTCAATGAAAGAAAACCCAGTTTCGAAAGATCTTCGATAATTATCTTTAAGATCCTGGTTATTGTTAATGATACGGGACTGCTTATGCCTATTCCATTTCGTATCTAACGTTGTGTTTTGACGCATTCCTCCTCTACTTCAAGTAGTCCCTACTGCAACGTAAACATATTTGCTTATTTAACCTTCACTGAGTCTTGCGATGACCTTGAGTAATGTATCATTTTACTCGTAAAATTTTCCGCTCTTTTCAGATCTTTGCCCATCAAGAAGAGTCACTTAACCTCCACACCACCATGAAAAACAGGTTCAAGGTCACGGCCGTCAGTAGCAACGCGACATCTACAACTTTTATGTAAAACATTTCGCTCCATATTTTCTCTATTCCGCGTTATTCTCCATTACGGATTACAATGGTCCATCCTGTGTATCTCAAAAACAAATTGTCTTATGGTTTACACTCCCCACTATCATAGTTAAAACTGGCTGCGAGAGGAAACGAAAATGCACGTATTAACAGCACAGAACAGCATTTTCTTCCCCGTCGGTTTTAACATAACATTGAAAGTAGTCTGTTTGTATGTTGGCAGCGCTATAGAGTGTGTTAATATCGCTGACAGCACTCTGTGCTCTCGGCAAGAGATTCTGTGGATGGGCGGACTAGCAGTTAGCGAGTGGATAGAGAAGTGTGTGGACATGTTTGTCTTAGTGGAGACTCGGTGTTGGTAGGACATGCATTGTAGAGTGAAGCGCAAGGAAATGTAGGATGATGGCTGTCGTTGATAGTATCTGAGCAGTGGAATTATTGACAACTATATAATTTTTAGAACTGGATGTCAGAAGAATAAGGTAAAATTTTCTAAATACACTGCTTGCTCTTCAACAAAATCTTTCTTTTGCTAACCATGTGCCTCCTAGTAGTTACAGTCTACAGTAGTTAGAATATTTTTATTTAGCTGGCTTTAGTTGCTGCTGGCTGTAATTGCTGTAGTTCGTGTTAAGGATTTTTCTGTGAGGTAGACTTATAAAAAATATGGGGTTCTTGATTGAAATGAGTTTAGGATTGTAACAAAGTTGGAGGTAGTTTCATACTTCTCTAATTTCATATTTTTTGGACTTTTATTATTGTTAGGATATCTTGCAATTCAGGGCCATTGTTGTATGTTAACTATTGGAAGTCATGTTGTCACTGTACAGCAGTAAGATTGCGTTGGGCTTGTGTATTGTGGGTAATAAATGAATAGGTTTAGCTTGAGTTGTCTTTGTCAGGCAAAATTCTGTAGGTCAGTGTTTGAATATATATATATATATATGTGTGTGTGTGCTATATCCGTCTCAGCGTTTATCAGTACATCGTCTAAAAATTTGAACTAAATCAAATAAATTTTCGGGATTTTTCCTAACAACGCTTCCCTGTTATATTTGATATACTGTATGTATTAAAAAATATGTAGCTTATTTCCGTCAGAACTTTTATTACAGCATACGGCCATTTGACTGTAAAGTACCGTACTTGTCTAGTATACAGTCAAAAGGCGGTTTATTATTTCGGAAAATATTGTATGACTATGCCTCAGCACCACGGAAAACTTTTGAGTTAAAGCATGCTGTAAATATTTAAAATAAATCGATCGAGATTTTTGCTAACAACTTTATCCCTTTATATACAGGGTGTTACAAAAAGGTACGGCCAAACTTTCAGGAAACATTGCTCACACACAAATAAAGAAAAGATGTTACGTGGACATGTGAGCGGAAACGCTTAATTTCCATGTTAGAGCTCATTTTAGTTCCGTCCACCTACGCTCAATGGAGAACGTTATCATGATTTCATACGGGATACTCTACCTGTGCTGCTAGAACATGTGCCTTTACAAGTACGACACAACATGTGGTTCATGCACGATGGAGCTCCTGCACATTTCAGTCGAAGTGTTCGTACGCTTCTCGACAACAGATTCGGTGACCGACGGATTGGTAGAGGCGGGCCAATTCCATGGCCTCCACGCTCTCCTGACCTCAACCCTCTTGCCTTTCATTCATGGGGGCATTTGAAAGCTCTTGTCTACGTGACCCCGGTACCAAATGTAGAGACTCTTCGTGCTCGTATTGTGGACGGCTGTGATACAATACGCCATTCTCCAGGGCTGCATCAGCGCATCAGGGTTTCCATGCGACGGAGGGTGGATGGATGTATCCTCGCTAACGGAGGACATTTTGAAGATTTCCTGTAACAAAGTGTTTGAAGTGACGCTGTTACGTTCTGTTGCTGTGTGTTGCCATTCCATGATTAATGTGATTTGAAGAGAAGTAACAAAATGAGCTCAAACATGGAAAGTAAGCGTTTCCGGACACATGTCCACATAACATATTTTCTTTCTTTGTGTTTGAGGAATGTTTGTAACACCCTGTATATATGATCAAGAAAACCGGTCTAATTCTTTTCGATATTTTTGGTAATAACGTTAAACAACGACCTGCCTTTGCATAGTAGTATTCATTACCCTCACTTACGCAGATCTATAGGGAGCTGTCATTCATTACATCAACTGGGGATTATGCCCGAGTATTTCTTCATTTGTTGCGACGACGCCCCGTCTCTGTGGCAAACAGCATCGCCAGCGGGCAGCATGATAGTGCGTGGAATCCCACACGACAAGTGGTTTACAACAACTGGTCAAATGTATCCGGACAGCTGCTGGTGGACACTGATACAGGGTGTGACTGTCCATCCACCCTTCGCCTTCGTGATGCCATCGAAAGTCTGCCTGGGACACTTGCAGTGAGGTGCAGAAAATCTGTGGAGGAATGGCAGCCGGCGAAAGCGGCGTAGGCAGTGATGACGCGTACTGGGGGTCTTGAGCGAAGTCGACGTTCTAACTCATCGGAAAGGCGTTCCACTGGATTGAGGTCGGAACTCTGGGCAGACCGGTCCGTCTCATGAGCGTTACTGTACGCTGACTACTGCCCGACAGACAGTGTTTTACGTGACACTGCGCTGTCACGGCGATACATCCATCATCTCCGAACTGTTCCACCTCTGCACCCAGTACACAATGCTGTAAGACCTGTTCACATCCTTCCGCATTTGGCGTTTTCGTAAGCTCGATAACGTGACCACACACTAAATGCGAGAAACAACCTCGTGCCGTAAGACGACCTCCTGTGTACTTCGCTCTTGGCACTACACTTGATGGCAGGTAACGTTTTCCAGGCCTTAGCCGAACCCGAAACGTTTTATCGGATTGCCACAGGGTCTGCCGCGACACCAAGGAGGAGCAGCACGACATAAACGTAAGTTGGCAGACGTGTTTCAGCATCTCGAAAATGATGTGTCTTCAAATTTCGGGTCAGTCGGATAACCGTGGCACCAATAGCGCCAGTATCAAGAAACAAATCAGGTTTCCTATAAATACACGCTGTAACGTACGTCGGCCGCACATAATGCCACCCCAAAACAGCAGGGAACCTGCACCTTGCCGCACTCGCTGGACAGTGTGTCTGAGGCGTTCAGCCTGACTGGGTTGCCTCAAAACACGTCTCCGACGCTTGTCTGATTGAAGGCATATGTGACAGTGGTCAGTGAAGAGAACGTGATGCCAGTCCTGAGCGGTCCATTCGTCATGTTGTTGGGCCCATCTGTACCGCGCTGCACGGTGTCGAATTGTAAAGATGCACCTCGCCATGGAAGTTGCGCACCACGCTGCATATTGCGCACAGTTTGAGTCTTAACACGATGTCCCGTGGCTGCAGGAAGAGCAGTATTCAACATGGTGCCGTTTCTGTTAGTGTTACTCCGAGTCGTAATCCGTAGGTAGCGGTCACCCACTGCAGTAGTAGCCCTTGGACGGCCTGAGTGAGGCATGTCAACGACAGTTCCTGTCTCTCTGTATCTCCTCCGTGTCCGAACAACATCGCTTTGGTTCACTCCGAGACGCCTGGGCACTTCCCTTGTTGAGACCCCTTCCTGGCACAAAGTAACAATGCGGAGACTATCGAACCGCGGTGTTGACCGTTTAGGCGTGGTGGAAGTACGGACAACACGAGCCGTGTACTTGCTTCCTGGTGGAATGACTGGAACTCATCGGCGGTTGGACCCCTCCGTCTAACTGGCGCTGCTCATGCACAGTTGTTTACATCTTTGGACGGGTTTGGTGACATCTCTGAACAGTCAGAAGGACTGTGTCTGTGATACAGTATCCACAGTCAACGTATATCTTCAGGAGTTCTGGGAACCGGGGTGATGCTAAACTTTTTTTGATGTGTGTATAATCAGACTAGCAGCACCTCACAAAGCTACAAATAAAACTAGGCTTTAATAAAACATTCTCGGGCTGCCAGCTATGTCAGATGGTTAAAATCCCACGATCTTTCAACCGAGCTCTCTTGCGCCGTTGTCAAGTGGCGACACGGCCGCCATTAAAGCAACTGACAATGGCCTAGGAGAGTTTGATCTCCACCCCCCCCCCCCCCCCCCCAGACACCAAGCATAGTACCGCACAGTAGACAATATCCCCACCCTACATCAACTACCATTGCACCATAGTAAAGCAACAATTTACACACACAGTAGTTAAGATATGATACCTCCACTTCAAAAAAATGCAGAGGCTCCCTCCACCCTCCATTACGAAAACGAACAAAAGACGAAAGCATCCCGCAATGGCAAAACGAAATATACGAAATGGCGAGATGACAGTGGTTCGTCACAATACACAAAAAGGTGAATATTTTTCCTGTTACTGAACGTGTTTTGTGTCACAATTTAACGCATATACGTGGAAGAAAGGAGGAATGACGTAAACAAAAAAAAAAAAAAAAACAACGTGAGTAACGATAACTATCAATACTGTTTATGGTAGTAACTTGAAGCATGTAAACTGTTCAAACCTTAGCTAACAATATTATGAGAGAAAAAAACCATATTGTTACAGTGATCACTCTAGATGCTGTAGAATGGAGGGAAACGCGTTTGGTGTAAATATGACTTTTATTACAGTTGCAAAAGACGACACCTGACGTATACAACTTGTAGATTTTATTAATTCATATCGCCGCGAGGCCACGCATTCACACAAAACGAAATATTTGTTAAAAGTGATATGCACTCCGAAGTGCGATTCCTCCTTGTAATAAATCCAAACATGCAAAACCAATTACACCGAACAATGTATTAACCTTTAACGACAAGGTTTCGTTTCTTTTAGGATACCTCTTAGTACCTTCAATTGATCCATAGTTGAACGTATTCATTCGTCTCTCTAAATGAGACTTTAGGACTTTTTTTGTCTTGCATTGACTATCTGAGTCTAATACGTTGCATTAAACAGAGAACATATAACAGAAAAAATAAAATATGATTATGTACATATGTAGAGTTAGGTTATATCTTAAAAACCTTTCTTTTCTTGTAATGGTCAGAAAAATGTACTTTTTAGACACCTGCCTCTGCATGATCACTGAGAAAATCAAATTTGTCTGGCAGACGGTTGACCGAAGCTAGACTGAGGAGACAAAAGTCACGGGATATCTCCTAATATGGTGTGGGACCTCCTCTTGCCCGGCATAGCGCATGCACCGAACAAGTCGTTGGAAGGCCTCTGCATATATACTGAGCCATGCTGTTTCTGTAGCGATCCATAATTGCGAAAGTGTTGCCGGTGTAGGATTTTGTGCACTGACTGACCTCACGACTGCGCCTCACAACGTGTGTTCGTCGTACGTCCCACACAGATTTCTGCGGTTATTTCACGCCGTGATGCTTGTCTGTTAGCACTGACAACTCTACGCAGACGCCGCAGCTCTCGGTCGTTCTGCGTCGTGAGAGGTAATTCCTCAAGTGTGGTTTTCTCCGCACCCTCTTGACACTATGGACCTCGAAATATAGAATTCCCTAATGACTTCCGAAGTGGAATGTCCGGTGCATCGAGCTCCAACAATCATTTCGCGTTCAGTGTGTGTTAGTTGCCGTCGTGCACGTTTGAAACCATTCCACATGGATCACCTGAGTACAACAACTGGCTGATCCGCCAATGTACTGCCGTTCTGTAGCTCGTGTACGCAATATTACCGCCTTTTGTATACGTGCATATCGCTACCCCATAATTTTGGTCTCCTCATTGTATTCCTCTATCGGCGTGCGGTAAAAACGAGCATTTAAATAATTCTGTGTGAGCTCCGATTTTCTGATGATCACTTCTAACTACGCAGGTGTGTGCGAACAGGATATTTTCGCAATCAGATAAGAAAGTTGGTGATTGAAATATCACGAGGAGATGTGGCCGCAAATAAAATCGCCTTTATCTTAATGATTAGCACTGCAATTCACGTATCAAGTCCGCGAAATTCAAAAATGGTTCAAATGGCTCTGAGCACTATGAGACTTAACATCTGAGGTCATCAGTCCCCTAGACTTAGAACTACGTAAACCTAAATAACCTAAGGACATCACACACATCCATGCCCGAGGCAGGATTCGAAGCGCAGCAGCAGTGCGGATCCGGACTGAAGCGCCTAGTAACGCTCGACCACAGCGGCCGGCTCCGTGACAGTGTGTCGCATATTTGGGGATAATACAAAACGAGCTGCCCTTCTTCGAACTTTTACGACGTCCTCCGTCAGTCCCATCATCATCTGACGTAACTACACGCTTATTTTTACGTATTTTTTTTTTTTTAATTCGTAGTGACGTTAGAGAGGTATCCTGTTTGAGCCACATTATCTCACATAATTGCATCTTATCTAATCGGCTTTGCGTGAAAGCGACGCAATTAGAAGCATGGAGAGCCTGTGCTCCGGCGGCCGCTTCCGCCTCGAGTACTCAAACGCCGTGCCGGTCCGCCCCTGGCACCGTTTCCAGTCCTCCCGGCTGGACGCCTTACGTGAGGTTTCTACCTCTGGCTAGAAGCGGCCGCCTACTGTCGCACATTCACGCCGCACGGCACCCACACTCCACACAATACGAGCACGGGTAACTGCGCTGCTCCCTGGCACTCGTCGCGAGTGGAACAACAGACAACACTCGAAGCGTTTTTTACACGACGGAAAAACTGTTTTAACACAATCCGATTGGCTCAAAGAACTTTAGACAAAATATTACTTTTGAAACTTCCTGGCAGATTAAAACTGTGTGACGGACCGAGACTCGAACTCGGGACCTTTGCCTCACAGCTTCAATTCTGCCAGTACGTCGTTTCCTACCTTCCAAACTTTACAGAAGCTCTCCTGCGAACCTCGCAGAACTAGCACTCCTGAAAGAAAGGATACTGCGGTGACATGGCTTAGCCACAGCCTGGGGGATGTTTCCAGAACGAGTAGAGCACTTGCCCGCGAAAGGCAAAGGTCCTGAGTTCGACTCTCGGTCCGGCACACAGTTTTAATCTGCCAGGAAGTTTCATATCAGCGCACACTCCGCTGCAGAGTGAAAAATCTCATTCTGGAATATTACTTTTGTTTTAAATTCGCAGAGTTTTTGTTTTGCATATCGGTATTCTGGTTGCAAAGACTTTATTTATCGAATGATATTTTTTCAAAAAATTTTCAAATGTGTGTGAATTCATATGGGACCAGAATGCAGAGGTCTCTAGACTTACACACAACTTAAACTAACTTATTTTAAGAACAACATACACGCTCAATCCCGAGGTAGGACTCGAACCTCCGGCGGGAGGGACCGCGCAATCAGTGAGATGGCGCCTCTAACCCGGCGGCCACTCCGCGCGGCCTAGTATTTTTTTATTTGAAGTTCAATGTTGCACTTTCAAATTACATACTGGCATTTCGTCATGTGGAGAGAGTGAGTGAAGCTGTGGACACGAGCAAGTGGAGTGCCAAGTGGACAAATCTGTTCATTTCCGACAAGTCCTTCTGTCTGAGTTCAATAGAAGGGGTCACAGCAGCAGAGGCAGCCAGGAACATTTGCGCCGTGTACGGGGACAATGTCACTGGACAAAGCACGGCAAGAAAGTGGTTTTTTTGTTTTAAGGAGGGCCGTTTGACGTTAGTGACTCTCCACGTTCAGGAAGACCTTAGAGGTTTGATGAGGGTCGTTTAAACGCATTCATCCACGATGATCCACGTCGTTGTACTGGAGAACTCGTAAAGGCAATGAACTGTCATCATTCAACCATCGTGCGGCATTTGCATGTAATGGGGAACATTCAAAAATCGCGTGTATGGGTACCGCATGCTGTAAGCCAAAATGACAAAAATCAGTGGCTCGCCGTATGTGCGTTTCTGCCTGCTAGTCATCCTCTATCGTTACTGGTGACGACAAATTCTGTCTTTATGGTAAACACAAGGAAAAGAAAGGAGTTCATATGGTTCATATGGCTCTAAGCACTATGGGAGGTCATCAGTCCCCTAGGCTTAGAACTACTTAAACCTAACTAACCTAAGGACATCACACACATCCATGCCCGAGGCAGGATTCGAACCTGCGACCGTAGCAGCAGCGCGGTTCCGGACTGAAGCGCCTAGAACCGCTCGGCCACAACGGCCGGCTGAAAAGAAAGGAGTAGTTAAGTCCAAACGAAGCAGCAACTCCCCATACAAAGACCTGCGCGCATCCACAAACGGTAATGTTGTGCATCTGCTGGAACAGCAATGGCCTGGTTCACTATGAACTGCTTCCCCGACGTTTACTGCCAACGACTGAGGCGTCTTGCAAACGCAGTCCGAGAACAATGACCAGGAAGACTGCGTGAAGCGATACTTGCCTACGATAACGCCCTCCCTCATTCTGCGAGGCTGACAAAAAACACTGTACAGGAATTGTGTTGCCGGCCGGGGTGACCGAGCGGTTCTAGGCGCTACAGTCTGGAACCGCAGGACCGCTACGGTCGCAGGTTCGAATCCTGCCTCGGGCATGGATGTGTGTGATGTCCTTAGGTTAGGTTTAAGTAGTTCTAAGTTCTAGGGGACTGATGACCTCAGATGTTAACTCCCATAGTGCTCAGAGCCATTTGAACTGTGTTGGGAAACCACTGCTCACCCAACCACATTCGGCTGATCTTGCGCCCTGAGATTTTCACCTTTTCTGCTCTGTACCGAATAGCCTTCAAGGAACTTCATTTCCGGATGAAAATGCGCTGCGAACGTGGCTCGACGAGTTCTTCGCCTCCTCAAGACTGCGTGATTTCTAAAGTCTCGGAACTGAGAAGTTACCCCAGTGTTGGCAGAGAGTTGTAGATAGTGAGGGAGGCTATATAAATGAAGACTAAAGTCTCTCTCACATGTATCTGTTGTGCTTATAAAACTTGCGCAAAGACGCAGTGAACTTGTGCACCAGTCCAACAAAAAGCAGTACGCTGGACCGGACGACAAATGTTCGACAGGAATGAAACTAACATCGAATGTGTTCCAGACTTCGAACATTCTCAGTGTACAGGAACGATTTATGAGACGATGTCTCCAGACTGTTCGCTTACAGTTCTATTGTCTTCACAAAAATATCGACATTGAATGATAGAAATACCTGGTCAAAATTTTAATACGTGTAACCGGTTGTCGTATGACGATTAAAAGATTATAATTAATGTTAGTGTCGTTGGGAATTTGGTAAGCTAGACTGGACACCTGGTCAAACAGTTGCTCAGTAATGCAAGGTTAACTTCCCCAGACAGCTCACAGCTTTTAACCCGCTTTTATTGTCTATCAGCACCGCTATCAGAACAAATGAAAGTAACAACGTTACAAGGTATTGAATAGGATTGGGGAGAAGAGACGTTTGTGGCACAACTTGACAAGAAGAAGGGATCGGTTGGTAGGGCATGTTCTGAGGCATCAAGGGATCATAAATTTAGTACTGGAGGGCAGCGTAGAGGGTAAAAATGATAGAGGGAGACCAAGAGATGAACACACTAAGCAGATTCAGAAGGATGTAGGTTGCAGTAGTTACTGGGAGATGAAGACCACAACAACAACAACATATATGGTCTGCAAACGCGTATTTTCCTAGAAATAAGGAAAGAATCTGTTACGACTGTCGTCTATGTACCCATAAGATAAACGCTGTTCAACGAAAGTGCCACTGAAATATTTCGCATATTTCCACTCAGTAATGTTTTATGGAATAATTTTCTGGGGTCACTAATGGCCTAGAGAGAAATTATTGAACGAAAATAAGCAAGAAGCGAGTTATAAGAATAGTATGGCTGGTTGGTTGATTTGGGAGGAGGGAAACAAACAGGGAGGTCATAGGTCCCATTGAAGGGAAGGATGGGGAAGAAGTCGGCCGTCCCCTTTCACAGGAACCATCCGGCATTTACCTGAAGCGATTTAGGGAAATCGCGGATAACCTAAATCTGGATGGCCCTCCGAATGCGAGTCCAGTGTGCTAACCAGTCCGCCAGCTCGTTCAGTAACAGTGACGTGGTGTTCACGCACGGACGCCATGCAGGTACGTCCTCCAGAGCTAGGAATCTTAATTTCAGAAGAACAGTTATGCCTATACCTACAACGTTAGAGTGAAAAATCTGATTATTTGCCTAATAACGTACAAAATCTTACAGGTAGGAAAGCAAATTTTAAATCTAATATCATTTCTCCTGGAAAACTCCTGTCTATTGACGAATTTCTACTTTAAAACCGGAAGCCAGTAAAAAGAACGTAGTTCTATGAGTAGGACTAGAATAATAATGTGTTCATGAATGTTAAGATTTATCTTGCATACATATCGAATAAACTCACTCGTTCCACATTTTTTCGATAAATGAATCGTTCAAATGATCTATGGAACATGTAACTAACTAACTAACTAACCAACCAACTAACTAACTAACTAACTAACTAACTGCCTGACTAGCGACCAAGGCCTTCAACTACGAAGCAGAGAATGTGTGTTTGATTACCAAATGCATTCACTTTTTTTATTCATATTTTTTCCGTTTCGTATTTGGTAGGAATAGGATTCATAAGATAAATAAATCAATACGGCAGACAAATAGATCTGTCGAAAAACTAGGATTACTTACGATTAAAAATTAAGCTCGTCTGCTTTACAACGCCTCCTTAACTCAAACTGTTACATGTCCTCCATTTCTTTCAAACAACTAGGCGGACGGTACTTGTCATATAAACATTTGAAGCAAAAATATACTCGGGGCACCAAGGACGTCTAGTCAATTCAGTATTCGCGCAGCTATACCAATTTAGTATTGGAGGGCAGCGCGGAGCGTAAAAATCGTAGAGGGAGACCAAGAGATGAATACAGTAAACAGATTCAGAAGGATGTAGGTTGTAGTAGGTACTGGGAGATGAAGAAGCTTGCACAGGATAGAGTAGCATGGGGAGCTGCATCAAACTAGTCTTTGGACTGAAGACCGCAACAACAACAATAGCGGCTCTTATGAAGAAAATGGAAAACAGACTTCGTTTGCATTTAAAAATATTTATTTTTCGGGAATTACATGTGATGTATACAACGCACACAATAACTTTCGCAGAAAAATTGGTGCTGGAAGCTGATCATGAATTATGCTGTAAATGGTCAAGTTACTCCATCCGCGCGGTTATGCGAATTCCCGCTGGGTTTCCAGAAGCTGACTGCAATACTCAAGCCTGGAAATAGTTTGTAACTTTGCGGTAAAATCAGACATCACAAGACTGACACACACACACGTGCGCAGGTACCCCGTGCACGTCGCCTGAGACTCGCCGTTTAGAAACGTGGAGTCATACAAGACGACACTACTGTCTCCACTCCAGGACTCCAACATCAAATAAAAGTTCTTATCAACAACGTATGTTTTTAAAATGTTCCTGAGATATATTATGTAAATTTAATTTATCACTATACCTGATTTGGGGCATGTGACAAACATTTATTCACGACTCGGTGAAACGATTGACATCTTCCAAATTAATCACGGGAAAACACTGGGCAACAATTTTACACACACTGTGAAGGAATACTGCGCAGTGCGCGAACGCGTTGTTTCACGCAGGACACGACAAGCGGCGACAAGGGTTGGTTTTCCTCCCACATGCAACAGGTGCGCCGCTGTCGCAGCACTCTTGCTCGTAACTGTTTCCATACAACGAGGCTTAAAATTTTAATTCTTTGCTGACCCAAGTCGCTGGAGAAATTTATTTGCCTATTTTGTTATTATTCCTTACTGATTTACTTTCGTGACCACCCCTCATATTCCTGCCAGTCGATTCGAAAATCGATACAAATAAAACAAAGAACCTGTAAACCGCATTTGAAATCTAATACAGGTTCTCCGATTGCCAGCCAGATGTGGCTATACGAGCGCCGCTTTCGTTCGACAGCGCATACCTTACGGGTAGATGAGCGGCCGTAGAAAAAGTTTCTTTCCTCGATTTCTAGGAAATATGTGTTGGTGAAAAATGCTGAAATTTCAATTATCTATCGGCCTCGTCAGCTCGGAGCCGATTGCGCGTCTTGTACTTTAGGGGTGGTTTCCACTTTTCTTACAAGCGGGAATGGAGTATTTGAGCCCAAATATCTAAGAGGCTTTCAATTTAGATTTACACAAGCGAAATGCCGTGTCTAAGACCTTCTCCTTCTAAGTATTGGAGTATCAACAGTACGTACCAAAAAATGTTCAAATGTGTGTGAAATCTTATGGGACAGTCCCTAAGCTTACACACTACTTAACCTAAATTATCCGAAGGAGAAACACACACACCCATGTCCGAGGGAGGACTTGAACCTCCGCCGGGAACAGCCGCACAGTCCATGACTTCACCGCCCCCGACCGCTCGGCTAATCCCGCGCGACTCAGCACATATCAAACCGGTTTAGCGAGAAGTGATTCATGATTCAAAACAACGACCTTACCTGCCACTTCGCCACATTACCCAAAGATCCTCATATATATATATATATAGGGTGTTACAAAAAGGTACGGCCAAACTTTCAGGAAACATTCCTCACACACAAATAAAGAAAAGATGTTATGTGGACATGTGTCCGGAAACGCTTAATTTCCATGTTAGAGCTCATTTTAGTTTCGTCAGTATGTACTGTACTTCCTCGATTCACCGCCAGTTGGCCCAATTGAAGGAAGGTAATGTTGACTTCGGTGCTTGTGTTGGCATGCGACTCATTGCTCTACAGTACTAGCATCAAGCACATCAGTACGTAGCATCAACAGGCTAGTGTTCATCATGAACGTGGTTTTGCAGTCAGTGCAATGTTTACAAATGCGGAATCGCAGATGCCCATTTGATGTATGGATTAGCACGGGGCAATAGCCGTGGCGCGGTACGTTTGTATCGAGACAGATTTCCAGAACGAAGGTGTCCCGACAGGAAGACGTTCGACGCAATTGATCGGCGTCTTAGTGAGCACGGAACATTCCAGATTATGACTCGCGACTGGGGAAGACATAGAACGACCAGGACACGTGCAATGGACGAGGCAATTCTTCGTGTAGTTGACGATAACCCTAATGTCAGCGTCAGAGAAGTTGCTGCTGTACGAGGTAACGTTGACCACGTCACTGTATGGAGAGTGGTACGGGAGAACCAGTTATTTCCGTACCATGTACAGCGTGGGCAGGCACTATCAGCAGCTGACTAGCCACCACGGGTACACTTCTGCGAATGGTTCATCCAACAATGTGTCAATCCTCATTTTAGTGCAAATGTTCTCTTTACGGATGAGGCTTCATTCCAACGTGATCAAATTGTAAATTTTCACAATCAACACGTGTGGGCTGACGAGAATCCGCACGCAGTTGTGCAATCACGTCATCAACACAGATTTTCTGTGAATGTTTGGGCAGGCATTGTTGGTGATGTCTCTATTGGCCCCCATGTTCTTCCACCTACGCTCAATGGAGCACGTTATCATGATTTCATACGGGATACTCTACCTGTGCTGCTAGAACATGTGCCTTTACAAGTACGACACAACATGTGGTTCGTGCACGATGGAGCTCCTGCACATTTCCGTCGAAGTGTTCGCACGCTTTTCAACAACAGATTCGGTTGGCGATGGATTGGTAGAGGCGGACCAATTCCATGGCCTCCACGCTCTCCTGACTTTCATTTATGGGGGCATTTGAAAGCTCTTGTCTACGCAACCCCGGTACCAAATGTAGAGACTCTTCGTGCTCGTATTGTGGACGGCTGTGATACAATACGCCATTCTCCAGGGCTGCATCAGCGTATCAGGGATTCCATGCGACGGAGGGTGGATGCATGTATCCTCGCTAACGGAGGACATTTTGAACATTTCCTGTAACAAAGTGTTTGAAGTCACAATGGTACGTTCTGTTGCTGTGTGTTTCCATTCCATGATTAATGTGATTTGAAGAGAAGTAATAAAATGAGGTCTAACATTTTTTTTTTTTTTTGTTTGTGTGAGGAATGTTTCCTGAAAGTTTGACCGCACCTTTTTGTAACACCCAGTTATTAATTCGTAGATGCCGCGAAGCTACTCCTTAACCGCTATCAATCTCAAATGTTGGCGAAATACATGCGGTTTAAAACGTCAACGAAGAACGTTTCTCTTTCGTTCCACTCCAAAGTTTCTACATCATGAAGAGTGACAAAATTTGCCGCAGAAGACGCTTTTGGGTACCAGTTACCAGACTTTGTGTTAGGACCAGATAATACCTGTATTTATGCTGCCGAGTTGGAGTCTCTCGTTGGTGGTCGGTGAAAGAACAGGGAGGTTGAAGGACATGATGCATAGAGGAGCCTATTTTTTAGGTGCTTTGTACTGCAACTATGATTTGCAATGAGGTAATACGGGCACAGTTTTTGTTTGTTCCGAGTGCTAAGACTACTGTGTATGAGTATTCATTCTGACTTGGCAGGAACCATGGCTATCTCGTAATATCGTGTGAGACCTCCTCATGCTGGGCGTAGTGCAGCAGTTTGACGGGGCATGAACTCAACAAGTCGTAAATCCCGTGCAGAAACACTGAGACATGGTCCCTCCACGGCCGTGCATAATGGCGAAAGTGTTCCCGCTGCAGGATATTGTGCACGAACTGACATCTCGACTGCGTCCGATGAATCTCCCACGGGATTCAAGTCAAGCGATCTGGGTGTCCAAATCATTCGCTCGAATTGTTCAGAGTGTTCTTCATACCAGTTGTCAACAGTTGTCACCTGGTGACATGTCGCATTGTCATTCACATTGTTTGGCAAACACGAAGTCCACGAATGGCTGCAAATGGTCTCCAAGTGGGCGAACACTGCCTCTCCCAGTCAGTGATCTGGGAAGTTGGACCAGAGGACGCAGCACATTCCATGTAAACACGTCCCCCACCATTATGGAGCCACCGCCAACTTGCTCAGTGCCTTGTTGACAACTGGAGTCCACGCCTTCGTCGGGTCTCCGCCACACTCGAATCCCACCGCAAGCTCGTACCAACTGAAATCGGGACTCATCTGACCAGGGCACGGTTCACCAGTCGTCTGTGGTCCAACCGATATTGTCACGAGACCAAGAGAGCCGCTGCAGGCGATGTCGTCGTGTAAGCAGAGGCACTCGCCTCAGTCGTCTGCTGCCATAGCCCGTTAACGCCTAATTCCGCCGCACTGTCCTAATGTATACGTTCGTCGTACGTCGCACACTGATTTCTTCGTTTATTTTACGCTGTGTTGCTTGTCTGTCAGAACTGATAACTGTACACAAAAGCCGCTGTTCTTGGTCGTTAAGTGGATGCCGCCGGCTACTGCGTTGTCCGTTGTGGGAGATAACACCAGAAAATTTGTATTCTCGGCACATTCTGGACACTGTGGATGTTGGAACATTGAATTCCGTAACGATTTCCGAAACGCAATGTCCCCCGCGTCTAGCTCCTACTACCATTCCGTGTTCACTGTATTTCCCATCGTGTGGGCACAATCACATCGAAAACCTTTCCTCATGCATCACTTGAGTATACACAACAGCTCCGCCAGCGCACTGCCTTTGTGTACGCGGTATCCCACGAGTTTCGTCACCTCAGTGTATTAAGATAATGTACAGACGAAATTCTGATGAACACTCATACGTTTGTATCCATTACAAAACCACCAATCATGTGTTCAGGATATTGATGGCTACCCCTTACATCCCGCCAGCCGGTGTGGCCGAGCAGTTCTAGGCACTTCAATCTGGAACTGCGCGACCGCTACGGTCGCAGGTTTGAATACCGCCTCGGGCATGGATAGTGATGTGCTGAGGTTAGTCAGGTTTAAGTAGTTCTAAGTTCTAGGGGACTGATGACCTCAGATGTTGTCCCATAGCGCTTGGAGCCCATCTGACGCTTACATCCCACGTTTAAAACTCTTTCAAAAACAAAGTTAAGAGAAAATTTTATGTACTAAATGTTCTTCAGTTTCTGCGACAATTAGTTTCATTGCTTGTGACAGTGCCTGAAGAAGGTAGTACTTCTCATGTTAACTGATCAAATTCAATGCCGTTAAATTTTGCAATGTAATTTCGAGTTGAAACAACCTTTTCATTTGTTTGACATCAGATGGTTAACTTTTCTTGTCATTGAAAGTAAATATTCTTTACATGCCTTGCACTACAGTATGATCAGCTAGCTGCCTTTTTGGTATATATAATCTCCATACTGAAAAGTAGCTAAAGTAAATCATAGGGCCACTAACCGCGCAGTGATTCCTTCCAGATAAACGTTTTAATTCAGTCATTAAGGCAGAGCAAAGCATCGTTTTCCAGAATCAACTCCAGCGTCAAGAGGAACTTTTGTCAGGACGATTTAAGGAACAGTGATCATTTACACATTTCTGATGTAACCCAGATGTTGCATTTTGTGACAGCATACAGATCTAATACGAAATAGTTGCCCATTGCTGATGCCGTTATTCAGTAGATCCCCAATAGTTATTCTTTACATCAAGCTCAGTTTAGAGTAACAAAATGTCGCTTATTTGATGAAATTTACGCAGTTAATGTTTACATTCGGAGGAAGTACAGTTAAGGCAATTCTTGGTCACGGCGTACTGGCGACATTGATCAGAATTTGGAACACTTCCTCGTTCATTGCAAAGAGCAAAAAGTTACAACGCGTAGACAGACACATATATGGCAGTCTACATTAGAAAATTTACAAAACGCACGAGTCCAGTTCGAAGATAAAATGCACTCTAAGCAGGAGCAGCGAACATATAACGGACAGTGCACTAAGATAACTACATTGTGTAAATGCATTTCACCCTTGACGACTGTCAAGCAGGATTTTTTTAAATAACGTTGTGTTTACTGACGTCACAGCTGAGAGGTTCCATACAGGCTAGTGTAATAATTTTTTTATGTCACCTGACGATGAGCGTTTGGACTGAAAATGGTGGCGTATGAAGGTTGCGTTTTGTCAGCAGCTCTTCGTGGTATGTATATAGGAGTTCATAATACGTAGAAACTTTATTGCGATAAACAATATTATTGAGAATTAAGCACCCCTCAAAACGTTTCAACGACACTTCCGTAAGAAAACACATAACTCTACATTTTTACTTACAAGGAAACAAAGAGAAGTTTCAAAAATTACGAAACCCGGTTTCTTTGAGTTTAGGTCCCAAGTGACCTAATGTGAAAAACACGACATTCCCTAGTTATAAACTCACTGAGGCATTAAATAGAAAACTGAAAGCAGCATACAGATTTCATGAATGTCTTGTATTTCGGAACAGCTATGAACTGGATAATGACAATCAAGATACAATCAGTCCTGTCGAAGCAACTTCGCCATCACTCGATATTACCAGTATTTATACTGAAGTCCCTTATAATGGTAAGCATTGTAATTATAAAACGTAATCTAGCGTCTCACAGAAAACTCAGTACAACAGAAATCACTGAGCCTCATTGAATGTTTGAACCCGTGCTCTTTCTCAATTTCTTCACTGCTAGTAATAAAATATACTGCTAAAACCAAGCCTTGCAGTCAGCAATATTTTACCTAGCACAATGATCGATATTTTTATCAGTGACCTGGAAGCAAAATGTTTTAGGTTCAAATGGTTGTGAGCACTATGGGACTTAACATCTGAGGTCATCAGTCTCCTAGAAATTAGAACAACTTAAACCTAACTAACCTAATGACCTCACACACATCCATGCCCGAGGCAGGATTCGAATCTGCGACCGTAGCGGTCGAGCGGTACCGGACTGAAGCGCCTAGAACCGCTCGGCCACAGCGGCCGGCGCAAAATGTTTTAGCAAATTCTCAATCATTAAATATCACATCATTAAGTACAAAGGCTATGTAGACGATATAATGCTGAAAGTCGATGCAAACCACATTGATACCTTTCCACAGGGAGTCTGTTCCAAGCATCTGAAAATGAATTTCACTCCTGAAATGGAAAAACATACCTTCAGTGAAGGTCACAGAACTAAAAATAACCATGTGCTCGGCATTTAAAGCAGACTGTGTGTACTGTAATACACTGACGGAAAAAAAGTCCCAACACCAAGCAGGAATTTTGCAATATAAACGAAAGTTGGTACGCGTCTTTCTACACCTGAAAGATCATGTGTATTCAAATTTCGCGCCAGTCGCAAAAGAGTGGCGCAAGTACACGCTGTGACGGTCGCAGGCGTTAGCTCCCCTTTGAGATCGGTAACCTGTTGTCAAGAATGCCTTTAAGGCGACAAAGACGCCATTACGAAAACCTCACTGAGTTCGAACGAGGTCGCGTATTAGGGATACAAGAAGCTGGATGTTCCTTCTGCGACATAGGAGAAAGAGTTGGGATGAATGTAGCCACTGTACATGAATGCTGGCAGCAGAGGTCACGGGAATGTACGGTCGCAAGAAGACCGGTCTGTGGGCGGTCACGTGGTACTACGGAGAGGGGAGACCGCCGTGTTCGGCGTATGGTGCTGGCACGTCGTACTGCATCTGCAGCAGCTGCTTGAGCAGCAGTTGGCACCGCAGTGACACAAGGAAGTGTGACAGACCGCTCACTTCAAGGAAGGCTCCAAACCAGACACCCTGAACTGACCCCAAACCACTGCCATCTGCGAGTACAACAGTATCGAGCGAGAGCTGATCGGAGGGCAGGCTGGAGGTTTGTTGTTTTCTGACAAGAGCTGGTTCTGCCTCGCTGCCAGTGACGACCGTGTCTCGGTGAGGAGGAGGCAGCTTGAGGGCCTGCAAGAAACCTGTCTGCGTGCTAAACACTTTGGACCTACACGTCTGGGGGTGCGATTTCGTATAACATCAGGAGCGCTCTCACGGTTATCCCACACACAAATTCTCTACGTCAGTCTGGTGATTCGTCCTGTTGCCTGCCATTCACGAACAGCATTCTAGGGAGTAACGGGACAACGCTCGCCCACACACCGCTGTTGTAACGCGACACGCTCTGCAGAGTGGCGACACGTCGCCTTGATCTGCTCGGTCACCACATCCGTCCCCATTCGAGCACACACCGGACATCACAGAACAACTACAACATCATTCACAAACAGTATTATCCGTCTCTGTGCTGACCGACCAAGTGCAACGCAAGTGGAACTCCATGTCACAAGACCAGCATCCGGCACCTGTACAGGACAATGAATGCACGATTTCATCCGTGCTCTTAACATTCTGACGGTTACACCAGTATTTGACATTTGTAATGCCTTATCTCGCGCTTACATTAATCTGTGATCTTGCAATGTCTATCGTTTAAATATTTTATCTAAAAAGCACTCCGTCGTCAGGCCACGAGTGGCCTACCGGGACCATCCGACCGCCGTGTCATCCTCAGTGGAGGATACGGATAGGAGGGGCGTGGGGTCAGCACACCGCTCTCCCGGTCGCTATGATGGTATTCTTGACCGAAGCCGCTACTATTCGGTCGAGTAGCTCCTCAATTGGCATCACGAGGCTGAGTGCACCCGAAAAATGGCAACAGCGCACGGCGGCCTGGATGGTCACCCATCCAAGTGCCGACCACGTCCGACAGCGCTTAACTTCGGTGATCTCACGGGAATCGGTGTATTCACTGCGGAAAAATATTTTATGTAGTTAAATATATTTCTGAAATTTCATTAATGCATGTCAGTTATTTTTTGGTGCTTTTATTTTCTCCCTCAGCGTACTTTTCGTACCAGCTACTGTCACCCAGTGCGGTCAAAAAGAGCTTTTCCACTTCCGCAATCTGCCGGCTAATTCGCTTGCCATTAAACAATAAAGAAATATACCGAGAGAGTTGGACACACGGAAGCAAGCCGTACCAAACCGATACACTGATAACAGTATTTTCCGACGTTATAGTAAAACTAAGAAAACAAGAATACAAACACTCAAGAAGACAATACACAACATCGAGTAACGAATTCCATAAATTCTGAGGCTGTGTGATTATGCCACAGTTCATCAAATATTTCTTTTAAAAGGAAAGTCCTCTCTTTTTGGAAAACGGCGCAGCCTGTCCCTGACACCCGAAGAAGGATCGCAGGACAACTGCAAGGTACTGCAGACCTTTCCTATTTGTGTCAATTTATCTTCGAGTTACGCGACATGTTTTTCCCATCGCGGATGGTGACCTGTTAGGAGACTAGATAACTTTTACGTATTAATCAACACGGTTTCTTGCGGGTGGCGATGGCGTGAAACGCATTTCGCTGTGCTCGCCAGGTCCGTCAGAGTAAACGTAACGAGCGCAGGTAAATGCAGGTTGTTTCCGTAAGAGCGTGCAAAAATGTTACAGGACGTAGACAATACTCCTCTGGACAACTTGAGGCAGGACATACGGAAGTAAACTGTCTACCGCTTTGTCTAGCAGTACTGCTTTCCAGCTTATTTACAACAAGCGTACAAGGTTACACGTAGTGTGCTGTTTGTTTATATTTGAATGCTTTGTCTCCTGCAACGAAACAAGGAGGACAAGCCTGATTACCAGGAAGTCATGACGCAGTTTTTTTTTACTTTAATTTTCCATAATGTGGCTTTGTTGTATAGTATTTGCATTGTCCCCTGACAGAACGCGCTATGAATCAACGGCAGATCCATTCATTACTCAATGCTATTGAGAGACCTGCAGTACAGTTCCGTGGAGCAGTGACGGTACAACACTCCCTGGTCGCTGGATTGGAAGGGGACATCCTATTCCACGGCCTGACAAGTCACCTGACCTCCATCCCCTTGGTTATTTCCTACGAGGATCTCTAAAGTCCCTTGTGTATGAGGCCTCAATGCATACTGCATAGTTGCCAGTATTTTAGCTGCCTGTGATGTGAATCGAAACACAACAGGAACATTTCATATTTGTCAGGGAGCGTCAGAAACTTGTTCGCCGATGTCACGATTCCACTGAGGCTGATGGCCGTCAGTTTCAGCACATTTTGAAACATACAGTACAAATGGTACGTTCATTGTGTCAATAAAAAAGTGCACAGTACTGTGATTTTATTCCTATTATCCTCTTAACTGGCTTCTCCGAGCCCAAGTTCCCCTACCTCAAATTATTCAGTGGAGCATGCTCTATTGTCCTGTTAAATTTTTGCAAGCTCTTACGGAAACACCCTCTATGTGTACAATGTGGCACCTGTCGACCTACATTACGCGCTTACGGAATGTCTGAGTAGATGCACGCTTGTCCTACTAGCGAGAACAGCTCAGTGCAACGTTCGTAACGAGAAGACGTAGTCTGAAGAGAAAGCTGCCACGTGCGTATCTCTAGGAAGCATAAAAAGGCAGTTAGTCTCCGTGATGTACATCGATGAGGCGCAAGATAACGCGCGTGCTTCTCGGAGGCTGTTTGCGGGTGATACGGCGGTACTGAGGAGGCAGGTGTGGTCGTTAAGGAAGGCTCACGCAGTACGGGAAGGCCTGCACACGCACTGCGTCTCGTGCAAACACTGCCACCTGACGTTAAACATAAATAAATACTTCAGAATGAAATTTTCACAGCAGACTGTGCGCTGATATGAAACTTTCTGCCAGATTAAAAGTGTGTCCGGGACCGAGACTCGAACTCGGGGCGTTTGCTTTTCGCGGTCAAGTTAGTTAAATAAATGTTATGATAACGCGCCGATATTTCTACCTTATGTGAAGTTGAAGAAAAAGAACAGGGGCTGTTGAAAGGAATGAACAGTCTAATGAGCACAGAATATGCAGTGAGAGTAAACCAAAGATATACGAAAGTGCTGAGGAGCAACAGAAACGAGATTACCGGGAAACGTACTACCATGATGGGGGATTACGTGGGTGACGAAGTACGGGAAGGTTGCCGTATGAAAGCGAAATGTTACAACACGGACGATCATAGCAGAGCATGCAAGCAGAGAAACACAAGGAGAGAGGGCATTCTTTTCAGAAACAAGCCTACTGGTGTCGAATATATGCCTTTAAGTTGAGGAAACAGTCCTGAAATGAACATCCGGAACACGTCATTATGTAGAAGGGAACGACGGGTAACGGGAAAATGGTTCAAAATGGTTCAAATGGCTCTGAGCACTATGGGACTCAACATCTTAGGTCATAAGTCCCCTAGAACTTAGAACTACTTAAACCTAACTAAACCTGCGACCGTAGCAGTCCCGCGGTTCCGGACTGCAGCGCCAGAACCGCACGGCCACCGCGGCCGGCAACGGGAAAATCTGATACGAAGAAATTCAAAGCGTTTCATATGTGACGTTACAGGTGAATGTCGAATATGAAATGCACTGATCTTAGTGTTGACAGATCTAATTTCCAAACAATTGGGATTTTGACATGGGTGGTTAAAAATTGGGACAAAAAAAGAAACACGTTATCTCAATCATTAGGGGAGTACTTCTTTATAATATACGGGGCGGTCAATTGATCGTGACCGGGCCAAATACCTCACAAAATAAGTGTCAAACGAAAAAGCTACAAAGAACGAAACTTGTCTAGCTTGAAGGGGGAAACCACATGGCGCTATGGTTGGCCCGCTAGATGGCGCTGCCTTAGGTCAAACGGATCTCAACTGCGTTTTTTTAAATAGGAATCCCCATTTTTTATTACATATTCGTGTAGTACGTAAAGAAATACGAATGTATTAGTTGGACCACTTTTTTCGCTTTGTGATAGAAGGCGCTGGAATAGTCACAAACATATGCCTCACAATTTTAGACGAACTGTTGGTAACAGGGAGGTTTTTTAAATTAAAACACAGAACGTAGGTAGGTTTGAATATTTTATTTCGGTTGTTCCAATGTGATACACGTACCTTCGTGAACTTATCATTTCTGAGAACGCATGCTGTTGCAGAGTGATTACCTGTAAATACCACATTAATGAAATAAATGCGCAAAATGATGTCCGTCAACCTCAATGCATTTGGCAGTACGTGTAACGACATTCCTCTCAACAGCGAGTAGTTCGCCTTCCGTAATGTTCGCACATGCATTGACAATGCGCTGACGCATATTGTCAGGCGTTGTCGGTGTATCACGATAGCAAATATCCTTCAACTTTCCCCTCAGAAAGAACTCCGGGGACGTCAGATCCGGTGAGCGTCCGGGCCATGGTATGGTGCTTCGACGACCAATCCACCTGTCATGAAATATGCTATTCAATACCGCTTCGACCGCACGCGAGCTATGTGCCGGACATCCATCATGTTGGAAGTACATCGCCATTCAGTCATGCGGTGAAACATCTTGTAGCAACATGGGTGGAACATTACATAGGAAATCAGCATACATTGCACCATTTTGATTTCCATCGATAAAATGGGTGCCAATTATCCTTCCTCCCATAATTCCGCACCATACATTAACCCGCCAAGGTCGCTGATGTTCCACTTGTCGCAGCCATCATTGATTTTCCGTTGCCCAGTAGTGCATATTACGCCGGTTTACGTTACCGCTATTGGTGAATGACGCTTCGTCGCTAAATAGAACGCGTGAAAAAAATCTGTCATCGTCCCGTAATTTCTCTTGTACATGACGTTCAAAGTCGTCGCCATGCAATTCTTGGTGCATAGACACATGGTACGGCTGGAGTCGATGTTGATGTAGCATTCTCAACACCGACGTTTTTGAGATTCCCGATTCTCGAGCAGTTTGTCTGCTACTGATATGCGGATTTGCCGCGACAGTAGCTAAAGCACCTACTTGGCCATCATCATTTGTTGCAGGTCGTGGTTGACGTTTCACATGTGGCTGAACACTTCCTGTTTCCTTAAATAACGTAACTATCCGGCGAACGGTCCGGACACTTGGATGATGTTGTCCAGGATACCGAGCAGCATACATAGCACACGGCCGTTGGGCATTTTGATCACAATAGCCATACAAAAATGGTTCAAATGGCTCTGAGCACTATGGGACTTAAATGCTGTGGTCATCAGTCCCCTAGAACTTAGAACTACTTAAACCTAACCTAAGGACAGCACACACATCCATGCCCGAGGCAGGATTCGAACCTACGACCGTAGCGGTCACGCGGTTCTAGACTGTAGCACCTAGAACCGCACGGCCACTCCGGCCGGCATAGCCATACATCAACACGATATCGACTTTTCCGTAATTGGTAAACGGTCCATTTTAACACGGGTAATGTATCACGAAGCAAATACCGTCCGCACTGGCAGAATGTTATGTGATACCACGTACTTATACGGTTGTGACTATTACAGCTCCATCTATCACAAAGCGAAAAAAGTGGTCCAACTGAAACATTCACATTTCTTTACGTACTACAGGAATATGTAATAAAAATGGAGGTTCCTATTTTAAAAAAACGCAGTTGATATCCGTTTGACCTATGGCAGCGCCATCTAGCGGCCAACGATAGCGCCATCTGCTTTCCCCTTTCAAGCGAGACGAGTTTCGTTGTTTGTAGTTTTTCGTTTGACGCGTGTTTCGTGAGATATTTGGCCCGGTCACTATCAATGGACCACCCTGTATAATGAACAAAGCTGGTACACTCGCACAATTGTAGTAGAAAGTACTATTCTGCTCATCAAGAGTATCAACTCAACTGGCGCGTGAAGTCGCCGGTCGCCGCCCACTAGTCAATGGCGGCAGGCCGGGGAGGGGGGCGGCAGAAGTTGAAAGAGTTCAAAACAGAGTCATATGTCGTAATAATAAAACTGTGGAAAACAGGCGGTTGGGGTCTCCTAAACGTACATTTGGAACATGCGTTGATTGCGATCTCCTGGTTCCTTCTTTGATTGCCGCAATCGACACGTTTATACACTCGTTTCGGAACATTATGTACGCGACCATTTTTAAATAAATACGCACTATATTGTAACTGGGTTTTCTCTTTTGATGCTAGTCAGTTGTCAGGATGAGCAGTACTGGAAACAGCATTTGATTCTAAAGCATTATGTCAGGGTGAAAAAACACTAAATAAATTACTTTTCTCTCTTAACAACACGTGGGCAGGGTCGGTTCTTCCTTGGCTCGGGTATGTGTTAGAATGAAACAGCATTTTTACATAAGATAACTTTTATTGAAGATTTGTACAACGGTTTCGTTACTGGATGTTCTGGCTTGGAGAGCGGCAGCTGTGTCGTCTGCGAAGCCTGCTGCGTCAGCGGCGGCGCGTCTGATTACGCCTGGCGATGTGTATCTCGTGTCGCCGTCTCGCCCAGTTGACTGGAGACGCGTCTCGTGAGGTGGTCCGTTTAACTATTGAGAACGAAGTCGTGAATCGGATGGCGATACCTTGTATGTGGCGTCCCAGTGTTTCTCTTCTCTAAGCGGCCGCGTGTGTCAGTGTTGTGCGTCGGCCAGCGGAGCGGCGCGGCGGGGGAAGGCCAGTGTCCCAGACTCGAACAACGGACTCCCGCTTGCCAGTCTTCGGCTGTCGGATCTTCATCACCAGCTCACAGGTGACTGCTGATGTGGGCCGTCTCCTTCTCGTCCTCACGAGTTACCGGGGTACGTAAAAATGAGTCTTAAAAAACCTTTTAACTTCTGTCTTCTGGCGGCGAGGCTGCTGCTTGCTATTCCATTACAGCGGCGGACTTGGTGCTTCTGTGTACAATGTAGTCTCTTCCTGCATGACGGTCTTCAGCACCGAAACTGAACCGAAAAACTGCTGTCGGGCCCACTGCGTCTCGCGTATTTATTTACTTCAGTTCACTGGAGGTGAACGACTTCACGGTCATTGCCTCTTCTGTCACGTTGAAAAGCTTCTCGAAGAATCTTCTTAACGTCGGTCATTGTCTTTTGGAATGTAGGCGAGGGCTTTGATCACATGTGACAACTGAGAAACACGTGAGCTGGTCGGGCGACGCCCTGACGGCTGAATCGACTGCGTCCGCTTATGTGGGGATGGCGATGGCTTCTTCTCAACGTGCTGACTTCATGGTCATTGGCTCTTCTGACACTGCTGCTCTGCCCGCTGTTTGCCAGTGTGTAATTCTTCTAAACTAAACATTTATTTTGTAATTTCTACTTCACATTGATTTCACTAATTTATTTACCTATCTTAAGTACCACTCAACAAAATTTCGAACTGTTCGCAGTGTCAAAAAGTCCGGATATTTGGTGTCTAGCACAATGCTTAAGCGGAGGAAGGCGCGATACCCCTAAAAATCGGGAAATCCCGTGAAAGTCGGTAGACCACGCAAGCACTAACTGGTCTACACCTGGTTCTATAACAAGCCCTCGTCAGGCTGTGGTCACAGTGGAAGCTATATCGGGGCATTCCGCCGACGAACGACATCAGCCGAATAGGGCCCATCTTATCTGATCATTACGCCAGCACATGCGCGGTCTCTGTACAACGGATCTCAGAACATTGTTAGTTTAGATCAAGAAAGGAGCTTTGGGCATCCTAAGGATGAGAAATATCGTAAGAGGCATATACACTGACTCCAGCCGGCCGGAGTAGCCGAGAGGTTCTAGGCGCTACGGTCTGGAGCCGCGCGACCGCTACGGTCGCAAGTTCTAATCCTGCCTCGGGCACGGATGATGTCCTTAGGTTAGTTAGGTTCGACCTACACTTGAGTATTGCTCATCAGTGTGGGATCCGTACCAGATCGGGTTGACAGAGGAGATAGAGAAGATCCAAAGAAGAGCGACGCGTTTCGTCACAGGGTTATTTGGTAACCGTAATAGCGTTACGGAGATGTTTAGCAAACTCATGTGGCAGACTCTGCAAGAGAGGCGCTCTGCATCGCGGTGTAGCTTGCTCGCCAGGTTTCGAGAGGGTGCGTTTCTGGATGAGGTATCGAATATATTGCTTCCCCCTACTTATACCTGCCGAGGAGATCACGAATGTAAAATTAGAGAGATTAGAGCGCGCACGGAGGCCTTCAGACAGTCGTTCTTCCCCCGAACCATACGCGACTGGAACAGGAAAGGGAGGTAATGACAGTGGCACGTAAAGTGCCCTCCGCCACACACCGTTGGGTGGCTTGCGGAGTATAAATGTTGATGTAGATGTAGATGTAAGTAGTTCTAAGATCTAGGGGACATATGAGCACAGCAGTTAAGTCCCATAGTGCTCAGAGCCATTTGAACCATTTATAGACTGACGTGACAAAAGTCATGGCATAGCCAAACGCACGTATACAGATGGCGGTAGTACCGCCTACACAAAATGTAAGAGGACGGTGAAAAAGCGTCCGACGTGACTGTGGCCGCACGGCGGAGACTAACCGATTTTGAACGCGGAATAGTATTTGCACCTAGACGCACGGGACATTCCATTTGAGAAATCGTTAAGCAGTTCGATACTCCGAAATGCGCAGGGTCAAGAGTGTGCCGACAGCACCACATTTCAGGCATTATCTCTCAATCACGGACAACGCAATGGGCGGTCACATTCAGTTAACGGCCGTGAGCAGTGGCATTTGCGTAGATTTGTCAGTGCTAACAGACAAGCAACAATGCTTAAAATAACCGCAGAAGTTGCTGTGGGACGTAAGACGAACGTATCCGTTAGGACAGTTTTACGTTAGTGGGCTGTGGCAGCAGACGACCGACGCGAGTGGCTTTACAAACGGCACGACATCGCCTGCAGCGCCTCTCCTGGGCTGGTGACCGTACCGGTTGGACCCCGTGACGTGACGTAACGGGCCACTTGTGGCGCCCTGGAAATACTACATGTTGGGAGTTGGGGCGGCCGCACAGGACGCCCGTCAAAGCCGCGGCCCGGCAGCAGACACGTGGTCGCGAACGTCAGCTTGGCAACCGCGTGACGCCGCACGACGGCCGGTCCAGCCGCGCGGCTGGGAATTCCATGGTGACGCTGTGTTGACGGAGGAGGCACGCCGGGCGTGCCGAAGATGGCGGACTCTGTGAAACCTTAAAGGCAGGCATTTCACACTTCGTACAGAAAGTAATAGTAGCCAGATGAATCATGACACCTCAAAAAGAAACATGTACATTACCATTATTTGCACGCCGATGCTGATGGTGCAATCAGATTTTCAATATCTTTATTAGTTTTAGAGTTTAGTATCTGACGGTAAATTATACAAGTAACACCCAGCAACGAATTTCCAAAATCTGAACGGTTCGTCCGGTTTCGTCGATCTACGTGTCTTTAGAAAGCTATTAGTGTAAACCTTAACTGGTATGAATTACAGGCATGTAGCTTGAATAGTACATGAGGTCAAAGTAACCGATTACTATTGATCGCGTCAGGTCATAAGTACTGCACACTTGCACGAAAACACGGTAGCAGCATGCTTATACACTACTCGCCATTAAAATTGCTACACCACGAAGATGACGTGCTACAGACGCGAAATTTAACCAACAGGAAGAAGGTGCTGTGATATGCAAATGATTAGCTTTTCAGAGCATTCACACAAGGTTGGCGCCGGTGGCGACACCTACAACGTGCTGACATGAGGAAAGTTTCCAACCGATTTCACATACACAAACAGCAGTTCACCGGCGTTGCCTGGTGAAACGTTGTTGTAATGCATCGTGTAAGGAGGAGAAATGCGTACCATCACGTTCCGACTTTGATAAAGGCCGGATTGTAGCCTATCGCGATTGCGGTTTATCCTATCGCGACGTTGCTGCTTGCGTTGATCGAGACCCAATGACTGTTAGCAGAATATGGAATCGGTGGGTTCGGGATGGTACTACGGAACGCCATGCTAGATCCCAACGGCCTCGTATCACTAGCAGTCGAGATGTTAGGCTGTAACGGATCGTGCAGCCACGTCTCGATCCCTGAGTCAATAGATGGGGCGTTTGCAAGACAACAACCATCTGCACGAACAGTTCGATGACGTTTGCAGCAGCATGGACTATCTGCTCGGAGACCGTGGCTGCGGTTACCCTTGACGCTGCATCACAGACAGGAGCGCCTGCGATGGTGTACTCAACTACGAACCTGGGTGCACGAATGGCAAAGCGTCATTTTTCCGGATGAATACAATTTCTGTTTACAGCATCATGATGGTCGCATCCGTGTTTGGCGACGTCGCGGTGAACGCACATTGCAAGCGTGTATTCGTCATCGCCATACTGGCGTATCACCTGCCGTGATGGTATGGGGTGCCATTGGTTACACGTCTCGGTCTCCTCTTGTTCGCATTGACGGCTCTTTGAACAGTGGACGTTACATTTCAGATGTGTTACGACCCGTGGCTCTACCATTCATTCCATCCCCGCGAAACCCTACATTTCAGCAGGATAATGCACGACCGCATGTTGCATGTCCTGTACTGACCTTTCTGGATACAGAAAATGTTCGACTGCTGCCCTGGCCAGCACATTAACCAGATATCTCACCAACTGAAAACGTCTGGTCAATGGTGGCCGAGCAACTGGCTCCTCACAATACGCCAGTCACTCCTCTTGATGAACTGTGGTATCATGCAGAAGCTGCATGGGCAGCTGTACATGTACATGCCATCCAAGCTCTGTTTGACTCAATGCCCAGGAGTATCAAGGCCGTTATTACGGCCAGAGGTGGCTGTTCTGGGTACTGATTTCTCAGGATCTATGCACTCCAATTGCGTGAAAATGTAATCACATGTTAGTTCCAGTATAATATATTTGTCGAATGAATACCCGTTTATCATCTGCATTTCTTCTTGGTGGAGCAATTTTAATGGCCAGTAGTGTAAATATATTCATCTATGTCTTTTTCATATCCGATGTATACTAACCATGAAGAAATTGGTTAAATATTTGCTGTGTTTTAGAGAGCACAGAGACATCAGGCTACTATTCCTTTGATATACGCTGCATTACGCCGGGCACGATGCTGGGAGGTATTTCACAGCTTTCGTCGCCTCAGTGTACCACCACTCTATCCATGAATGACGAATATTTTCTTAGATATTGTGAGATATAATTTGATATTTAATATAATTGGTTCAGTACATTGCCATTTCAAATTTGCAACATTATTTCATTATGAAATACATGTTACCCAAGGAGAAATTAAAATTATTCGCTTACAATTAAATGAGTGGGCAAATTAATGTCTGCAAACGATTTGGAAGCGTTCAGTTACGAAACTGTACCTTGCTCATTGTATTACTCCATACGTTTTTTGTGTGAATTCTTTGGTGAGTAGTGCTCTATTAGAAATGTACTTAACAAGAGATATAGAGCAAGCACAATTTTTTAACAAGGTATTTTTAGGAGGAATGAAGAAAGTTACCGTACGGTTGCGATTAGCCTCTTCACCGCTGAAATGCGTTTTCTTAAGTCGGATTATTTTTCAATGTCACTATCGATCATCTCGATATGTAACAGAACATTCTCTCTGATATGGTCGTAAATCTTCTATGGTTTTTCAATAGCTGAAGAAAGAGAGTGGGGTATTCGCCAAGTTGTTTTCGAGACTGATAAAGCCCACTGACAGCAAAAGCCGCAACGCTGGTCTCTAGGCTAGGCAACAGAAGGCTCGTGGTGAACGTCCCGCGTAAAAACTGAAAAATGGTAGCGGACGCAGCCAGACCGAGCTGTCTGGCGATCTTATCGGGCGACTTCTGGTGACCGCTGTGGGCGCCACTGCGATCGCAGCCTATAATGTGTGGTGGAGGGTGCTTAAGTAACAACCGCCACTTGTCTCCTCATGTCGACGGCGGCTGCCTCGCTCTGCCCTCTCAAAGCCGTGGGCACACGGACCGTGCATCCGAACGTTGAGCGTAGAGCGTGCCGAGTTTCTGACGTCATAGCGTGGAACAGCACGTTAGGGAGTCTTTCCGAACGTGCGGAGCAATGTCTGGCATGTCAGATATTCTGAGCGTGCGTGTGAGCGTTGACCAATGAGATGGCACAACGCCACCTACATCACACGCACGCCGTCTCCCTTCGGTACAGAGTTGTGAGGCGCCATATTGGCATTCATTTCGAGCCTATACGTATATATGCCGTTTCTGAGCACCAGCAAATTGAGAATCACTGGAAAACCCGTTGTTAACTGTGTGATTTGTTCCGGTAAAATAATGAGAAACATCATATTCGTGGCAAAAGACTCACTGTAACTTGCGTATTATCACAGTATGCTATTTGAAGGCAGTGACACACTAAAGATCCACCCAAAACCTAATGTTCTTGGTACAATTTGTTATAAATGAATATCAATCAGTAACATATCTACAATTAAAGTTTTTAGCAAGTGTTGCTGGTTTAGCGTAGTGAGCAGCGTCACTGATCCGGATGAAGATTAAGTCAAGGGCATTGGTTCGCGTCTCTGACCTATCAAATTTTTTTCCCAATATTTGCGTTTTTATTAGGTTCTCATACTTTATTATTCGCAGGAGAGCTTCTGTAAAGTTTGGAAGGTAGGAGACGAGGTACTGGCAGAAGTAAAGCTGTGAGGTCGGGTCGTGAGTCGTGCTTGGGTAGCTCAGTTGGTTAGCCGGTACGGTAGCTCAGCGTGTTCGGTCAGAGGGCTGCGTGCTCTCTGTAATAAAAAAACTGGGTCGTAGAATCAACGATCAACTTGAACGGATGTCTTGCGACGTCCGCCCAGACCAAACGCAACGAACTATATCGAATAACATGGAAGAAAAAAATTAAAAAAAAAAGTTGGTAGAGCACTTGCCTGCAAAAGGCAAAGGTCCTGAGTTCGAGTCTCGGTCCGGGACACAGTTTTAATCTGCCAGGAAGTTTCATATCAGCGCACACTCCGATGCAGAGTGAAAATCTCATTCTACTTTATTATTAGTTTAATATAAGTATATACTAAAATATTTGGTGTTATGTAAATATACCTTTTTTCGACGGGTGAGTTTGTTCGATTAGGTTAATCTACAGGACAGCTTGCGCTACTTCTATAAAGATATTTTGCTCCATTCTCTTTTACATTTCGTAATTCACATGTTGCAAAGATTCTGCCACTGGGTGGCAAGTGGAGACTTAAACTCCTCCCGAACAGTCCATGAAGGCCCAACGGGCCGACCGGCCGCCGAGTCATCCTCAGCACACAGGCGTCACTGGGTGCGGATATGGAGGGGCATGTGGTCAGCACACCGCTCTCCCGGCCGTATGTCAGTTCACGAGACCGGAGCCGCTACTTCTCAGTCGAGTAGCTCCTCAGTTTGCCTCACAAGGGCTGAGTGCACCCCGCTTGCCTACAGTGCTCGGCAGACCGGATGGTCATCCATCCAAGTGCTAGCCCAGCCCGACAGCGCTGAGCTTCGGTGATCTGACGGGAACTCGTTTTACCAATGCGGCAAGGCCGTTGGTCAACTTATGTGAAGAAGTATTGCAAACTTGTATCGCACTGTTTGTAATGGAACTTTTATAAGCCGGACATAGTACTTTCCTTTTCGTGGGCGGTGGAGGAAATGTGCGTTTTAACAGAGCTAACGTGCGAATTTTACGCGCACCCGTTTAGTAAACAGTGTGAGTTACGAACTAGAAACATCCCGCAACTGCCACTGGAGTGCGTTGCGATCGCGTGTACCACGTTGGGGCCCACGTACCGTGTGCAGAAGTCGCATCGTTTCTGAGCACGTTGCACTCGTCACGTTCAACAGCACGGTCCGTGTGCCGGCGGCTTAAGCAACAGCAGCTGCCCGCGAAGTCGTTGTCGCTGCGTTAGGTGCGGCAAAGGTCAGCAGGACGGCTTGTCTCTCGATACAATCTGTGTTTCACATAATGTGAACTTAAGCCGAAGGCCAGTATTCTGGTTGGTTGCCTGTTGGCTGGTTGATTCGGGGGTAAGGACCAAACAGCGAGGTCATAGGTCCCATTGGATTAGGGAATGACGGGCAAGGAAGTCGGCCGTGCCCTTTCAAAGGAACCATGGCGGCATTTGCCGGGATCGATTTAGCGAAATCACGGAAAACCTACATGAGGATGGCCGGACGCGGGATTGAACCGTCGTCCTTCCGAATGCGAGTGCATTGTGCTAGCCACTGCGCCACCTCGCTCGGACCCAGTATTCTTGTACGGTTCGTCGCGTCGTAACTGGGATGGGAGTGTATCACACAGATTTGTATGCGTGCAAATCACATTTATAATACGTTGACCGACGTACGGGCCACGGTTGACATGAGGTAGGAGTACTACAAACATAGCCGGCCGGGGTGGCCGAGCGGTTCTAGGCGCTACAGTCTGGAACCGCGCGACCGCTACGGTCGCAGGTTCGAATCCTGCCTCGGGCATGGATGTGTATTATGTCCTTAGGTTAGTTAGGTTTAAGTAGTTCTAAGTTCTAGGGGACTGATGACCTCAGAAGTTAAGTCGCACAGTGTTCAGAACCATTTGAACCATTTTTACTACAAACATAGAAATCGCAAATAAGAACTGAAGGGAATGTTATTGTTGTGTACTCGTATATCGCATGGTAGCGTTTGATTCTGTGAAATTGATATTGGAATCAGATTTAGTGAAAACACTGCATTTGGAAAATAATGGAGATTTTCTTACTAATCTTTCAATTATTTCACACGTGTCCTATCAAACATCGTCTCATTTATCCAACTGGGTTGGTTATTTCCTGTCGCAGATTTCACAGTTCGTAGTGATTGATGGAAAGTCATCGAGTGAAATAGAAGTATCTTGCGTTAGTCAAAAAAGTGTATAGGTCCTCTGATGTTCAAACAAGGGCAGCTCGTTTTGTGTTATGGCGAAATAGAGGTTGGAGTGTCAAAATGGTTCAAATGGCTCTAGCACTATGGGACTTAACTGCTGAGGTCATAAGTCCCCTAGAACTTAGAACTACTTAAACCTAACTAACCTAAGGACATCACACACATCCATGTCCGAGGCAGGATTCGAACCTGCGACTGTAGCGGTCGCGCGGTTCCAGACTGAAGCGCCTAGAACCGCTCGGCCACTTCGGCCGACTTCGAAGTGTCAAGGAGGTGTTACGCGAATTGGGGTGGCACTCATTACCTTTTAACGAAATTTGGATCTCTATGACGTTCTCCTTCGACTGCGAAAATACTTTGTTCAAGTCCGCCTCCGCCTAGCGAATTGTAATAAAATAAGAGAAAAAAGAGCTCACAGGGAAAGAATGAACTGTTCGTTTTTCCCGTGCCCTGTTCGAGAGTGGAACGGTAGGGAAGGAGAGTGAAAGTGGTTTGATGAACCCTGTGCCAGGCACTTAGCTGTGAATTCCAGAGTAGTCATGTAGGTGTAGAGGGTCAGATTATCTTATGGAAACGAACGCGCGAGAAAACTTATTTCCTCACTGCAAGTAAAAGTGGTTTCTGACTTCAGTAAATGTCATCTGAGTTAGGCATAATGTCACAAAAGCAATACAAAAGTGAAAAAGTGAATAAAAAAAAGTTCAAATGTGTGTGAAATGTTATGGGACCTAACTGCTAAGGTCATCAGTCCCTAAGCTTACGCAGTACTTAACCTAAATTATCCTAAGGACAAACACACACACCCATGCCCGAGGGAGGACTCGAACCTCCGCCGGGACAAAAAGTGAATCACTTGGTGACAAGGGATAGAGGTAAAACAAGTAAAATGAGTGGTATGACAGAGAGAAAAGGAATTTCAATTACTTTCATGTTGCGGCCGCAAGTCTATTTCCTCGCACATTGGAACCAATTTCTAATACGTGAAAGCTCGGTGAAACAAAAAGAGCTCTCAGAGTGAGACAATCAATGAAATGTAGATGTAGGCTTTCCTATTCACGTTTACAGGTGTAATTACGTGACTGTCACTACAGCGTCCTCGCAACTGCACACACAATCACTGATTCTCGCTAGGAACAGCTGAATGATCATCGTAAAAAGCCTCAGAAAGCATTCCATATTCGTTCACTTCTCGCCGTTTTCTAACCAGGGCCATCTGTAAAAGCAGGAAGAACTTCGCGACGAAAATAGTGACTAAGCGAAATATCAAAATATAACGAAGATGCTAAATAAGAAAAAAGTATAAGAAGGCTGTCGAGTCTGATTCATTGACATTTGATATGAACGCCTAAATAGACGTGACAATTGTAATGAAGCACTGCAGGCGGCAGCTACAGACAGCTTGTGTAAACGCGAGTTAACTCGTGATCGTCCGTAAGCGATGGCGCACGACACACGAGTCAACCGGTGATTTGCCCGCAGTGTGTCAAACAAGCATTGTCCCTCTTTCTGCATCGAGATACTGCCAGCGACATGGAGTTTCCGAATACACATCGTCTCGTAAGTTTTGTGGAAGCTAACATCGCATTACTGGTTCGGTATTAAACACAGACCATGCCTCTGTTCAACATGTATATACATAGAAATGTAAACGTTCCTTTGTTGAAAGTCTTAAATTTCCGATAGTTCTTCAGCGACTGGCTCGAAATTTTGACACAAATTTGCAAGGCAATACGCTTATGTTTTTATATGCCTATTTTTTAAATATTACAATAAAAAATATGTACGAGGGCTATTCCGAAAGTAAGGAACGATAGGTCGCGAAATTGAAACCACGGTGAAAATCAAAGCTGTTTTATTTGCAACAGTTAGCGACAGCTTCCAGCTACTTGTCTCCGTAGTCGCCCATCTGAGTTAGACGTTTGTCGTAGCGTTGTACCAACTTTCCAATACCCTCGTTATAGATGGCAGCCGCCAGTGCTTTCCGCCATTTCTGTACGCGAGCCTACAGCTCGTTGTCTGTGCCAAAATGTTGTCCTCATAGCCAGCGGTTCACGTGAGCAGAGATGAAACTCAGAGGGAGACAATTACGGGCTGTAATGTGGGTAATAAAACATTTCCAACTGAAAACGATGCAGGAGCATCTTCATTGCGCCTGCAGAATGCGGCTGAGAATTGTCTTGAAGAAGAAAACGTACGACAGTTATGTAATGTTGGCTGCATAGCTTCAGGCGAAATTTCTCACCAGCCCCTCGTACTTGGCGTGAGACACTACTGTTCTAGGTGTCTCTGTGTGCTCCCTGTGTGCTCAGAACGAAAAGGAACGACGTAACGCGATCAACGGGCATACTAGAGACACTGCCAACACACCGGTGGAAAACTTCATCGGATTTTCACTGTGGTTTCCACTTCGCAACCGATCGCTCCTTACTTTCCGAATAACCCTCGTAATATATAAATCAGGAAAGTTATTACCAAAAATCCCGAAAAATTCTTGACCGGATTACTTCAGACTTTTACGCAATACTCCGATGAACAATCGAACGGACTTTTGGAATGTACATGTGGGAAAATTTATTACCAAAAATTTAAAAAAGTACTCGATTGATTTACTTCAAATTTTTACACGTTACTGTAACAAAGGTGAGGACTCATATAGTCTCTATAGTAGCGAAACGTTGTTAGCAAACGGGAAAGTTTTATTTATGGGTTGTCGGCTTATGATTAGGATACTGCTAGAAAATCCGAATCTGCATTAACCATAATCAAGGCTCAAGGTAAGAGAGACGGGGCAAGAGGAGTGGAGGCAGAGGGAGGAGGAGAAGTTGGACGAAGAGAGGGGGCAAGAGGACACGGACAAAGACAGAAGAGAAGAGCAGAGGAGAGAGAGAGGGGTATATCCTGTGCCCGTACGTATTAGAAACGTGTGATTTTCCTCTTTTTTCATTTCCAATTAACCAGACTGAGCCACAGTAACGCGAGGCCGGGAGCATTTAGTCCTCAATAAAAAAAGTCATCGTTGTCGGTCAAACTTGCAGTCACGCTACGTGCTTTAATGAGGAACGTAACCTTCCTTTTTGGTTGACAACAGGCGTCTGCGCGATGACGGATGGAAGGTTCGGTGGAGTGCACGTGAGCGCCCACACACGACCAGCTGACAACGGCTGTCGGGGCCGGTAGCAGTTCTATAGTGTAGACTGTAGGTGTAGTGTGTGGTCGCAGTAGAGTCGGGCGACGGTCGAGGGTTGCGTCTCAACATTCCCCGCGTCTCTTCCGTCGCACCATACTAAGGGATATCAAAACTAACGACTACATTCTGTGTCGTATGCATTCGGGACACACAACCTGTTTCAAGGATTTCTTACTTTCGTCACTGAACATCATTACTGATGGAGCCACAGATTTTTTTTTCCTAACCTGTCGTGTGCATACACGTGCTCGTGAATGCCGCCATTTTACTGAACTCTCTCTCCTGGACAGGTCTCTCTCTCTCTCTCTCTCTCTCTCTCTCTCTCGAACATACTGATAATCAGTCTTCACTACTGTACTGCTATTAAGACTAACCACTGAATTTGAAAAAGCTGAACTGGTATTCGTACTATTAAGATAATTCCAAACTGAAACGAGACGCCAATACCGCACGTAGGCCGCTTCAGGCGGACATGGATATTGCATGTGGGGAAAGAAAACATGGCGAGTGACAAAACGTATTCGGTACTTCCCTGTTACTAAACAGTGAGGAAATGGGAGGAACGTGAAAAACTACCGCGCTTGCACGAACGTGCGTCCGATAAGCATAACTATTAGGTTGGTGCATCAATTCATAACGTTCTTCCATAAGTTTAATAAACACAGCAGATTCACATAACAGAGACTTTAGTCATCAATGACACAGTGTCGTTCACCATTTACATCAGCCTGCCAACGCTGGGGTAACTTTTCGCCTCCGCGACTGTGGAAATCACGTCATTTTGAGGCGAAGAACTCGTGTAGCCATGTTCGGAGCGCATTTTCATCCACAAAGGAAGTTCCTTGAAGGTTCTTCGATAGAGAGCGGAACAGGTGAAAACGTGAGGGCGCAAGATCAGTGGGTGCGGAATGACTTCCCGAGTCAACTCCCGTACAGCGTTGTTTGTCAGTCTAGCAAAGACGCGAGCAGGCGTTATAGTGGAGAAGCATCACTTCACGCAGTTGTTGGACTGCGTCCGCGAGACGTCTGAGTTGTCGGCAACGAACACCAGCAGTGATGGTTACACCTCGGGGAAGCAATTCGTAGCACATACACCGCGCCGTCGCAGATGAGTAACATTACCTTCTGCACAGGTCTTTCTACTGGCAGTTGCCGCTTTCTTTGGGCTCAGCCGTTCCTTTGGCATGAAGACACCATTTATCGTCATCAGTAATGGTCGGTGTCGTTCACGAGCCAACTGGTGACAGCGACCAGAGACGCAAATATGGCCACCCGCTGATTTTTGTGATTTTGGCTCAGAGCATGCGACAGCCGTACACTCGATTTTTTTGAACCTTCCCCATTTCACACAAATGTGGCACGACGGTGGAATGATCACAGTTCGTCAGTTTACCGGTTCTCGAGTACGCTGACGTGAAAAATTCTTCATTAATGCGTTTCAAATGGGTCTGAGCACTGTGGGACTGAACATATGAGGTCATCAGTTCCCTACACTTAAAACTACTTAAACCTAAGTAACCTAAGGACATCACACACATCCATGCCCGAGGCAGGATTCCAACCTGCGACCGTAGCAGTCCCGCGGTTCCGGACTGCAGCGCCTAGAACCGCACGGCCACCGCGGCCGGCATTAATGCGTTTAAATGATCTTCATCAAACTACGAAGATCTTCCTGAAAGTGCTTAGTCACCAATGTCAAAATGATCGTCCTTAAAACGAGAAAATCATTTTATTGCCGTTCCCGTCCAGTGGCGTTATCCCCCCACACGGCGCAAATGTTTCTGGCTGCCTCCCCTGCTGTCAACACTCTATCCAACTCAAAAACAACGATATGCCGGAAATGTTCCGATATATCTACTTGTCACTCCATTTTCTAGTGTCTACAGCTTCACTCAGTATCTCGAAATGACAAAATGTGAACTCAAATAAGAATTGTCAACTACAAATAAAAAATGACAGTCGATAAATAAACCAATACCACCCGGAATACCAACAAGCAGAACAAAAACGCAACGAACTTATGGACAGACTTGTAATGGGAACAGCGCGGAAACTACTGTCTCGGCCCGACGCGAGAACGAATTGCGTGAGAAGAACGAATCGTTTCTAGCAGTAACCAAGCGTTATTTGGAGTCTCTTGGATTATTTCCCGTCTCCCTCGCGTCGCCAATGCCATATCCAAGCGACAGAGTAAAATGTTGTCCTCGTGGAACGCTCGTTACTCGGTAACGAATACATACGATACGCTGCAGTCCCACGTCTGATCTGTTGCCGGTTCACGCAGAACTGTAGACGTGGTCAACCATAGCTCGCAAGTATGCGGCGCGCATAATTCTACCGGTTCCACGTGGCGGCAGGTGGACACACACACACACACACACACACACACACACACACACACACACACACACGTAATGTCTCCACGGGGCGCCTGATGACAGCTACTATAGCTCCGGCGGAGGTGATCTGCCTCCAAACTCCGGGCCGGGTCACCAGCTCCCTCGCACCGACCTCGAGGCGACATTCCGGGAGGTCGTCTCCGCCGCGCCGCCTGCCGCAGATGTCAAGGCCGCGGCGCCTGACCTCGCGCCCGAAGCTCCCACACAACTCCGTCCTGCCTACACCTCCCTGCCTGACTACCTACCTACCCACTTGCTACTGGCAAGTTTATGTATCAGCACGGCGCTACACGCAGTGTCCCAGCAGCAGCGGACCTACTGTTCCAACTGCTGACAAGGTCAGTAATCGCTGCCGTGGAACACCTGAGACCAGCCTCTACAAGCAACTACAGTACGAACCGCACTACAACACAGGCACCAGTGTCTGCCACAACTCCATCAAAATCGAAGCACTCTAGAGCAGGGGTGCCCAACCTTTCAGCTTACCTATCCCACGCTAGAGGGAGGCGATTATTTTTTGGCCATACGTACTGTACTTAGCAATAACTGTTGACAAAAAAAAATAAGTGACGGTTGGAGGTATATAGTTAACACATTTAAGTAATTCAGTATTTATTAATTTACCATACTTTCTTCTAAAAATGCAAAATGAAACTACTTTGACGTTTTATACATGAGATTATATTAATTTTATTTATGAGATTTCGTTAATAATTCTATACAAAAGTAATTACAAACGATAGCATTAATGCGATATCTGACTTTGAATTTAGGAAAATAATGTATCAACATGAGATTCCATTGAAGTGGTTGGAATTCTCAGTGTTCTCCTGACATATTTTCTCTATTTTTACTCTTTGTGTGCATTATTCTAGAATACAACTGTTCACAAACAACGTGCTTCCGAACAAGGAAGACATATATAATGCATCAAAAGGGATATACACTCCTGGAAATTGAAATAAGAACACCGTGAATCCATTGTCCCAGGAAGGGGAAACTTTATTGACACATTCCTGGGGTCAGATACATCACATGATCACACTGACAGAACCACAGGCACATAGACACAGGCAACAGAGCATGCACAATGTCGGCACTAGTACAGTGTATATCCACCTTTCGCAGCAATGCAGGCTGCTATTCTCCCATGGAGAAGATCGTAGAGATGCTGGATGTAGTCCTGTGGAACGGCTTGCCATGCCATTTCCACCTGGCGCCTCAGTTGGACCAGCGTTCGTGCTGGACGTGCAGACCGCGTGAGACGACGCTTCATCCAGTCCCAAACATGCTCAATGGGGGACAGATCCGGAGATCTTGCTGGCCAGGGTAGTTGACTTACACCTTCTAGAGCACTTTGGATGGCACGGGATACATGCGGACGTGCATTGTCCTGTTGGAACAGCAAGTTCCCTTGCCGGTCTAGGAATGGTAGAACGATGGGTTCGATGACGGTTTGGATGTACCGTGCACTAATCAGTGTCCCCTCGACGATCACCAGTGGTGTACGGCCAGTGTAGGAGATCGCTCCCCACACCATGATGCCGGGTGTTGGCCCTGTGTGCCTCGGTCGTATGCAGTCCTGATTGTGGCGCTCACCTGCACGGCGCCAAACACGCATACGACCATCATTGGCACCAAGGCAGAAGCGACTCTCATCGCTGAAGACGACACGTCTCCATTCGTCCCTCCATTCACACCTGTCGCGACACCACTGGAGGCGGGCTGCACGATGTTGGGGCGTGAGCGGAAGACGGCCTAACGGTGTGCGGGACCGTAGCCCAGCTTCATGGAGACGGTTGCGAATGGTCCTCGCCGATACCCCAGGAGCAACAGTGTCCCTAATTTGCTGGGAAGTGGCGGTGCGGTCCCCTACGGCACTGCGTAGGATCCTACGGTCTTGGCGCGCATCCGTGCGTCGCTGCGGTCCGGTCCCAGGTCGACGGGCACGTGCACCTTCCGCCGACCACTGGCGACAACATCGATGTACAGTGGAGACCTCACGCCCCACGTGTTGAGCAATTCGGCGGTACGTCCACCCGGCCTCCCGCATGCCCACTATACGCCCTCGCTCAAAGTCCGTCAACTGCACATACGGTTCACGTCCACGCTGTCGCGGCATGCTACCAGTGTTAAAGACTGCGATGGAGCTCCGTATGCCACGGCAAACTGGCTGACACTGACGGCGGCGGTGCACAAATGCTGCGCAGCTAGCGCCATTCGACGGCCAACACCGCGGTTCCTGGTGTGTCCGCTGTGCCGTGCGTGTGATCATTGCTTGTACAGCCCTCTCGCAGTGTCCGGAGCAAGTATGGTGGGTCTGACACACCGGTGTCAATGTGTTCTTTTTTCCATTTCCAGGAGTGTATGTCTTTGGGCAGATATGATATGTAGAAATACAACAGGGACACATGATCAAATTTTTCTTTTAGTTGAACGTCTGTCTGGAACTCTATGCATTTCACCTGAAAATCTTCTGGCAACGGATCTATACTGTTTGTAGAACGTGTCGCGTGAATACAAAAAAATTCATTATTTTTCCCAAAATCCTGAAATTGATTTTGAAATTCTTCATCAAATTAAAAATATGGCTGCCTATTTCGCCCTGTCTTTAGGCTTATGTTTCAGTTCATCATATCTTTACTCAAACGGAATTTTATAGTTTTTTTCCCCTTTACCGATCAACAAAAGCAAAACGAGGATAATGGAATGTAGTCGAATTAAGTCAGGTGATCCTGAGGGAATTAGATTAGGAAATGACACACTTAAAGTAGTAAAGGAGTTGCCCGCATCTCGTGGTCGTGCGGTAGCGTTCTCGCTTCCCACGCCCGGGTTCCCGGGTTCGATTCCCGGCGGGGTCAGGGATTTTCTCTGCCTCGTGATGGCTGGGTGTTGTGTGCTGTCCTTAGGTTAGTTAGGTTTAAGTAGTTCTAAGTTCTAGGGGACTGATGACCATAGATGTTAAGTCCCATAGTGCTCAGAGCCATTTGAACCATAGTAAAGGAGTTTTGCTATTTTGGGAGGAAAATAACTGGTGATGGTCGAAGTAGAGAGGATATAAAATGTAAACTGGCAATGGCAAGGAAAGCGTTTCTGAAGAAGAGAAATTTGTTAACATCGAGTATTGATTTGTCAGGAAGTCGTTTCTGAAAGTATTTGTATGGAGTGTAGCCATGTATGGAAGTGAAACATGGACGATAAATAGTTTAGACAAGAAGAGAATAGAAGCTTTCGAAATGTGGTGCTACAGAAGAATGCTGAAGATTAGATGGGTAGATCACATAACTAATGAGGAGGTACTGAACAGAATTGGGGAGGAGTCTGTGGCACAACTTGACTAGAAGAAGGGATGGGTCGGTGGGACATCTGAGGCATCAAGGGATCACCAATTTAGCACTGGAGGGCAGCGTGGAGGGTAAAAATCGTAGAGGGAGACCAAGAGATGAATACACTAAGCAGATTCAGAAGGATGTAGGCTGCAGTAGGTACTGGGAGATGAAGAAGCTTGCACAGGATAGAGTAGCATGGAGAGGTGCATCAAACCAGTCTCAGGACTGAAGACCACAACAACAACAACCACAACAACCGATCGTGTAACAGATGCTCACTTGTTGGGCAGCATTGATACTTGATTCAGGTCGTATGCAGCCTGCGGTCTCGAGTTGGACACCCCTGCTCTAGAGCAGCCGTTCCCAACGTCCTAGTAGTTACGTACTCAACGGTGAAATGGAATTTTCTGAGAGGTGAAAACAAAATGGAAAATTAAGTTGTTATTAAAATATCAATACTATCATTAGTACTTCATAAGACTGTAACGAAACGTTACCTATAATTACATTTTTCTTCAAATACTAGGATTAATATGTGACATAATGCGGTGAAGGTTACAGATAGTGAAACGAACCTACTTATAAACATAGTAAACGTTCTCCCAGTCCGCTGTAAAAGGGTACAGTAACCAATATAGAAATGTTTCAGAATAAAAACTTATTTGATTGCGAATTTATTTAATATCAATGACGTGTTTCACCCGACAGGGTCATCACCAGATTGTTTATAAAACAATAAACTGATAATTTACAAACAGAGGAAGGGGCATTATCCTATCTCGTACGAAAGGGCTGGTGTAAAGAGCCAAAAGTAATAGAAACTTCCATAAAAGCAACTGCAAATGTAACCGTCCGTCATCGAGCCATATAAGATGGAAAATGCACGCAACAGACGTCACTTGATCGTGGGGACAAGCAAAAACTCGAGATTTGACACAAACATGCAGCTTTACTGTATGATTAAATGATGATGGCGTCCTCTTGGGTAAAATATTCCGGAGGTAAAATAGTCCCCCATTAGGATCTCCGGGCGGGGACTACTCAAGAGGACGTCGTTATCAGGAGAAAGAAAACTGGCATTCTACGGATCGGAGCGTGGAATGTCAGAGCCCTTAATCGGGCAGGTAGGTTAGAAAATTTAAAAAGGGAAATGGATAGGTTTAAGTTAGATATAGTGGGAATTAGTGAAGTTCGGTGGCAGGAGGAACAAGACTTTTGGTCAGGTGATTACAGGGTTATAAATACAAAATCAAATAGGGGTAATGCAGGAGTAGGTTTAATAATGAATAAAAAAATAGGAGTGCGGGTTAGCTACTACAAACAGCATAGTGAACGCATTATTGTGGCCAAGACAGACACGAAGCCCATGCCTACTACAGTAGTACAAGTTTATATGCCAACTAGCTCTGCAGATGACAAAGAAATTTAAGAAATTTATGACGAGATAAAAGAAATTATTCAGGTAGTGAAGGGAGACGAAAATTTAATAGTCATGGGTGACTGGAATTCGTCAGTAGGAAAAGGGAGAGAAGGAAACATAGTAGGTGAATATGGATTGGGGGGAAGAAATGAAAGAGGAAGCCGCCTTGTAGAATTTTGCACAGAGCATAACCTAATCATAGCTAACACTTGGTTCAAGAATCATAAAAGAAGGTTGTATACCTGGAAGAATCCTGGAGATACTAAAAGGTATCAGATAGATTATATAATGGTAAGACAGAGATTTAGGAACCAACTTTTAAATTGTAAGACATTTCCAGGAGCAGATGTGGACTCGGACCACAATCTATTGGTTATGATCTGCAGATTGAAACTGAAGAAACTGCAAAAAGGTGGGAATTTAAGGATATGGGACCTGGATAAACTGAAAGAACGAGAGGTTGTAGAGAGTTTCAGGGAGAGCATAAGGGAACAATTGACAGGAATGGGGGAAAGAAATACAGTAGAAGAAGAATGGGTAGCTCTGAGGGATGAAGTAGTGAAGGCAGCAGAGGATCAAGTAGGTAAAAAGACAAGGTCTAATAGAAATCCTTGGGTAACAGAAGAAATATTGAATTTAATTGATGAAAGGAGAAAATATAAAAATGCAGTAAATGAAGCAGGCAAAAAGGAATACAAACGTCTCAAAAATGAGATTGACAGGAAGTGCAAAATGGCTAAGCAGGGATGGCTAGAGGACAAATGTAAGGATGTAGAGGCTTGTCTCACTAGGGGTAAGATAGATACCGCATACAGGAAAATTAAAGAGACCTTTGGAGAGAAGAGAACCACTTCTATGAGCTCAGATGGCAACCCAGTTGTAAGCAAAGAAGGGAAGGCAGAAAGGTGGAAGGAGTATATAGAGGGTTTATACAAGGGCGATGTACTTAAGGACAATATTATGGAAATGGAAGAGGATGTAGATGAAGATGGCCTTGGGAGAGACAGTCATGACAAAACTCTACCATCTGGTGAGCAAGACGTATGAGACAGGCGAAATACACTCCGACTTCAAGAAGAATATAATAATTCCAATCCCAAAGAAAGCAGGTGTTGACAGATGTGAAAATTACCGAACTATCAGTTTTATAAGTCACAGCTGCAAAATACTAACGCGAATTCTTTACAGAGGAATGGAAAAACTGGTAGAAGCGGACGTCGGGGAAGATCAGTTTCGATTCCGTAGAAATTTTGGAACACGTGAGGCAAGACTAACCTTACGACTTACCTTAGAAGAAAGATTAAGAAAAGGCAAACGTACGTTTCTAGCATTTGTAGACTTGGAGAAAGCTTTTGACAACGTTAACTGGAATACTCTCTTTCAAATTCTGAAGGTGGCAGAGGTAAAATACAAGGAGCGAAAGGCTATTTACAATTTGTACAAAAACCATATGGCAGTCATAAGAGTCGAGGGGCATGAAAGGGAAGCAGTGGTTGGGAAAGGAGTGAGACAGGGTTGTAGCCCCTCCCCGATGTTATTCAATCTGTATATTGAGCAAGCAGTAAAGGAAACAAAAGAAAAATTCGGAGTAGGTATTAAAATTCATGGAGAAGTAAAAACATTGAGGTTCGCCGATGACATTGTAATTCTGTCAGAGACAGCAAAGGACTTGGAAGAGCAGTTGAACGGAATGGACAGTGTCTTGAAAGGAGGATATAAGATGAACATCAACAAAAGCAAAACGAGGATAATGGAATGTAGTCAAATTAAATCGGGTGATGCTGAGGGGATTAGATTAGGAAATGGGACACTTAAAGTAGTAAAGGAGTTTTGCTATTTGGGGAGCAAAATAACCAATGATGGTCGAAGTAGAGAGGATATAAAATGTAGACTGGCAATGGCAAGGAAAGCGTTTCTGAAGAAGAGAAATTTGTTAACATCGAGTTTAGATTTAAGTGTCAGGAAGTCGTTTCTGAAAGTATTTGTATGGAGTGTAACCATGTATGGAAGTGAAACATGGACGATAACCAGTTTGGACAAGAAGAGAATAGAAGCTTTCGAAATGTGGTGCTACAGAAGAATGCTGAAGATAAGGTGGGTAGATCACGTAACTAATGAGGAGGTATTGAATAGGATTGGGGAGAAGAGAAGTTTGTGGCACAACTTGACTAGAAGAAGGTATCGGTTGATAGGACATGTTTTGAGGCATCAAGGGATCACAAATTTAGCATTGGAGGGCAGCGTGGAGGGTAAAAATCGTAGAGGGAGACCAAGAGATCAATACACTAAGCAGATTCAGAAGGATGTAGATTGCAGTAGGTACTAGGAGATGAAGAAGCTTGCACAGGATAGAGTAGCATGGAGAGCTGCAACAAACCAGTCTCAGGACTGAAGACCACAACAACAACAACAACAACATGACTGCAAACTCTTATTTACTGATTAGTTGCCGTTGTTAATTTGTTATTGTTGTTGTTGTTCTTGTGGTCTTCATTCCAGAGACTGTTTTGATACAGACCCCCCCCCCCCCCCCCCGATGCTACTCTATCCTGTGCAAGCCTCTTCATCTCCGAGTAACTACTGCAACCTACATCCTTCTGAATCTGCTTAGTGTATCCATCTCTTCGTCTCCCTATGCGATTTTTACCCTCCACGCTTCTCTCCAATATTAAATTCATGATCCCATGATGCCTCAGAATGTGTCCTACCAACCGATCCCTTCTTCTAGTCAAGTTGTGTTACAGATTCCTCTTCTCTCCAATTCTGCTCACTACCTCCATATTAGTCACGTGATCTTCCCATCTGATCTTCAGCATTTTTCTGCAGCATCACATTTCAAAAACTTCCCTTCCTGTCCAAACTATTTATCGTCCATGTTTCACTTCCATACATGGCTACACTTCATACAAATACTTTCAGAAACGACTTCCTGACACTTAAATGTATACTCGATGTTAACAAATTTCTCTTCTTCAGATACGCTTTCCTTGCCGTAGTCAATCTACAATTTGTATCCTCTCTGCTTCGACCAATATCAGTTATTTTGCTCGCCAAATAGCAGAACTCCTTTACTACTTTAAGTGATTCATTTCCTAGAATCATCTGATTTAATTTTACATTCCATTATCCTCGTTTTTCTTTTGTTGATGTTCAACTTCTATCTTCCGTTCAGCTACTCTTTCATCTCCTTTGCTGACTCTGACAGTATTATAATAGCGTCAGTAAAGCTCAAAGCTTTCCTTTACTGCTTGCTCAATGTAGAGATTGAATAACATCGGGGATAGGCTACAACCCTTTTTCACTCTCTTCCCAACCACTACTTACCTTTCATGCCCCTCCACTCTTATAACTGCCATCTGGTTTCTGTACAAATTGTAAACAGCCATTCCCTTCCGGCTTTTTAACCCTGCCTCTTTCAATGTTTTCTCTAAGTCTACAAATGCTAGAAACCTAGGTTTGCCTTTCCTTAACATATCCTCTAGGATAAGTCGTAGGGTCAACATTTCTACGGAATCCAAACTGATCTTCCCTGAGGTTGGCTTCTACCAGTTTTTCCATTCGTCTGTAGGGAATTCGTGTTAGTATTTATGGCCATGACTTAATTAACTCATAGTTCGGTAATTTTCACACCTGTCAACATCTGCATTCTTCGGGATTGGAATTATTATATTCTTCTTGAAGTCTGAGGGTATTTCGCCTGTCTCATACATCTCGCTCACCAGATGGTAGAGTTTAGTCAGGGCTGGCTCTCCCAAGGCTATCAGTAGTTCTAATGGAATGTTGTATACTCCCGGGGCCTTGTTTCGACTCAGGTCTTTCAGTGCTCTGTCATACTCTTCACGCAGTATCTTATCTCCCATTTCATCTTCATCTACATCCTCTTCCATTTCCATAATATTGTCCTCAAGTACATCGCCCTTGTATAGACCCTCTATATACTCCTTCCACCTTTCTGCTTTCCCTTCTTTGCTTAGGTTTCCATATGAGCTCTTGATATTCATGCAAGTGGTTCTCGTTTCTCCAAAGGTCTCTTTAATTTTCCTGTAGGCAGTATCTATCTTACCCCGAGAGAGACATGCTTCTACAGCCTTACTTTTGTCCTCTTGTGATCCCTACTTAGCTATTCTGCACATTCTGGCGATCTCATTTTTGAGACTTTTATATTCCTATTTGCCTGTTTAACTTCCTCAATTTTTATATTTCCTCCCGTCATCAATTAAATTCAATATCTCTTCTGTTACCTTTACTATTTCATATCTCAAAGCTACCCCTTCTACTGTATTTGTTGCCCCGTTCTTGTCACTCGTTCCCTAATGCTCTCTCTGAAACTCTGTACAACCTCTGGTTCTTTCAGTTTATCCAGGTCCCATCTCCTTAAATTTCCACCTTTTTGCAGCTTCTTCAGTTTTAATCTACAGTTCATAACCAGTAAATTGTGGTAAGTGTCCACATCTGCCGCTGGAAGTATCCTACAATTTAAAACCTAGTTCCTAAATCTCTGCCTTACAATTATATAATCTATCTGATACCTTTTAGTATCTCCAGGGTTCTTCCATGTATACAACCTTCTTTTATGATTCTTGAACCAAGTGTTAGCTATGATTAAGTTATGCTCTGTGCAAAATTCTACCAGGCGGCTTCCTCTTTCATTTCTTAGCCCCAATCCATATTCTCCTACTACGTTTCCTTCTCTCCTACTCTCGAATTCCAGTCACCCATGACTATTAAATTTTCGTCTCCCTTCACTAAATGGTTCAAATGGCTCTGAGCACTATGGAACTTAACTGCTGAGGTCATCAGTCCCTAAGAACTTAGAACTAGTCAAACCTAACTAACCTAAGGACATCACACACATCCATGCCCGAAGCAAGATTCGAACCTGCGACCGTAGCGGTCGCGCAGTTCCAGACTGAAGCGCCTAGAACCGTTCGGTCACACCGGCTTGCCTCTCCATTCACTATCTGAATAATTTTTTTTATCTCATCATACATTTCGTCAATCTCTTCATCATCTGCGCAGCTAGTTGGCATATAAATTTGTAATACTGTAGTAGGTGTGGGCTTCGTATCTATCTTGGCCACAATAATGCGTTCACTATGCTGTTCGTAGTATCTTATCCAAGTTTCTATTCTGTTATTCATTATTAAACCTACTCCTGCATTACCGTTATTTGATTTTGTATTTATAACCCTGTAGTCACCTGACCAGAAGTCTTGTCCCTCCTGCCACCGAACTTCACTAATTCCCACTATATCTAACTTTAACCTATCCACTTCCCTTTTTAAATTTTCTAACCTACCTGCCGGATTAAGGGATCTGACATCGATTCTCCGACCCGCAAACGCCAGTTTTCTTTCTCCAGATAACGACGTCACCTTGAGTAGTCCCCGTCCGGAAATCTGAATCGGGGACTATTTTACCTCTGGAATATTTTATCCAAGAGGACGCCATCATCACTTTTACCATAAAGCTGAATGCCTTCCGGAAGTTTATGGCTGTAGTTTCCCCCCCCCCCCCCCCCTTTCAGCCTTTCGCAGTACCAGCACAGCAAGGCCATTTTGGTGAGTGTTACAAGGCCAGATCAGTCCATCATCCCCTGCAACTACTGAAAAAGCTGCTGCCCCTCTTCAGGAACCACACGTTTGTCAGGCCTCTCAACAGATACCCCTCCGTTGTGGTTGCACCCACGGTACGGCTGTCTGTATCGCTGAGGCACGCAACCCTCCTCACCAACGTCAAGGTCCATGGTTCATGGGGGGGTCGTTGTTACGTATGCAACGGATAAATGACAGCGACGAACCTGTTGCCGAACACAATAAGAGGCCACTATCATCAGCAGGATGAAGACGTATTGATTTTCTGAATTCCGTTGGCACCCAGTAATTCAGATATGCCTTTAAAGCGATTGCAGTTGCCCATGTGACTTTCATTCGCGAGAATTATCAGCAAGGCACAGGGCCAACCACTTTGTATGGCAGATATAAACATGCCGGTCACTGCAGATAGTGTTTAATGCTGAACACCGCTCGGAAATCTATTCATCAAAATCAATATTTTAAATTTTTTCGAGGATTGCGTCGTACTATCTTAGGAAACACATGTCCTTGCAGAGACCTCAACATCCAGTAAGTGTAAAGAAAATTGAAGAGGACCAGTTGTTAAGGAATGTTTTGTTATTTTTCGCTTAAATGTATTTGAAAGAGCTTCTCGCTTTGATATACGGCGGAATTCGTTGCGTTCGACTGTCCATAAAGAAGGTTCCCCTTTCATAAAAGTTCAAGGAATTCCTCTGTGGCGTTGTTCGTTTTACGGTCCGACACCGAGGACACCCGGCAGCACACACTGCACCAAGTACAACGCAAGCTGCGACGGAGGCCACGTTTGAACTCGTCAGGAGGGGAACTGCGCGAAGGCGACTTTTTAACAGGCAGATAAGAACAGCACGCCGATTCTCCAGCGGTCTCGTGTACAGGCGAGCTGGCGCGCGCAGTTATGTTGACACGCCCGCTCCGGTGTACACGTGTACAACCATTCGTATCGCTGACACCTGCACCGGAACACGTGTGGGCGTGAAGGTAGTCGAACCAGTCGTAATCACATTCAGTGCTCGCTGCTTCCGCTCTGCACACATTCGTCCACATTTCTGCAGCGTGTAACAGAACTCGGGAGCTGTTGCGTTGCCGCACAACGAGAGTCCTAAAGACGTGTGCAGCACACCCTGCCATTTACACCTACCCGAGTGTAGAAACGCTTTTGAAACATGTGCTCGGCTACTTATTTATTTATTGCTAAAGACCTGTTACCCGATATTTTATAGCAAGTCGTAGATATTACTGTTTTCATTCGTCACGTTTTTTTGTACATTTTCGTTTTTGTTTTTATCTGCAACGTTTGACACAGATAATACTCTTTTTAAGGATTAAGAATAATTTAAGACTGAAATATAAATAAAATTTTGTTGTTTCAAGAATAATGTAAAAAGGTGATACGTTAGAAGAGACATTTATCAGTGCCGTCGTCGATTGTGACTGGCGGCGAATACCTCGGAATGGTTTGTTCGAGCTGTTACCTCCTGTCAGAACAAAATCATTTATATTTACTAGTAGAAAATGGTATTGCTAATCCTATACATTACCATTAGGTACTCCTCTACGTACAAGATTGGTTGCTTTCTTGACTAGATTCCCAGCACCTTACACTATATTCACTCAAGTATTCGCTATCCTTAACTTATTTGACTGATATGTACAATATCTCTATACAAACAACAAGTTTACTGTTACCAGTCGCTACTTATTTGTCTCCAAGACGCGTTTCAGAGGTTTAAACCACTATCATCAGGCGGATTTACATTTGTTAGTATGACGTGTGTGTGCGTCGTGTCACGATTTTTTGCAGGAACTCGGGGCACTGTCTCTGATAACAGGTTCCTTTCACTGCCGTAACACATCACATGTACACTGTCATATACCGGGTGATCAAAAAGTCACTATAAATTGGAAAACTGAATAAATCACGGAATAATGTAGATAGAGATGTACAAATTGACACACATGCTTGGAATGACATAGGGTTTTATTAGAACCAAAAAAAAACAAACGATCAAAAAATGTCTGACAGATGGCGCTTCATCTGATCAGAACAGCAATAATTAGCATAACTAAGTAAGACAAAGCAAAGATGATGTTCTTTACAGGAAATGCTCAATATGTCCACCATCATTCCTAAACAATAGGTTGTCTTTTAGCATCGCTAGAGACGTCGGTCGATCACGATACACTTGCGACTTCAGATAACCCCAAAGCCAATAATCGCACGGGCTGAGGTCTGGGGACCTGGGAGGCCAAGCATGACGAAAGTGGCGGCTGAGCACACGATCATCACCAAACGACGCGCGCAAGAGATCTTTCACGCGTCTAGCAATATTGGGTGTTTCTTTTTGTTCTAATAAAATCCCATGTCATTCCAAGCATGTGTATCAATTTTTACCTCTCTCTCTACATTATTCCGTGGTTTATTAAGTACGTCATTGTAAGGAACCTGTGAACACTGGAGATAGTCCCACAAGTTCCTCCAAAATCGTAACACACACGCCATACAAATGTAAATCCACCTGATGATTGAGGTTTAAACCTTTGAAACGCGTCGTGGAGACAAATAAACAATGACTTGCTGTTTCATTCAATGTCAGCAACAGTCACGATAAAGCCTAAGCTAAAATGTTCGCATTTAAAGTTGTCAATACATTTTGGCATGTTATATCTGATTCATAATTATAGGTATTTTATTTAATGTTACATCTCGTCTTCCTCCTCCTCCTGTTGCTCTTCAGTCTCACTGTTTCCGCTGTGACTGAGGGTGTCGCTGTCCACCCTCTGGAGATTGTTGTTAGTCGCATATAGGCATGTCTGTTGTGTTGTGTCTACAGATACTCCTGATGTGTTGCTTTTGAAATACTGTTTGTCTTTGCATTTAGTTGTGCCCATTGTTCTTCGTTTCTTATTGCTGTGAATAAATGCTTTTTTGTTTCTGTGTAGTCTGAAGTGCAGCGTATTGGCCGCAGAAGAAGATAGTGCGTTCTGGGGAACCTCCTTTCCCACACTCGCGTGTAGCAGCTGTCTGTATATTATCTTCCTTCGCCCTGCTGAGCTAGCAGAATTCCTACGCTTCATCTACTTTATGATCATCAATTTTCATTTTATCGACAATGATACTCTCATTACTGATGTTCCGTATTACTTTCTCATTGGCCTGTTCATTCCACGCAACGTCTCCTGCAATTCTTCTTCACTTTCCCTGACGATAGCGAGTCTTACCATGGATATACTTTCACTGTCAATTTTAATCTCACTCCATCCTGATCCGTTCCTTTATTTCCGTCCTTGCTTCTACGACTTGTAGTTTTACCAGCAGAAGCCAGAGACTGCATCCCAGTCTTGCACTTTTTTTTTAATGCGAGCACTTCGTTCTTGGTGTTCCATTCGTACAGAGTGCTAGGAAATGGGTCACGGCGGGATTAAATCTGAGATGATTCTCAAGTGAGCCGAGCCTTCACACGGAAATATCGGAGTTCAACTGTGCCGGCTAGCGCTTCCAAATTCCGGGAACAATCCTCGTGTCTGCGTGCAATTAAAGGTTAGCGGTTCTGTGGTTCTGCGGCCGTCCTTGGAAATGTAGCATCTTTACTGTCTAGAGTTCCCGTCTCGCCGGCCTTTGCTGTCAGAAAAAAACCGTAACTTAACGAAAGTCCCGCAGCCAAAACAGAATAAAGCAACTCCAGCGGAATTTGGACGAAAGGACGAGAAGTGCTGGAGACTGCGTGTGCGAACGCTACACAGTAAAATCTTTAATGTTTGTTAGTTTGGCAGTCCTCAGTAGCTGTTAACATTATATCAACGATTTATAGTTTAGGATCGTCTGTAGCCAAACCGAATAAAGGCACCAACTGAATGATATAGAAGAGAGTACCATTTAAAAACAGCTGTATTATGAAACAGATTTTAACTATTACAACAATCTTTACAAAATCACTTCTCACAAAAGAATACCACTCTGTCATGTAACACGTTAATGAAATGGTAAAGAAGTGGCGGATCTATGACTCAATCAAAGCCATGTGACCACATAATTTTACTTCATCTTGTATCGATAGTGAAAGTAACCTCTGTTGGTCCATCACGGACAGGGGACATCAAATGGTTAAGTAATTGTGTGTCAATGAAATTCACCAACTGCCGTGTAGCGTAAGATGTTATTTTATTTTATATTGAAGGCTACCACTTTCAACATTTCACTATGCTACTTGAGGACAATATTATGGAAATGGAAGAGGATGTAGATGAAGATGAAATGGGAGATACGATACTGCGTGAAGAGTTTGACAGAGCACTGAAAGACCTGAGTCGAAACAAGGCCCCAGGAGTAGACAACATTCCATTGGAACTACTGATGGCTTTGGGAGAGCCAGTCCTGACAAAACTCTACCATCTGGTGAGCAAGATGTATGAGACAGGCGAAATACACTCCGACTTCAAGAAGAATATAATAATTCCAATCCCAAAGAAAGCAGGTGTTGACAGATGTGAGAATTACCGAACAATCAGTTTAATAAGCCACAGCTGCAAAATACTAACACGAATTCTTTACAGACGAATGGAAAAACTAGTAGAAGCCGACCTCGGGGAAGATCAGTTTGGATTCCGTAGAAATGTTGGAACACGTGTGGCATTACTGACCCTACGACTTATCTTAGAAGTTAGATTAAGGAAAGGCAAATCTACGTTTCTAGCATTTGTAGACTTAGAGAAAGCTTTTGACAATGTTGGCTGGAATACTCTCTTTCAGATTCTGAAGCTGGCAGGGGTAAAATACAGGGAGCGAAAGGCTATTTACAATTTGTACAAAAACCAGATGGTAGTTACAAGAGTCGAGGGACATGAAAGGGAAGCAGTGGTTGGGAAGGGAGTAAGACAGGGTTGTAGCCTCTCCCCGATGTTATTCAATCTGTATACTGAGCAAGCAATAAAGGAAACAAAAGAAAAATTCGGAGTAGGTATTAAAATCCATGGAGAAGAAATAAAAACTTTGAGGTTCGTCGATGACATTGTAATTCTGTCAGAGACAGCAAAGGACTTGGAAGAGCAGTTGAACGGAATGGATGGTGTCTTGAAGGGAGGATATAAGATGAACATCAACAAAAGCAAAACGAGGATAATGGAATGTAGTCGAATTAAGTCGGGTGATGTTGAGGGTATTAGATTAGGAAATGAGACACTTAAAGTAGTAAATGAGTTTTGCTATTTGGGGAGCAAAATAACTGATGATGGTCGAAGTAGAGAGGATATAAAATGTAGACTGGCAATGGCAAGGAAAGCGTTTCTGAAGAAGAGAAATTTGTTAACATCGAGTATAGATTTAAGTGTCAGGAAGTCATTTCTGAAAGTATTTGTATGGAGTGTAGCCATGTATGGAAGTGAAACATGGACGATAACCAGTTTGGACAAGAAGAGAATAGAAGCTTTCGCAATGTGGTGCTACAGAAGAATGCTGAATATTAGATGGGTAGATCACATAACTAATGAGGAGGTATTGAATAGGATTGGGGAGAAGAGGAGTTTGTGGCACAACTTGACCAGAAGAAGGGATCGGTTGGTAGGACATGTTCTGAGGCATCAAGGTATCACCAATTTAGTATTGGAGGGCAGCGTGGAGGGTAAAAATCGTAGGGGGAGACCAAGAGATGAATACACTAAGCAGATTCAGAAGGATGTAGGTTGCAGTAGGTACTGGGAGATGAAGAAGCTTGCACAGGATAGAGTTGCATGGAGAGCTGCATCAAACCAGTCTCAGGACTGAAGACCACAACAACAACAACAACATCGTTAGGATCCACATGCATCTCTCCAAATAACCGAAAATGTCATGTAAAGCCGTAAATCTCTGGATGTCCCGAGTTCTATCGTTACACAAATACTTCAGTCGAAGACTTAATAGCAACTCATAGCAAAATGCGGAGTTGCTATCAAGTCTACGGATGAAGCACTCGTGTAACGATTGAATTCACGACATCCAAACGTTTATGGCTCTATATGACATTTTCGTTTATTTGGAGAGATGCATACGGGGCCTGAAGATGGCGTAGCGAAATGCTGAAACTGGTAGCCTTCAAAATAAAATAACATCTTACGTTACACGGTTGTTGCTGAATTTTGTTGACAGTGAAAATAAAAGTAAACGTCCCGAATCATACCGAAAATTTGCCTTCGTCAAACTCACCATTTTCACCCCGAACACGGAATGCAGCGGTAACACTACCTCAAAATCTTCTCGCTTCTAAAATCAACATTTACAGTACCATATTTCGAAGAAGCAACATCGTCTGCCTCTGCATCTCTGTGTTCTGCTACTTATTTTTCCGAACCACTCAGCAACGTTATCGAAAGCAGACCCTGCCGATACACGCAAGTGCTACACTGCCAACGACAAACTACTGACAACCAAAGATCAGATTGGTTGCATTCAGTAACTTTGGGGCGTAACATACGGACTATATGTGAGACATATGTCTCAGAAAAATCCAGTGTAGGATTATGGAGTACGACTAATTGAATAAAAAAATTAGTGTCGTCACTCTCATGGACTACCGAAAATAAGCTATACACATCACCTCACAGTGTTAATATCTGGACGATGTTACACCGCACATTAAGGGCAGCACTAAGAAGAGATATGAAATAGGACTATCAATATTAGGGAGGATGATGGAAGAGAGAGATTTGATATAAATATGCCGGGAGAGTGCAGTGAATCTGTAACGGAAGTCGTACAGAAAATGGTGCAAATGGCTCTAAGGATTGTGGGACTTAACATATGAGGTCATCAGTCCCCTAGAACTTACAACTACTTAAACCTAACTAACCTAAGGACATCACACACATCCATGCCCGAGGCAGGATTCGAACCTGCGACCGTAGCGGTCTTGCGGTTCCAGACTGCAGCGCCTTTAACCGCACGGCCACTTCGGCCGGCTACAGAAAATGGTGCAAATGGCTCTAAGGACTATAGGACTTAACATATGAGGTCATCAGTCCCCTAGAACTTACAACTACTTAAACCTAACTAACCTAAGGACATCACACACATCCATGCCCGAGGCAGGATCGAACCTGCGATCGTAGCAGCAGCGCGGTTCCGGAATGAAACGCCTAGAACCGCTCGGCCACCAAGGCCGGCTAGTCGTATAGAAGATGCTAACTATTTCAGAGCAACGTTCCACTGTTTTGAGTAGTTATGAGGTAGGCGTGGAAGGACAGTGGTATTGAATAACATGACAGGGGTGCAGCTCCGGTCGTAAAGTGTCGGAGTAGCCGACCAGAAAGTGTAACAGGAATGGTTGCGGAACTTGAAAGAACCTGTATTCTTCGACATGTCTGCCGGCGCCATCTCGCAAAAAACCGCGACAATGAGGTTAAATTCGACCGTCACATTGGTTCGAATGTCGGTTATGTCATCAAAGCGTTGACAGTCCGTGCGAATTTGCGTACTTTTCGGTTTTATGGCAAGTTCGTACTGATGTAACCAAGTGTCGTCACACCTGATGACTTCATCTAGAGCTACGTAGAGTACTCTTCCGTAATTATCACTATTAAGTGTCTAGCACAAGTTCATCGAACCAGCTCCGGACTATTTCTCTGTCGTTTCACTCTGCAACAGCGCTTGGGAAAAATGAACATTTACATCTTTCTCTGTGAACTCCGCTTTTTCTTATTTTATTGTTACGATAGTTTCTCCATACGTTGGCGACAGTGAAATATTGTCACATTCAGGTGAGAAAGTTGTAGTTCGACAAAAGATCTCACCGCAAGAAAAATCTCAACTCGCTTATCCGGGACATTATCTCCCATATTTCACGGTAATAGAGAACGAGCTGCCCTTCTTTCAACTTGTTCGATGTCCTCCGTAATCCTATCTGGTAAGGATCCCATACCGCATATCAATACTCTAGCAGAGGACGAACAATCGCATTGAAGGCTGTCTCTTTAATAAACCTGACCCACTTCCTAAGTATGTGCCAATGAGGCGCAGTCTTTGGTTTGGCTTCTACACAGCATTATCTATCCGTTGATTCCAGTTTAAGTAGTTCGTAACTGCAATTTCTAGGAATTTAGGTTTTAAATTTATGTAATTTATCGTGTACTCGAAACTGAACGGATTTATTTTTTACTCGTGTGGATGACGTCATATTTTACCTCGTCCAGACACAACTGCCACTTTTCGCAAAATTCATTTCTCTAGAAAGGAACTGTCCGAAGTTTTCCATTTCGACAAAGTCGCTGCAGGTCAATGCGTGTCACTGTTCAGGCGTGCGGGACAAACTGTACACACACTTGTCTCTTTTTAGAAACACTGTGGAGACACTCTGGAGCGCTTGATTTAGAGATGATGGTCCGTTGCGATTTGTGACACAACAGTGCTGGCAGAATACGGTCACAAGTCCGCTACTGGCTGGTCAAACACACGTCTGTTGTTTACAGTTGTTAGTTCAAGCTGCCATTGTAGTTAATGCACCGACGTCGCTTGTGAGTTTCGGAATGTTCTGAACGGACGACGTATGTAGCTGTAGAAGACTCGTCGGCGTGATGTTAAGCCATGATGTTTCTTTCCGACGTCGCTCCTCACACGACCGAGCGAGGTGGCGCAGTGGTAGTACACTGGACTCGCATTCGGGAGGACGACGGTTCAATCCCGCGTCCGGCCATCCTGATTTAGGTTTTACGTGATTTCCCCAAATCACTCCGGGCAAATGCTGGGATGGTTCTTTTGAAAGGGCACGGCCGACTTCCTTCCCCATCTTTTCCTAATCCGACGAGACTGATGACCTCGCTGTTTGGTCTCTTCCCCCAAACAACCCAACCCAACCATCCTCACACGAGAAGCGCCGCGTTGTGTGACGCAGATATTGCACCGACTAGTGGTGGTTTAACAAACTAGAGAAGAGACTTTTGTTTTCAGCAAGCTACGGTGTGGTGTGTAGCGGAGGGCACTCACTGTACCAGGACGAGGTTTCCACATTACTTATTCTGTCGTCACTCAGCGGACAGCATGAACCGCTGTCGCCACGCCACTGGCCTCAGTGGGAGAGGTGCACCGCCGTTTTGCTGGCCAGAAGCTCGGCCACACGAGGTAATATAAACAGTCTTTCGCCCCTCGGTTGACTGAGTAGTAACTGATGGTAAGTAGAACCTCCGGCACAGTGGGGGCTGCAGGTATTTCCTGGTCAAGGTGTTACGGACAAACCCCAGCGGCCAATTACTGTGGCCGGCTCGGCGCTTTCCGCTTGACGGAGCGCGAATCGCGCGGCCCTGGCGGACGTGGCTGACTGCGCGCTCGCGTCTCCTGTCAACGGCTGGTGTCGGCCCACCTGTACAGCACGCCGACTGACGGGATGTGTTCAACACTAGTTACTACAACATGTGCAGGCAGCATCATCCAAATGGAAGAGCATGTAGATGAAGATGAGACAGGAGATACGACTGCCGCTCGACTGACTCAGGTCGGGCTCGGAAGATTCAGCTGACAAGTCTTCCCGCATCCTCCATGTTCACACGTGTCCCCAAGCGACTTTCACATGTTCCCTCACCTCAAATGTCTTCCTCGAGGTAGGCGCTTCAATGCCGATGATGGGGTCACAACAACAGTGAGAAGTTGTATGGAGGTAATAACTGTTCTCGAAGGAACAGATACCATTGATGACGGTGGAGCTTCTCTAGAGCTTCTTCTTCCAGAGAAGCTGCACGATCATCTATGGTACCTGTTGTTTCGAGAACAGTTACTACCTTCTTATATATAGTTAAATGGCTACCCAGCATTGAGCTTCGTCTGTGCGAATGCGCACAGGTTGCCCGAACTCTTACCTGAATAGTCACCTTAGTGCGCGCGAGTAATGAGTGGATGGGCCAATATCTATTAGGTACATCACGTATGTAGATTACGGACAGTTGGGAATGTGGGACCCACGGAAAGGGTGCAAGGAATAAGTCCCTGCAGTCGCGCTATTCATCTGTGTCCTCGGTGGCTCAGATGGATAAAGCGTCTGCCATGTAAGCACGAGATACCGGTTTCGAGTACTGGTCGGCGCACACATTTTCAGCTGTCCCCATGGAGGTATATCAACAACACCAGTCGGCAGGTGAGGGTTTCAAATAATTATCAGTGAAAAGTTGGGTACGAGCACAGCGCCAGACCTACAGAGCATCGAAATACCGAAGTCTGAACAAAGCGCGAGGAATACATGACATTCCGTCAGAACTAGCGGTACTACTGAGAGAGCCGGCCACGAAAAAAACTCTTGTTCCATCTGCTGTGCAAGATGTATGAAACACTGGCAGGTGCTGCCAGGTGTTAATATTACCGAACTATCAGTGTAATGAGTCAGTCCTCTAGGTACGCCTTACGCTATATCGGCTGTTTCGCAGTCTTCATGCACGGACACTGGCGTGAGAAATTCTAAGATAGCAGTGAGGACTGCATCACGGTGCAGTCTAACCAGTTACAATGGAATCCTCATCTAAATGGTGCAGTCTTGCCAGTAAGTTGGAGCTAGACGCATGGGACATTCCATTCCGGAAATCTTTAGGAGATTCAACAGTGAGGCGAGAAAGCCACATATCAGGCATTACCTCTGCCACGGACAACGCAGGGGCCGACGGCCTTCACCTAACGATCTAGACCAGCGGCGTTTGCATAGTCAGTGCTAGCAGACAAGCAGTGCTGCCTGAAATGACCGCAGAAGTAAATGTAGCCGTTAGGACAGTGCGGCGAAATTCGTCCTTAATGGGCTGTGGCAGCAGACGACCGACGAGAGTTCCTTTGCTAACAAGCATAACATCGCCCGCAGTGCCTCTTCTGGGCTTGTTACCATATCGGTAGAACCCTACACGACTCGAAAACCGCGGCTTGGTCAGATGAGTCCCGATTTCAGTTATTAAGAGCTGATGGTAGGTTTCGAGTGTGGCGCAGACCTCGCGAAGCCATGGGCCCAAGTCGTCAACAAGGCATTGTGCGAGTTAGTCGCGGCTCCATGCTGCAGTATCCTGGGTTTACATGGAACGGACTGGCTCCTCTGGTCCAACTGAACCGATAATTGACTGGAAATCGTTATGTTCGTCTACTTGGAGAGTATTTGCAGCCATTCATGGAACTCTAATACCCGAACAACGATGGAATTTTTATAGTTGACAATGCGCCATCTGACCAGCCGAAGTTGTTCGCAGCCGGTTTGAAGAACACTGTGGACAATTCGAGCTAAGGTCTTGGTCATTCAGATCGCCTAACATGAATACCGCTGAACATTAATGGGACATACCGGAGAGGTCAATCCATGCACTTTTGCAACTACGGTCCGCTACAGAGGCAGCACGGCTCAGCACTTCTGGAGGGGACTTCCAAAGACAGTCGAGTCCAACTCACGTCGAGCTACTGCAAGAGGAGGGCCCACACCTCTGGCACCTCAGTGCAGATTGCTGGAGCGGCACATTCTGCATTTGAGCAGGACTTACTTGCTGTCATTTCTAGTGTATTACGTGAGCATTCCTCTTACATCTGAGCGAGCACATCACACCATACTCTTTCCAGCTTGGCTCTTGTGCTGCTGTAAGCTGTCGCCGGCATAACAGACGCCAAAAATGTAGCAAGAAGATCGATAGTAGGCCCTGGAGCAAGGGCGCCTATCAGGAGAGAGGCCAGAGACAGACTCGGAAGCGACACGCCATAACGCCCTCGCGACCGCAAACTACACTACTGGCCATTAAAATTCCAAGAAGAAATGCAGATCATAAACCGGTATTCATTGGACAAATACATTATAGTAGAACTGACATGTGATTACATCTTAACGCAAATTTGAGTGCATAGATCCTGAGAAACCAGTACCCAGAACGACCACCTCTGGCCGTAATAACGGCCTCGATACGCCTGGGCATTGAGTCAAACAGGTACAGCTGCCCATGTAGCTTCAACACAATACCACATGCATCAAGAGTAGTGACTGGCGATTGTGACGAGCCAGTTGCTGGGCCGCCATTGGCCAGACGTTTTCAATTGGTGACAGATCTGGAGAATGTGCTGGCCAGGAGAGCAGTCGAACATTTTCTGTATCCAGAAAGGCCCGTACAGGACCTGCAACATGCGGTCATGCACTATCCTGCTGAAATGTAGGGTTTCGCAGGGATCGAATGAAGGGTAGAGCCACGGGTGGTAACACATCTGAAACGTAACGTCCACTGCTCAAAGTGCCGTCATTGTGAACAAGAGGCGACCGAGACGTGTAACCAATGGCACCCCAAACCATCACGTCCGGTGATACGCCAGTACGGCGGTGACGAATACACGCTTCCAATGTGCGTTTACCGCGATCTCGCCAAACACGGATGCGACCATCACGATGCTGTAAACAGAACCTGGATTCATCTTAAAAAAATGATTTGCCATTCGTGCATCCACGTTCGTCGTTGAGTACACCATCGTAGGCGCTCCTGTTTGTGATGCAGCGTCAAGGGTAACCGCAGCCACGGTCTCCGAGCTGATAGTCCGTGCTGCTGCAAACGTCGTTGAACTATTCGTGCAGATGGTTGTTGTCTTGAAAACGTCCACATCTGTTGACTCAGGAATCGAGACGTGTCTGCACAATCCGTTACAGCCGTGCGGATAAGATACCTGTCATCTCGACTGCTAGTGATACGAGGCCTTTTGGGATCCAGCACGGCGTTCCATATTACCCTCCTGAACCCACCGATTCCATATTCTGTCAACAGTCATTGGATCTCGACCAACGCGAGCAGAAATGTCGCGATACGATAAACCCGAATCGCGGTAGCCTACAGTCCGACCTGTATCAAAGTCGGAAACGTGATGGTACGCATTTCTCCTCCTTAGACGAGGCATCACAACAACGTTTCACCAGGCAACGCCGGTCAACTGCTGTTTGCGTATGAGAAATCGGTTTGAAAGTTTCCTCATGTCAGCACGTTGTAGGTGTCGCCACCGGCGCCAACCTTGCGTGAATCCCCGAAAAGCTAATCATTTGCATATCACAGCATCTTCTTCCTGTCGGTTAAATTTCGCGTCTGTAGTACGTCATCTTCGTGTTGTAGCAATTTTAATGGCCAGTAGTGTATTTAGATAGCCGCCACGGATCAGAGAGTCATTCTGGAAACGTCCCCCAGGCTGTGGCTAAGCCATGTCTCCGCAATATCCTTTCTTTCAGGAGTGCTAGTTCTGCAAGGTTCGCAGGAGAGATTGGAAGGTAAGAGATGAAGTACTGGCAGAAGTAAAGCTGTGAGGACGGGGCGTGAGTCGTGCTTGGGTAGCTCAGTTGGTAGAGCACTTGCCCGCGAAAGGCAAAGGTCCCGAGTTCGAGTCTCGCTTCGGCACACAGTTTTAATCTGCCAGGAAGTTTCATCTCAGCGCACACTCCGCTGTAGAGTGAAAGTTTCATTCTAGAAACATCCTATCCCTCGATTCCTATGGTACAGAACTCAACAGCTATTTAATGCTCTGCGACGATGACCAGTGTGTCAGTCGCACTGGCTAATACTCCTGCCCCTATGGCGTTTTCATTTGCAAGTGTCAGCAATTGTTCAGGTCAAGGTTTCAAAAAAATTGGTCCAGGTATTTATCCGTGTGGACAGGCATCAGTAATCCGCGCCACTACTTTGCTGGGTCGCTGCGACACAACGCGTGTCCCGGGCAGGAGCGGCACGCGGACAAAGTGTCAGAGGCCGCCCGCTGTGGCCGCTCTGCTTGGCGTTTGTCACTCGGCCCGGCAGGGAGAAAGGCCCCGCCGTGAACGGGACGGCGGTGGGCGGACGCCGGCACTGGCAATTAAAACCACTTTGCGGATTGCATCGGCAGGTAACGAACCGCCCGTCTCTCTGCCTATCCGCTCGCGCAACGCACGGCCCGCAGCGCCAGTGAGCGGCACGCGCGGATACTCCAGAAACGTAAGAAAGGCGGCCAGCGTCCACGGCGAAAGCTCAAACACTGTGTGGACAGCCGGCTGAGCGGCCAGGCCGCCTTTCACGGCGCGACTCACTGTCGTCTCGGTAACGAGGCGTGTGTACAAGGCGCCGCACCCTACGCACACGCCTTTTACAATACGCACCCCGGGGCACCACAATCGAAAACTCCGCTCTGCTGCGGAACGTGCGGCGATACTAATGTGCCCCCACTAAGCCGCAAGTTGAAAGCTACAAGTACTTAACTACGACTAAGGTCTCCCTAACTTACTCTTCCGCGAATTACTTTCTCTGGGCTCGCACGTTTAAGGCGGGACTGCAACGTACGAGGACTGCCCAGCAAGTACGAGCGTCATTTCTAAAGTTCCGCAAACTAAGCACAGAACTGAAAGACCTAAGCCGAAACAAGGCCCCGCGAGTAGACAACACTCCATTAGAACAAATGATGGCCTTGGGAGAGCCAGTCCTGACAAGACTCTACCATCTGGTGAGCAAGATGTATGAGACAGGTGAAATACCCTCAGACTTCAAGAAAAATATAATAATTCCCATCCCAAAGAACGCAGGTGTTGACAGATGTGAAAATTACCGAACTGTCAGTTTAATAAGTCACAGCTGCAAAATACTAACACGAATTCTTTACAGACGAATGGAAAAACTAGTAGAAGCCGACCTCAGGGAAGATCAGTTTGGATTCCGTAGAAATGTTTCAACACGTGAGGCAATACTGACCCTACGACTTATCTTAGAAGCTAGATTGACGAAAGGCAAACCTACGTTTCTAGCATTTGTAGACTTAGAGAAAGCTTTTGAAAATGTTGACTGGAATACTTTTTTTCAAATTCTAAAGGTGGCAGGCGTAAAATACAAGGAGCGAAAGGTTATTTACAATTTGTACAGAAACCAGATGGCAGTCATAAGAGTCGAGGGACATGAACGGGAAGCAGTGGTTGGGAAGGGAGTGAGACAGGGTTGTAGCCTCTACCCGATGTTATTCAAACTGTATATTGAGCAAGCAGTAAAGGAAACAAAAGAAAAATTTGGAGTAGGTATTAAAATCCAGGGAGAAGAAATAAAAACTTTGAGGTTCGCCCATGACATTGTAATTCTGTCAGAGACAGCAAAGGACTTGCAAGAGCAGTTGAACAGGATGGATAGTATCTTGAAGGGAGGATATAAGATGAACATCAACAAAAGCAAAACGAGGATAATGGAATGTAGTCGAATTAAGTCGTGTGATGTTGAGGGTATTAGATTAGGAAATGAGGCACTTAAAGCAGTGAAGGAGTTTTGCTATTTGGGGAGCAAAATAACTGATGATGGTCGAAGTAGGGAGGATATAAAATGTAGACTGGCAATGGGAAGGAAAGCGTTTCTGAAGAAGAGAAATTTTTTGACATCGAGTACAGATGTGTCAGGAAGTCGTTTCTGAAAGTATTTTTATGAAGTGTAGCCATGTATGGAAGTGAAACATGGACGATAAACGGTGTAGACAGGAAGAGAATAGAAGCTTTCGAAATGAGGTGCTACAGAAGAATGCTGAAGATTAGATGAGTAGATCACATAACTAATGAGGAGGTACTGAATAGAATAGGGGAGAAGAGGAGTTTGTGGCACAAATTGACAAGAACAAGGGACCGGTTGTTAGGGAATGTTCTGAGACATCAAGGGATCACAAATTTAGCATTGGAGGGCAGCGTGGAGGGTAAAAATCGTATAGAGAGAGCAAGAGATGAATACACTAAGCAGATTCAGAAGGATGTAGGTTGCAGCGAGTACTGGGAGATGAAGAAGCTTGCACAGGATAGAGTAGCATGGAGAGCTGCATCAAACCATTCTCAGGACTGAAGACCACAACAACAACAACGTTGCTCACGCAGCGTATCTTCGCTTTATCGGGCAACAACGAAGTTATTGACTATGGATGGTATCATCAGAATGGAAATAATGAAGTCACTGTAAAAAAAGTCATTAATTTTGGCACTTTATCTTGAATGGATTCCCACGTAGATCTCGTCGAAGTTCTTTTGGCTCATCTTGTTGACTCTAGCGGGATTCCACTTTCACCGGTAGAAGGTGCAGATCTGTATTTTAGCAATATTTGAAGTCGTAACAAATGCGTTTTTCAGGAAATTCTTAATGATCAAACAATCGCATACCAGAACAATGGTATGGTAGAAATAATTTTTGACTTGGTATTCACGATCCACATTTTCATTAAACTTCTCGTAAATTCACATATACTTCTTCTTAATTGTCACATCATCAAGAATACAGTTTTGTATCAATCTTCATATATTCAATTTCCTCTTTAACCAAACACAAGACTTGACTCTTCTTTTACAAAGCGAAAGAACAACTTAACTTCTGCAAAGTGAAACAAAAACTGCTCTGTGCGCATTCGCGCCAAAAACGGTTACAAGTAAGTCAAAGATTATGACAGTCTCACAGAAATGAATACACACAAGAACCATATCACTGTAATATATCGATACATCGGAGTACCTATACATTAATAAAACCAAATGCGAATATTGTCCCAAAAATGTATCTGTTACTTCGTAGAAAAGTAGTACGATATTACTGGTATCGAGAACTGAGGTTGGAGTACCGCAATGGTCACGTAACTAAAGAACCATTACAAACTGAAACAAAATATTTTCCAAAATAACTTTAGAGGCGTTTAAAAACTGGATTACAAGCAGTCTCGCCCGCAACAAACATTTACTACGACAGTAATCAGTTTCGGTCAGTATTTGACCATCGTAAGGTCTCAGTACCGTGACAGTAAGCGGTGGCGGCGAGTGGAGCCGGTGTTGTGATTCCACGGTACAAATGGCTCTGAGCACTATGGGACTTAACATCGGGTGTCATTAGTCCCCTAGAACTTACAACTACTTAAGCCTAACTAACCTAAGGGCATCTCACACATTCATGCCCGAGGCAGGATTGGAACCTGAACCGTAGCAGTCGTGCGGTTCCAGACTGAAGCGCCTAGAACCGCTCGGCCACCCCGGCCGGCTTGTGAGTCCACGAATGTCAACCGCCACCGCCTACCATCACGGTATGAGGATCTGAGGAGGGTCAAATAAAGACCGAAACTTGTTACCATAGAAATAAATATTTTTTTGCCGTCGAGATTGTTTGTAATCCATTTTCAAATTACTTTTAGTCACACCGCCAGCATCCTTGCCGCAGTGATAACACCGGTTGCCGTCAGATCACCGAATTTAAGCGCTGTCGGGCTTGGCAAACACTTGGATGGGTGTCCGTTCAGATCTGCCGAGCGCTGCTCACAAGCGGCTTGCATTCAGCCCTCATGAGGTCAAACGAGGAGCTACTTGACTGAGAAGTAACGGCTCCGGTCAGGAAAGCTCACGACGACTGGGAGAGCTGTGTGCTACCATGTGCCCCTCCACATCCGCCTCCGGTGATGTCGTCGCCTGAGGAAGACATGGCGGTCGGTCGGCCCCGTCAGGCCTTCCGAGGCCTGTTCGACCGAAATTTAGTTTAGTTGTGGCCAGAGCGTCGTTTCTCCACGAGATATGTTTTCAATAATCTCCTTCAATATAATCTCCATTGTTGCTTATGACAGCTTCCCAACGTTTTGGCTCCTTTTGTATTCCGCATAGGGTACCTTCATTGTTCACTCTACCATTTCTCAGGTCGCCTCACTGCAAGCATTATCAGCTGTACGGAAATGTTTCCCACGGAACTGTTTCTTCAATTTGGGAAACAAATCAAAGTCTGGTGGGATCGTGGCAGGACTATACGGTAAGTGGGGAAGTGTTTCCCTTTCACATTAGTCGAGCTTTTCTCTCACTGGTAGGGCAGTATGCGGTCTTCTATTATCGTGCAAAATACGGACACCAAATGCAAGCATGTCAGGTCTTCTTTGACGAATTTTCGGGTGCAAAACATTTTGTAGAAACAGCTTGTAGTACTCGCCTGTTATAGACGTCCCCGGGGGCACTCTGTCGGGTGTGGGGAGTCGGAACTTTTCCACTATGACGACTACCGCACACAACTTCAGTTCTGGATCAAAATTACGTATCCAGGCTTCACCAAGTGCAACAACCCTTTTCATAAACTGTTCTCCTCCTGTTCGATAAAGTCGTAACAATTCTTTTCCGATTCTTTTCCAACCTGCTTTCCACTCTCAACTCAGATTATGCGGAAACAATGTGGCAACAACTTTTCTCATCTTTAAATTTCCAGTTATGATTCTGTAAACTGAAGTTACAGAAGTTCTGGTCTCATATGCAATTTCCTCACTCGTTTCTCGTTGTTCCTCTCTCAAGATGTAAGTAACAGTAACCTGAGATCTTCCACGTTTTGAGTTGTCCTCAGTGCTGACACAGCCTACGCGGAAACGATTAGATACCGTCATATTGTCCTACGATCCAAACACTGTTACAAAATAGAAACTAAAAACTTCGTCCGAACAGGCCATGAAAGTCCAACGGTACCGACCGGCTGCAGTGTCCTCCTCAGCCCGCAGGCGTCACTGGATGAGAATATAGAGTGGCACGTGGTCAGCACACCGCGCTCCCGGCCGTATGTCAGTTTACGAGACCGGAGCCGCTACTTCTCAGTCAAGTAGCTCCTCAGTTTGCCTCACAAGGGCTGAGTGCAGCCTACCTGCCAACTGCGCTCGGCAGACCGGACGGTCACCCATCCAAGTGCTAACCCAGCCCGACAGCGCTTTACTTACGTGATCTGACAGGAACCGGTTTCACCACTGCTGCAACGCCGTTGGCTACTGTTACCACATACCTATGTTTTAAATTTTCATTGGGTTCTTTCCAAGTAGGGAATCGATTTGGATGTAGGAGCATTCGTGACTACGTGTAATCAGAGCTGACTCGGTTTCAGCTTCCATTTTAAAACTGATTTACTCACGACACAACCATTTGAACCAGCAAACACACATACGACCGTCATCCCTGAAATTTCAGTCATCAATGATATGAATTTCAACTCGATCACGCCATCGTAAAGGTGGCACATGCGCAGGACTTTTAAAATGACTTTCGTAAGTTCCTCTATAAAATAAACCATAGACGTCGCATGTAAGGGCTGGAGACTTGGACTGTTACATGTCGAAAACACACCGGCATAGAACAGTATCTTGCCAGCACGCTGCCAGCTAGCAGGGACCTACCACTACAAAGTGTGTCCTGTTGTGAACTGTTCTGTGTCATTTGTTTTTTGGCAGCAATATATATCCGCTGTCGATTTCCATCGGAATTTAACTTCTGCCTACGGGGAAGGCTGCATGAGCATTCAAATGGCGACCAGATCTGTGTCCATCATTCGATCCTCGAGACAAAACACGAGAGCACAAGTGTGGAGGAAAGCAGGCTACAGTGCCTCGAAGAAGACAAAGGTCACATATTCGGCACGGAACAATATGGCAGCCGTCTTCTGGGACTGTCAGGGGGTGTTACTCGTTCACTACCTGCCGCTCAAGACCACAATGACGGCAGAGAGGTACTGTAATGCCTTGAGGAATCTGCGGAGCTGCTTTCGAAAGAAAACGTCGTGCACTTTTGTCTCGCAGAGCTCTCTTCCGTCATGACAATATTGGGCCTCCTGATGCCTGTCGATTGATCCAAGTCGGGCGCGGCAGATTCAGCTGACGAGTGTTCCCGCATCCTCCATATTCACCAGATCTTCCTACGTGAGTTTCACATGTCCCCACAACTGAAAGGTCATCTTCGAGGTAAGTACTTCGACGCCGATGAGGAGGTCACGCCGACAGTGGGCAGGGCGCCACCTGCTACAACACTGGTTCGCAGAAACCTTTGTCACGTTACCGAACATGTTTGGAAACAACATGACGATAAATATAAAAAGAAGCTTCGTACAGTGTCAATAAAATTATTTCAATATCATAAATTATTCCCAGAATGAGATTTTCACTCTGCAGCGGAGTGTGCGCTGATATGAAACTTCCTGGCACATTAAAACTGTGTGCAGGACCGAGACTCTTGCCCGCGAAAGGCAAAGGTCCCGAGTTCCAGTCTCGGTCCGGCACACAGTTTCAATGTGCCAGGAAGTTTCATAAATTATTAGTAATATTTTTTGTTTAAAAAATAGGGAAACTTACTTACTGGATGGTCCTTGTTCTAACACGACTCTTCTACAGAAGGACGAATGCATGGTAGACAATGGTATGGGGCAACGCCAGTTTTGGTTATGGAGAGGTGTCGTAACACGCTAAGTAATACTAACTATACGATTTATCATGCAGGACAGACTGAACAAAGGCAATCCCACATTTATTACACTTTTAGATTTATAGATATGCTATTGACAGCGTTGACTAGAACGCACTTCTTGATATTTTGAATGTAACATGGATGAACGACAGGTAGCGATGTGGTACCTACAGCTCGTACTGAAACCAGACTGCAGACTAAGTAGCATAGGAATTTGGAAGTGTGGCAGTACGTGGGAAAGACGTGGTACTGGGTTGTGGCCAGTCCCCTCTGTTGTTCAGTGTGCACTGAAGATAGGGAAGAAGAAATTTGGAAAGGAAATTTAAGTGCAGGGAGAAGAACTGAACAGGCTGAGATTTGTCAACGGCGTGGCAGTTCTGTCACAGACGGCAAGGGGCATTGAAGAGTTGAACGGAATGTATAACATCTTGAAAAGAGGCTAAAAAGAGGTCGACAATATTAAAACAAGAGTAATGAAAAGTAGGCCAGTTAAATGAGGCGATGTTAATGGAATAAGATTAGCAAATGAGACGCTAGATGTAGTAGACGTGTTTTGATATACGGGCAAGAAAATAATTAATGGTGTCCTAAACAAAGATTATATAAAATGTAGACTGGAAATCGCAAGAAAACCGCTTCTGAAGAAGAGAAATTTATTAACGTCGACTACAAATTTGAGTGTTAGGAAGTATTTTCCCAGGGGATTTGGCGGGAGCGTAGCTGTGTGTGGAACTGAGACGTAGACGGTAACCATTTCAGACGGGGAGACTACCAGCTTTTCAAACTGATACTACAGAAGAACGCTGAAGATTAGATGTGTTGATTGACTACATGTACTGAATCGAATTGGGGGAAAAGAGAAATATGTGGCAGAATTTGACCAAGAAGAAGTGATCGGCTGCTTCGATCCATCGTAAGTCATCAGTTGGTAAAGGAAGGAAGTTTCCGGGGAATTAAAATTGTAGAGGGAGACAAAACCTTGGCTACAGAAAACAGGTAATAATGGATGCACACTGCGCAACAGAATTACAGCATCTTTTTTTTCGAAATTCAGTAATATTGTAACCCATTGGGACACGCCAGTGTGGACTTAGGTTCAAAGATGCCCACGACCTTTCACTGTGCTACTGCAAAAGCGTGGCTCCCTGCAATGTCACCGAGCGAGGTGGCGTAGTGGTACTGGACTCGCGTTCGGGAGGACGACGGTTCAATCCCGCGTCCGGCCATCCTGATTTAGGTTTTCCGTGATTTCCTTAATCGCTCCAGGTAAATGCCGGGATGGTTCCTTTGAAAGGGCACGGCCGACCTCCTTCCCCATCCTTCCCCAATCCGATGAGACCGATGACCTCGCTGTCTGGTCTCCTTCCCCAAGCAACCCAACCCCAACCCTGCAATGTCACCCCCGCGGTGTCGGACGCATGTGGAGAAGAGGGCCAGCTCCGAACTTCATGGGAGGTGTAAGTGGGGTTAATGACGTCATATTGGCAACAAGTTTCACCACAATTCTGCCCGACAACACGGTGGACGTGTCATGCGATGGGAATGTCGTCACACCCCCTTTTGCCCACAGTTCACCACTTCTTTCGACGCCTCTTTCTTTGAAGTCAGAACCGCGACACCCAGCGTTGAAATCAGGCGATTTTCTTATGGGTAGCTGGGGAAAACATTACAGACACATCGCCGTTCAGAATCGAAACGAAAAGGCACCAGGTCGTGGCATAAAGTGCGTCAATGAAACCATCCATCCTTCCTTTGGGGTGTTGATTCTCGCTTATTTCGCAGTCGGAAACGACAGTACGCCGTGCTGTGAGCAGCTGGACGACGTTCTCCACAACGTTGTACACTGGTGCCAGCCCCTGGGCGTTTCATCAGCCCCTCTCTAAGGACATCGTGTGGCTGCAACACAACTGAATGTTGTCGCGTCCCTTTGGAGTGTAACGGGACCCCAGTGTTTGCTCTGTTCTGCAGGGTGTAATCCCCAGTGCCGCTGAAAACCATTCGACCAAATCTGAACGCAGTCTGACGCACCTAAGGGTTCTTAGGCTTTTTCCAGACCTCCTGAGACATTATCATGGGGGATTGGAACATACACATGTGCATGAATAAATCGGCAAATGGTCTCTGTAACACACTGGACGTTTGCTGAGCACGTTCCACGTGTACCTCTCAAACATCCATACCAATTCGGCCTCTAGGCTGCTATGTCCACGTAAGGGGTATTGAAAGGGGTTACCTAACCCTCAGGCGCTAGAATAGCCGCGTGACTGAATTGCTGTCGACATTTCTGAATGGTAAATTTATAACGTGCTTAACAAAGGTGCGTTGGTGGCACAGATACGACTGAATATTTGTGCAGCTTTTTTCAGACAGTAATTCATTATAGGTAACTGCATCAGCTCCGAAACATTGAGACGTAACTATGAATAATATCAACAAACTCATTAACACACAACAGGAACGGCAGAGATCGCAACACGTTTTCCTTGTGCACAGTCGATGAACACACTATCCAAGGTAACATGCTGCGTCATTCATAAATCCTCAATACAGTGACAAATTTAGTTGACAACGAGTCCTTCCGATAATATGCGTAGGTGTGGCACGGAGTCAAATACTATTGGAAGTATCAAGAAATACTTCATCTACCTGACAGCCTTATCTATGGATTTCAGTATGTCATTTGAGAAAAGATCAAGTTGCATCAACGTGATTGATAATTTAGGGATTCATCCTGGTTGGCATGGAGCGGGTCATTCTGTTCGAGATACAGACTTTCACAGGATTGACAAGTTACACAGCTGCATGAAACCAGTCTCCAGGCCGGCCTCTGTGGCCGAGCGGTTCTAGGCGTTTCACTGCGGAACTGCGCTGCTGCTACGGTCGCAGGTTCGAATCCTGCCTCCGTCATGGCTGTGTGTGATGTCCTTAGGTTAGTTATGTTTAAGTAGTTCTAAGTTCTAGGGGACTGATGACCTCAGCTGTTAAGTCCCATAGTGCTCAGAGCCATTTTTGAACCAGTCTCCAGATCAAAGGCTACAACAACAACTAAATTTAATAACGTAGCGGTCACCTTGTAATATTTCTGGCTTATTCAACCATCATATTAGGCTCCAAGAAGCTATTCCCAGGGCAGTGGAGATGCAAGAAGCACAGAGATGACGCAATGTGGGATGAGGTACCGGTGACAGATTCGGTACCATTCCCGTGAGAAAGACCGCCTGCATGATGCTGCTGCTCTGTGATTGGCTGCTGTGTTCGGCGGTAGGGCGCCAGAACGTTAAACTTTACATGCTATTATCAATTATACCCGTCATCCAAATTACTTCATTTTTTTCGGGTTCCCGGGTTCGATTCCCGGCGGGGCCAGGGATTTTCTCTGCCTCGTGATGACTGGGTGTTGTGTGATGTCCTTAGGTTAGTTAGGTTTAAGTAGTTCTAAGGTCTAGGGGACTAATGACCTTAGATGTTAAGTCCCATAGTGCTCAGAGCCATTTGAACCATTTGAACTTCATTTTTTTAAATAAACATCTCTCAACAGCCAGCTATCAGTCAATCATTTCAAAATTATTAAAATCAAAGTATTACTAAAACAAAAGACTGACGACATTACTGCCGGTGCACTTCGGTGGCGTTCGGGTCACGCCATGCTGGCTCGGCGCGCGAAGTGTCTCGGGCAGTCCGGCTCTCCAGTTCTGACCGTTCCAGTAGACAGACACGTTGTCTGTTATAGCAGTATTTGTTTCATGCAATTTTATTTACTACAGTTCCGGCCGTCGCCAGGTACAGACATATTGTCTTTAATAGTAGTATTTGATTCTTGTAATTTTATTCTCCAGTTCTGACGGTTCAAGTAGACAGACATGTTGTTTGTGGCAGGATGTATTTCATGTTATTTTAGCCAGATATAATGACTGTGGAAAGGTATGTTCAATACGTTGTGATCAAGAATAGTTTATCGTGTCTATATCTATAAAAACGCGAGTGGCATCCCAAATGAGTTATAGTTTATTCGTAGCAGCAGTTCCTTGCGAAGTTAATTTCAGCCTCAAGAAAAAGAATCCACGACCTGCGTGCTGTTTTCTGCGTGGGGACATCATCATCATGAAGACAGCAGGTTAGTGAAGTGTGCAAGAACTTATGTATTCCACACAGGGCAGTGGAAACAACTATGCACCTCACGTGTACTGCATGCACAGTACAAATGTGCTCAGTGACACGCCATCTGCAGTAACGCAGAGGGGGTAAAGAGGGATGAACGTATTAACCCATCTCACTTTTATTCCTTTTTTTCTTGCCGTAACCTCCGAGTGCTCCGGCAGAAGTTTCCACCAATTGTGACCTCTCTAACAGGAAATCACGAATCCAGTCGCACAACGGAGACGATAGTCCATAGGCTTGCAATATCATTAGGAGTCGCTTGTGAGGTACAGTGTCAAAAGCCTTTTGGAACTCTAAAAATACGAAACCAATTTGACATCCCCTGCCGATAGCACTGATTACCTCGTGTTCCTCTAGTCGGAAAGCAGATAAACGATATCTTTATTTTCATGAAAGTACGGCGGCGTCGCTACTGTAAGGCCGCGACGTACAGTTTTTTAAAACCCCGCAGTACTGTATACACTGAATCGCCAAACACGCTGGTATAGCCGCGCGGGATTAGCCGAGCAGTCTCAGGCGCTGCAGTCACGGACTGTGCGGTTGGTCCTGGCGGAAGTTCGAGTCCTCCCTCGGGCATGGTTCAAATGGCACTGAGCACTATGGGACTTAACACCTGTGGTCATCAGTCTCCTAGAACTTAGAACTACTTAAACCTAACTAACCTAAGGACATCACACACATCCATGCCCGAGGCAGGATTCGAACCTGCGACCGTAGCGGTCATGCGGCAACAGACTGAAGCGCCTAGAACCGCACGGCCACACCGGCATGGGTGTGTGTGTTTGTCCTTAGGATAATTTAGGTTAAGTAGTGTGTAAGCTTAGGGACTGATGGCCTTAGCAGTTAAGTCCCTAAAGATTTCACACACATTTGAAGAAACTAGTATAGCCGTGCGTATTCAAATACAGACATATGTAAACAGGCAGAATGCGGCGCTGCGGTCAGCAACGCCTATATAAGACGATAAGTATGTGGCGCAGTTGTTAGATCGGTTACTGCTGCTACAATGGCAGGTCATCAATATTTAAGTGAGTTTGAACGTGGTGTTATAGTCATCGCACGAGCGATGGGACACAGAATCTCCGAGGTAGCGATGAAGTCGGAGATTTGATGTGTTACCGGGTTCCTGAAAATCCCGACATCGCTGCGGCCGGAAAAAGGTCCTGCAAGAACGGGACAGACGACGACTGAAGAGAATCGTTCAACTTAACACAAGTCCAATCTTTCCGCCAACTGCTGCAGATTTCAATGCTGGGCCATCAGCAAGTGTCAGCGTGCGAAGCATTCAACGAAACATCATCGATATGGGCTTTCGAAGCAGAAGGCACACTCGTGTAACTTTGGTGACTGCACGACACAAAGCTTTACGCCTCGTCTGCCCCCTTTCACACCGACATTGGACTGTTGATGACTGGAAATATGTTGCCTGGTCGGACGAGTCTCGATTCAAATTGTATCGAGCGGACGGATGTGTACGGGTATGGAGAGAACCTAATGAATCCATGGATCCTGCAATCAGCAGGGGACTGTTCAAGCTGATCGAGTCTTTCTAATGGTGTGGGAAGTGTGCAGCTGGAGTGATATGGGACCCCTGATGCGTCTAGGTAAGGTGACACCTACGTAAGCATCTTGTCTGATCACCTGCATTCATTCATGTCCATTGTGCATTCCGACGGACTTGAGGAATTCCAACAGGACAATGCGATACCCCTCACGTCCAGAATCGCTACAGAGTGGCTGCAGGAACACTCTTGTCAGTTTTAACACTTCCGCTGGTCACCAAACTCCACAGACATGAAAATTATTGAACATATCTGGGATGCCTTGCAACGTGCTGTTCAGAAGAGATCTCCAGCGCGTCTTACGGATTTATGGACAGCCCTGCAGGATTCGTGGTGTCAGTTCCCTCCAGCAGTACTTCACACTGTAGTCGAGTGCATGCCACGTCTTGTCGCGGCACTTCTGCTTGCTCGCGGGGGCCCTACACGATATTAGGCAGGTGTACCAGTTTCTTTGCCTCTTCAGTGTGTAAGACGTGAATGAAGAGACGTTTAACCGCAGCGCTGTTCCCTAGTCCGCTGTCGTGTTTGGCAGCCATTGCTGAGTAGCGACCACTAGTGCCTAGGCTGACACAGCAGAGACACAGACAATGAGCTCGCAATTAAGCGCTCCGTCAGCTGCCCGGTCGGCCGTGCCGCTATGCAGCAGCCAGCCGAGCGCGCTGCGATGGAGGGACTGTTTTGCCGGCTGCGGCAGGACAGAGCCGCGGAACGTGAACGGGCAGACAAATGGCCCGCGCCTACTCAGGCGTGAAGAGCTGCAGTACCTCTGACTCCGTGAATGGTCACGCGGAGCCGTTAATCAACTGACTGCCCAGCGCTGTTAACCTCTCATCCAGATATTTCAGTTATCTCTCTGCTGCAGCGCGATGCTCTCTTGGGAAATGTCTGCGTCGGTTACACCTCTGTGCAAATCAGGACACGAGTGGGAGGTGTTCTTCCAGCTGAGGAGGACTGTACTTTTAGTTCACAAATGCAGTTAATTTTCCAAGTGTTTTTCTCTTGCAAGCAACCCATCGAGTGCGGCGTCGCAAAATCATTCCTTGTTGTTATTGTTGTTGTTATGGTCTTCAGTCCTGAGGCTCATTTGATGCAGCTCTCCATGCTACTCTATCCTGTGCAAGCTTCTTCATCTCCCAGTACCTACTGCAACCTACATCCTTCTGAATCTGCTTAGTGTATTGATCTCTTGGTCTCCCTCTACGATTTTTACCCTCCACGCTGCCCTCCAATGCTAAATTTGTGATCCCTTGATGCCTCAAAACATGTCCTACCAACCGATCCCTTCTTCTAGTCAAGTTATGCCACAAACTTCTCTTCTCCCCAATCCTATTCAATACCTCCTCATTAGTTACGTGATCTACCCACCTTATCTTGAGCATTCTTCTGTAACACCACATTTCGAAAGCTTCTATTCTCTTCTTGTCCAAACTGGTTATCGTCCATGTTTCACTTCCATACATGGCTACACTCCATACAAATACTTTCAGAAACGACTTCCTGACACTTAAATCTATACTCGATGTTAACAAATTTCTCTTCTGCAGAAACGATTTCCTTGCCATTGCCAGTCTACATTTTATATCCTCTCTACTTCGACCATCATCAGTTATTTTACTCCCTAAATAGCAAAACTCCTTTACTACTTTAAGTGTCTCATTTCCTAATCTAATCCCCTCAGCATCACCCGACTTAATTCGACTACATTCCATTATCCTCGTTTTGCTTTTGTTGATGTTCATCTTATATCCTCCCTTCAAGACACCATCCATTCCGTTCAACTGCTCTTCCAAGTCCTTTGCTGTCTCTGACAGAATTACAATGTCATCGGCGAACCTCAAAGTTTTTACTTCTTCTCCATGAATTTTAATACCTACTCCGAATTTTTCTTTTGTTTCCTTTACTGCTTGCTCAATATACAGATTGAATAACATCGGGGAGAGGCTACAACCCTGTCTCACTCCTTTCCCAACCACTGCTTCCCTTTCATGCCCCTCGACTCTTATAACTGCCATCTGGTTTCTGTACAAATTGTAAATATCCTTTCGCTCCCTGTATTTTACCCCTGCTACCTTCAGAATTTGAAAGAGAGTATTCCAGTTAACGTTGTCAAAAGCTTTCTCTAAGTCTACAAATGTTAGAAACGTAGGTTTGCCTTTTCTTAATCTTTCTTCTAAGATAAGTCGTAAGGTTAGTATTGCCTCACGTGTTCCAACATTTCTACGGAATCCAAACTGATATTCCCCGAGGTCCGCTTCTACCAGTTTTTCCATTAGTCTGTAAAGAATTCGCGTTAGTATTTTGCAGCTGTGACTTATTAAACTGATAGTTCGGTAATTTTCACATCTGTCAACACCTGCTTTCTTTGGTATTGGAATTATTATATTCTTCTTGAAGTCTGTGGGTATTTCGCCAGTCTCATACATCTTGCTCACCAGATGGTAGAGTTTTGTCATGACTGGCCCTCCCAAGGCCATCAGTAGTTCTACTGGAATGTTGTCTACTCCCGGGGCCTTGTTTCGACTCAGGTCTTTCAGTGCTCTGTCAAACTCTTCACGCAGTATCGTATCTCCCATTTCATCTTCATCTACATCCTCTTCCACTTCCATAATACTGTCCTCAAGTACATCGCCCTTGTATAAACCCTCTATATACTCCTTCCACCTTTCTGCCTTCCCTTCTTTGCTTAGAACTGGGTTTCCATCTGAGCTCTTGATGTTCATACAAGTGGTTCTCTTCTCTCCAAAGGTCTCTTTAATTTTCCTGTAGGCAGTATCTATCTTACCCCTAGTGAGACAAGCCTCTACATCCTTACATTTGTCCTCTAGCCATCCCTGCTTAGCCATTTTGCACTTTCTGTCGATCTCATTTTTGAGACGTTTGTATTCCCTTTGGCCTGCTTCATTTACTGCATTTTTATATTTTCTCCTTTCATCAATTAAATTCAATATTTCTTCTGTTACCCAAGGATTTCTATTAGCCCTCGTCTTTTTACCTACTTGATCCTCTGCTGCCTTCACTACTTCATCCCTCAGAGCTACCCATTCTTCTTCTACTGTATTTCTTTCCCCCATTCCTGTCAATTGTTCCCTTATGCTCTCCCTGAAACTCTCTACAACCTCTGGTTCTTTCAGTTTATCCAGGTCCCATCTCCTTAAATTCCCACCTTTTTGCAGTTTCTTCAGTTTCAATCTGCAGTTCATAATCAATAGATTGTGGTCAGAATCCACATCTGCCCCTGGAAATGTCTTACAATTTAAAACCTGGTTCCTAAATCTCTGTCTTACCATTATATAATCTATCTGATACCTATTAGTATCTCCAGGATTCTTCCAGGTATACAACCTTCTTTTATGATTCTTGAACCAAGTGTTAGCTATGATTAAGTTATGCTCTGTGCAAAATTCTACAAGGCGGCTTCCTCTTTCATTTCTTCCCCCCAATCCATATTCACCTATTATGTTTCCTTCTCTCCCTTTTCCTACTGACGAATTCCAGTCACCCATGACTATTAAATTTTCGTCTCCCTTCACTACCTGAATAATTTCTTTTATCTCGTCATACATTTCATCAATTTCTTCATCATCTGCAGAGCTAGTTGGCATATAAACTTGTACTACTGTAGTAGGCATGGACTTTGTGTCTATCTTGGCCACAATAATGCGTTCACTATGCTGTTTGTAGTAGCTAACCCGCACTCCTATTTTTTTATTCATTATTAAACCTACTCCTGCATTACCCCTATTTGATTTTGTATTTATAACCCTGTAATCACCTGACCAAAAGTCTTGTTCCTCCTGCCACCGAACTTCACTAATTCCCACTATATCTAACTTTAATCTATCCATTTCCCTTTTTAAATTTTCTAACCTACCTGCCCGATTAAGGGATCTGACATTCCACGCTCCGATCCGTAGAATGCCAGTTTTCTTTCTCCTGATAACGACGTCCTCTTGAGTAGTCCCCGCCCGGAGATCCGAATGGGGGACTATTTTACCTCCGGAATATTTTACCCAAGAGGACGCCATCATCATTTAATCATACAGTAAAGCTGCATGTCCTCGGGAAAAATTACGGCTGTAGTTTCCCCTTGCTTTCAGCCGTTTGCAGTACCAGCACAGCAAGGCCGTTTTGGTTAATGTTACAAGGCCAGATCAGTCAATCATCCAGACTGTTGCCCCTGCAACTACTGAAAAGGCTGCTGCCCCTCTTCAGGAACCACATGTTTGTCTGGCCTCTCAACAGATACCCCTCCGTTGTGGTTGCACCTGCGGTACGGCCATCTGTATCGCTGAGGCACGCAAGCCTCCCCACCAACGGCAAGGTCCATGGTTCATGGGGGGAAGGATGTTTTATAGGCACGCTAAAAAACAAACATCCAGATGTTCAATTTGACCAGTGGTTCCAGGTGGTATGAACTGCATTGTCAAACTTTTTCAGGAGGCATACTCTGCTGTAAGGGAGTATGAGATGTATACGTAGACCAGGAATCAAGCAAAAGGATTTTGACCAGCTATTGCCCAAAGGACTGCTCGTACTATAGTTGTAGTTCTCTTACACCCATTTTCCCATTCTGGCTTGCTGCGACCCAAATATTCTCTGCCGCCCTTGCAAGATCACGCGACTGAGAAAGAAACGTACGGGGTAGAGCACCTGGTAATCTTCCATGTATGTAATTATGTATAGTACCAGCTCGGAGAACTATTGTCCTTTATCTACGTTTCATTGGAGACGGGATTTGTGGCTTCCTGTCCGACAAGCATGAGGAACTGCACAGCTGGACAGCTGTTTGAATATCGTTTTCACTTGTTAAACTGGTATCATAATTATTGTAGTGCTCGTTTACATTGTCCGCACAGTGGAGCGAATACGACACCACACATCCCATTGACTCATCTTGCAGAAACGCCAACATTTCAGCTGCCACTTCTTTCTCACTGTGCGAAATTCCTTACGTTCCTTTCTGACGAAATGTCAACTTCGGCAACTGTTGTCGTAGGTATAATGCAACGTTTGCTTTGTTTATCGTTGCCATCGTCCTGCTGTGTATGAACACCGCTAGCACCGTAGCACAGTTGTGAGATACCCGTCGAGTAAGCAGTTGAACAACGCTCTGTAGCCTCCTGGATAACTCCAGTCCCGCCCACTGTTCCCATTAGCAACCGATATTGTGATTGCATGGTAGGCAATGAGCTGGGCGTCTAATGCCGTAGACATCGTCCTTTTACGACCTCGCACTCCTTGGGTTCTCTGTTTGGGTTTACGCCGCAGCTTGGTCGGCATAGCCCAGCGATGATGAAAGAAACCCACTGCGGCCTACCGTGCCGGTGCATCTGGTCTCCACCACCGCTGTTTGGCTGCGATGGTTGCCAGGCGTCGGCACCCTGCTGGTCTGGGTTCCCAACAGTGACCGTCGCCACCACTCTCCATAAACAAAGAGCCGTGACCGGCGACTGCAAGATGACTCCAGTCGTGCTGTGGATTAGAGAACTGCTCGCCGCTTATGCGGTTTCTCGCACACCGTACACCATACATCCATACGCCACAAACCACTCCGACGTCGACGGCTGAGGGTTCTTGTCACTGCACCACGTAAGACACCACGTATTAAGGTTTCTTTCCATTCCATTCGCATATGGACCGTTGGAAGAAATATCTGTGATCAGTATAATATTGCATTCGCGATCCGAGAAAGAAAAATGCACGAACGGAATGAGAAGAAACCCTAGCGCACGGTACACAGAAGTTTCCACAGCATAGATGTAGCTCCTGTTGAACATCTTGGCGCTTCCGTTCCTTGGAGAGAACTGTCTCGAGAATTACAGCCGTTGTCTCAGAACACGCGCTTTAGTTGTTTTGCCTCGGGACCCAAGTGGTGCTTTTGAGAAATAGCTCTAGAGCTCCGTATATCAACACATTTGACGCCGCCCCGTTCTGCGCTCGGCGGTGGAATATCCACGCTCCGAGGTGCGTCCGTGTGCGTCGGAATCCGGTTTACGTTAGATTTAAAACATGTAAATGCGATTACAACTTGATAATAAATTCAGGTGGGAGGAGCACTCCACAGAACTGCAGAAACGCCTTAAATATGTATTTGCAATTCGAGTGTTAGCAGACATAGGCGACATAAAAATGAAAGAGGTTGCATACTTTGCCTACTTTCATTCCATAATGTCATATGGTACAATATTTTGGGGTAACTCTCCAAGTCAAACAAAAGTTTTCACAGTCCAAAAGCGTGTAATACGTATTATATGTGGAGTAAATTCACGGACGTCCTGTAGAAACCTCTTCAAAGAACTACTGCCTCTCAGTATATTTACTCCTTACTGAAATTTGTCCTAAATAACATATCTCTTTTTCCAACAAACAGTTCAGTTCATGCATATAATACCAGGAACAAAAATGATCTGCACAAGGACTTAAAAGCACTTACTTTAGTTCAAAAAGGGGTCCACTACTCAGGAATACTCATCTTCAATAATTTGCCAGCAAACATAAAAAATTTAGTTACAAATATAGATCAGTTTAAAAGGAGCCTGAAAGACTTGCTAGTGGCCAACTCCTTCTACTCCATTGACGTATTTTTTTAATAAAAACAAATTATGTATATACTCATACTATTAGTATTGTTATTTCAGCATTAAAAAAATAAAAATAAATTGACACGTACCACATTCACGAGGATCTCCTCAGCACGGATCAATGGAACGAAAAACTAATCTAATCTCTAATCTAGAGGGCGTCTTTTCTATTTCCGCCGTCTCAGCTGCGAATGGGAGGTTGGTTTGACAAGTGTTTAGTCTGGCCGAGAAACACCTGATGACCTTGTGAGCCGTCTGGTCGCGGCATCAACGCTGGATGGATGATATCGACGGAAGCTCGCCACAGACTTCGTTTCCATAATGCGAAATGTTATCTATTTGTAAGTGCGTATGTCACTAACCAACACTAACAAAGAGTGAAAATGGTTTACTAGCTACAAACAGCTGTAAATACTTACAAGTAGCATCAGGCAACGTGATGGGGGTACTCACCTGTGAACATAAAAGAAACATCAATTAGTGGAGAAGAAACATTACAAGCTGTGCTGGAAGGAAAACACTTCTCTTGGCAAACACATCAAAAAGACCTATAAGCTTATTTTTAGGTTACAGAACGTATATACAGCCACTTGGTACATACTTTCCGTAATCAAATAAGGTACGGTTATGGGTTATAGCCAAATGTTTAAAATTTCGTATTTTTAGGGTTCCGTACCTCGGCCGGTAAAAACGGAATCCTTACAGCGTCACTTTCTTGTCCGTTTGTCTGTCTGTCAGTCAGTTTTTCACCAATGGGTAGACGTATCAGACTGAAATTTATGTCACACACTAAGCTCTACGGTCCCTCAGAGGCGTAAAAAGTATTGAAGGTTCTAAGTCAATAAAATCAAAAGATACAACAATTTATATCACATATTTTGATATTCGCAAAGTCACTCATGAAAACCCATAGGGTACTTCCCATTGGTCTAGAATCATGAAATTTGGCAAGAAGCAAGGTTTCACGGTACAACTTAGCGGGAATAAATCCCAAAATTGTTAATTTCTAATTGTATCATACGAAAGACAGCATTTATTTCCTCATTTCTGAGCCAAGTTCTATATTAAAACATTCTCGGAAGTCTAGGAATTTCCAGGACTGATACGATGCGAGTACGATTGTCGATAAGAGGCAAAAAACGTCGAGATTTTTGATTCCCGGAATGAATGAACTGTCTATACACATAATTAAGTCTGTACGGAACACACAGAGCTCGAGTCCTACCAGCAAGTAGCCGATACCTTCTTTTCTTTTTTTCTTTCTTTGTTTCTTCCTTTCTTGTTGCTTCACTGTAAAATTTCCCATTACCTATAGGCCCAAGCGTAGTTGTGGAAAGTGTTGCACGTGGGGAAGAGAGCAAGGAAGTCTCAAACAGATTGCCGTCCAGCAGATGCAGCCCTATCCGCTTCGTCACGCGGAAGTAGTGTAACCACAGAATGCACGCAACTACTTTTTAAATAAACCCAAGTGGAAAACTCTCCCGTTCAACAACACGTGCTAACTGCATACGTCGCTTGTTTCCACGCCACTGCTTTAGCTGCAGTGATGGCCCCAAAGATGATGGCCGCGGGACTGAATGCCACCTGGTGACGTCAAGATCACGCGATGAGGTAAGGAAAGCACGTAAGTGGATCAGAGACGATGGGATATCATTCTAGCGGCAACGCGTAAATGACAACGTATCCTAAGGAACCATCTAAGAGTCAACAACTCCATAACCGAGTATTATAGAAACACTTGGCCACTACTAACGGAAATAGTCCGAATATTATGTGCATCGTAACTACAGACTGCTAAACATGGCATGTTACTTAAGAGAGGATCGAATGTTCCACTCGCAGCTACCGAACCTCAAATGAAACTTTACTTTGTAGCTGAAAGTTTATCGCTATGGCTCTTTAAGTTTGAGACACGCATCTCATAAACAAACTTTGATAAACAAGACAGAAGCGAAAGCTTATTCTTGTATAGATAGTACAAAAATAGCAAACAACTTTATTTAGATATTTAAACAGGGAAATAAAATAAACAACAGAAAATAACGAAATAAAATAACAAATTGTACTACCAACAATTGCTCAGCACTTTGATTCAACAAAAGGTAGCAATGTTCTGGCTAACATGAAGACAGTTTTTACTGCACAGTTTTTGGATTTTCAGATTTCACGATTATTTCCCCCTTCCCCTCCTAGACAACATAACATCATGACCGCCCCCCCCCCCCTCTCCCAGCAAACCCCCCCCCCCCCCCGCCACCCTTGCTTTTCAAATTTCCATCTAGCTACAGCCCAAGAATAGATATATTTTACTCTACACTCTACGAGATTATGATACGCTTACAGAAGAAAAGAAAACCAGTCGGCTGCAGTTTTTCCTTCCCACAAACCTTTTACGCCGTATAATATGCAGGACATGGCTATCACCACCACCACAACCACCACCACCACCACCACCACCAATCAGACTTTTAAAGACTTTTCCATCTCCAAGATCAAATTGGTCATTCCATCGTCTCTGGATCATCGGGGAGTTATGATAATGGAAGGAAAAATTGATGGTAAAAGGTGTAGAGTTATACCAAGGCATCACCACAGGAAGCAGCTTCGAACGGATGTCGATTGCAGCTGTTGTGCAGAGATGAAATATCTCGCTCAGGACGGACTAGCTTGGAGAGCTGCATCGAACCAGCCTTCGACTTAACACGACGACACCACCACTACCAGCAACAACAACAAAAATGCTTCCAGAACGAAACGTTCACTCTGCATTCTGGAAACACCCACCCAGGCTGTGGCTAAGCCAGGTCTCCGTAATACCCTTTCTTCGAGTAGTGCTAGTTCTGCAAGTTTTGCAGGAGAACTCGTGTGAAGTTTGGAACGTAGGAGAGGAGGTACTGGCGGAAGTAAAGCTGTGAGGACGGGTCGTGAATCGTGCTTGGGTAGATCAGTCGGTAGAGCACTTGCCCGCGAAAGGCAGAGGTCTCCAGTCCGGCACACAGTTCTGATCTGCCAGGCAGTTTTAACAACAAAGCGGCCCACATCCATTGACGATTCTGAATTCCCCCGTCAACCGCCAGTTCTATGAGACGAGAGCCGCGACAAGCTTCCCCCACTGTGCTGTCGAGATGGGAAGAACCGAGCAGTTAAAACCGCTGATGGCAATTTAGTTCTGAATAACCGGTATTTTTCGGTATTTATTTGGTATCGGTTGTAAAGATTATTTTTTTTTATTTTTTACCTATAGCTAGGTACAAAACTGATACATCAATTGCCATAGCAAATGTGCTAGAATTTTTTGTTTTCACGAAAAACGTTTTTCAAAAATGAGTTCCATACGAAGTTTTGTGTGTTCTGAAAGACTATTATCCTCTTTGAATATCCTGAACGAAGTAGTGAGTTAACACTTCGGCAAAGTATAGACTGAATATTTATGAACATACTAGCTGTACCTGGCTAGACTTTGCTCTGGCTCAGTCCGCTTAAACGGAAAACAAATGAAACAGAAAGCACACCTTTCTGATATGTATGGGAATTGGACATACGTCTAATCTCCATCTCTCCCTCCTTCCCCTCTCTCTATCAATCACCTCCCTCCCCCCCCCCTCTTTGTGTGTCCATGTAGTCTCTCTCTCTCTCTCTCTCTCTCTCTCTGTCCACACCTCCCCAACTCTCTCTCCATCTCGTCCTGCCCCCTCTCTGGCCATCTCCTTCTTCCCGTTTTCCACACGGCGCGAGGTGGCATAGCACACTGGACTCGCATTCGGGAGGAATCGGCTCAAACATTCATCCGACCATCGAAATTTAGGTTTTCCGTAATTTCCCTAGATCGCTCCAAGCAAATGCCGGGATGGTTCCTTTGAAAGAGCATGGCTGACTTCCTGCTACATACTCCACGCAACCCGAGCTTGTGCTTCGTCTCTAGTGACCTCGATGTCCACGGCACGTTAAACCCAGTCTTCCCTCCTCCTTCCTTCCTTCCTTCCTTCCTTCCTTCCTTCCTTCCGTTTTCTATGCCCATTTCCCCTCACCTTTCTGTCTCCTGTACCACCCCCGCCGCCTCTGCGACGTTGAGCTTTCTTTATTGTTATTGCAAATTCAGATTCTCTAGTGGTCAATATTCTAATCATAAAGCAATAAGCCGTAAATACAACTTTCTTGTTTGCTGACAATGTGTCACTAATATATAAATAATATATTATGGGTTTGTGATTATTATAATACGACTACGGAATGTGAATCGTTCAAACTTTGTAATGCTACTCATTTGAAGACTAAACTGTGCGAAATATTGCCCCTAACGATCCAGCAGTTGGTTCGTTTGCAGTAACAATAAACAAGGCTCAAGTTAAGAGAGACAGATTGGTAACTGGACAAACGTTAGGAGAGGGGGAGGCATGAAATGAAAATAGAGAGGGAGGGGGTAATGGACAGAGAGAGGAGGAGGTGATGGACAAACAGAGAGGGAAGGAGAGCGTGCCCAGAGAGAGGGGTAGGAGTTGTGATGTACACTATGTGATCAAAACTATCCGGACTCCCAAAAACATACGTTTCTCATATTAGGTGTATTGTGCTGCCACCTACTGCCAGGTACTCCATATCAGCGATGTCAGTAGTCATTAGACATCGTGAGAGACTAGAATTGGGCGCTCCGCGGAACTCACGGACTTCGAACGTCGTCAGGTGATTGGGTGTCACTTGTGCCACACGTCTGTACGTTACATTTCCACACTCCTAAACATCTCTAGTTTCACTGTTTCCGATGTGATGTGGACAAGTACAGCACAAAAGCGTACAGGCCGACCTCGTCTGTGGACTGACACAGACCGCCGGCAGTTGAAGAGGGTCGTAATGTGTAATAGGCAGACATCTATCCAGACCATCACACCGGAATTCTAAACTGCATCAGGATCCACTGTAACTACTATGACAGTTAGGCGGGAGGTGAGAAAACTTGGGTTTCGTGGTCGACCGGCTGATCATTAGCCACACATCACGCCGGCAAATGCCAAACGACGTATCGCTTGGCGTAAACATTGCACGAGTGAAGAGTGGAAGAACGTTGTGTGGCGAGACAAATCACGGTACACAATGGTTATCACTGTTAGCATTCAACCGTGATTCTTACATTTTAACAACGCGTTTCAAGAGACAATGCTCTCATCATCAGGTTGTAAAGTCTATGTCATGAAATTAAACGGACTAAAAAGACAAAATACCATCACAAATAGTTGGGAAGTCCATAGAGTAAAACAGAATTAAAAGTATATTGGACTGTGGGTCCTCGTCTTACATTGAAGTTGTTGACACAAGTTAGCGGGTTTTTGGAATTATTTTAGGGTAGGTATGCGACTTTAAACTTGTAGCATGTCACTGACGGAGTTGCGAGAGGCTAACGATGGCAGACCAATGCAATAAGGAAATAAGGCGCCCAATAGCATAGCGTTACCGTCAAGCACACGGCTGTAACCACGCCACAACACCTAGGCACGTCAGTCCACAACAGCTCCCGAGCCGGCACAGTGCGACAGCATACTTGGTAGCTATGGGACGGCCATCGACTTGTGTCAACAACTTCAATGTAAGACGAGGACCCACAGTCCAATATACTTTTAATTCTGTTTTACTCTATGGACTTCCCAACTATTTGTGATGGTATTTTCTCTTTTTAGTCCGTTTAATTTCATGACGTAGACTTTACAACCTGATGGGAGCATTGTCTCTTGAAACGCGTTGTTAAAATATATGCATAAGCATCGCGGTTGAATGCTAACAGTGATAACCAGTATAACGACAACTGCTACCTCGACTCCATAACGGTACACAATGTGGCGATCCGATGACAGGCTGTTGTTGTTGTTGTGGTCTTCAGTCCTGAGACTGGTTTGATGCAGCTCTCCATGCTACTCTATCCTGTGCAAGCTTCTTCATCTCCCAGTACCTACTGCAACCTACATCCTTCTTAATCTGCTTAGTGTATTGATCTCTTGGTCTCCCTCTACGATTTTTACCCTCCACACTGCCCTCCAATGCTAAATTTGTGATCCCTTGATGCCTCAAAACATGTCCTACCAACCGATCCCTTCTTCTAGTCAAGTTGTGCCACAAACTTCTCTTCTCCCCAATCCTATTCAACACCTCCTCATTAGTTACGTGATCTACCCACCTTATCTTCAGCATTCTTCTGTAGCACCACATTTCGAAAGCTTCTATTCTCTTCTTGTCCAAACTGGTTATCGTCCATGTTTCACTTCCATATATGGCTACACTCCATACAAATACTTTCAGAAACGACTTCCTGACACTTAAATCTATACTCGATGTTAACAAATTTCTCTTCTTCAGAAACGATTTCCTTGCCATTGCCAGTCTACATTTTATATCCTCTCTACTTCGACCATCATCAGTTATTTTACTCCCTAAACAACAAAACTCCTTTACTACTTTAAATGTCTCATTTCCTAATCTAATTCCCTCAGCATCACCCGATTTAATTTGACTACATTCCATTATCCTCGTTTTGCTTTTGTTGATGTTCATCTTATATCCTCCTTTCAAGACACTGTCCATTCCGTTCAACTGCTCTTCCAAGTCCTTTGCTGTCTCTGACAGAATTACAATGTCATCGGCGAACCTCAAAGTTTTTACTTCTTCTCCATGAATTTTAATACCTACTCCGAATTTTTCTTTTGTTTCCTTTACTGCTTGCTCAATATACAGATTGAATAACATCGGGGAGAGGCTACAACCCTGTCTCACTCCTTTCCCAACCACTGCTTCCCTTTCATGCCCCTCGACTCTTATGACTGCCATCTGGTTTCTGTACAAATTGTAAATAGCCTTTCGCTCTCTGTATTTTACCCCTGCCACCTTCAGAATTTGAAAGAGCGTATTCCAGTTAACGTTGTCAAAAGCTTTCTCTAAGTCTACAAATGCTAGAAACGTAGGTTTGCCTTTTCTTAATCTTTCTTCTAAGATAAGTCGTAAGGTTAGTATTGCCTCACGTGTTCCAACATTTCTACGGAATCCAAACTGATATTCCCCGAGGTCCGCTTCTACTAGTTTTTCCATTCGTCTGTAAAGAATTCGCGTTAGTATTTTGCAGCTGTGACTTATTAAATTGATAGTTCGGTAATTTTCACATCTGTCAACACCTGCTTTCTTTGGGATTGGAATTATTATATTCTTCTTGAAGTCTGTGGGTATTTCGCCTGTCTCATACATCTTGCTCACCAGATGGTAGAGTTTTGTCATGACTGGCTCTCCCAAGGCCATCATTAGTTCTAATGGAATGTTGTCTACTCCCGGGACCTTGTTTCGACTCAGGTCTTTCAGTGCTCTGTCAAACTCTTCACGCAGTATCTTATCTCCCATTTTGTCTTCATCTACATCCTCTTCCATTTCCATAATATTGTCCTCAAGTACATCGCCCTTGTATAAACCCTCTATATACTCCTTCCACCTTTCTGCCTTCCCTTCTTTGCTTAGAACTGGGTTGCCATCTGAGCTCTTGATATTCATACAAGTGGTTCTCTTCTCTCCAAAGGTCTCTTTAATTTTCCTGTAGGCAGTATCCATCTTACCCCTAGTGAGACAAGCCTCTACATCCTTACATTTGTCCTCTAGCCATCCCTGCTTAGCCATTTTGCACTTCCTGTCGATTTCATTTTTGAGACGTTTGTATTCCTTTTTGCCTGCTTCATTTACTGCATTTTTATATTTTCTCCTTTCATCAATTAAATTCAATATTTCTTCTGACAGGCTGTGGGTATGGCGAATGCCCGGTGAACGTCATCTGCCAGTGTGTGTAGTGCCAACATTAAAATTCGGAGGCGGTGGTGTTACCGTTTGGTCGTGTTTTTCATGGAGGGGGCTCGCACCCCTTCTTGTTTAGCGTAGCACTATCACAGCATAGGGCTACATTGATGTTTTAAGCACGTTCTTGCTTCCCGCTGTTGAAGAGCAATTCGGGGATGGCGATTGCATCTTTCAACACGATCGAGCACCTGTTCATAATACACGGCCTGTGTCGGAGTGGTCACACGACAATGACATCTCTGTAATGAACTGGCCTGCACAGAGTCCTGACCTGCATCTTATAGAACACCTTTGGGATGTTTCGGAACGCCGAGTTCGTGCCAGGCCTCACTAACCGACATCGATACCTGTCCTCAGTGCAGCACTGCGTAAAGAATGGGCTGCAATGTCCCAAGAAACCTTCCAGCACCTGATTGAACGGCCGGCCGGAGTGGCCGTGCGGTTCTAGGCGCTACAGTCTGGAACCGAGCAGGTTCGAATCCTGCCTCGGGCATGGATGTGTGTGATGTGCTTAGGTTAGTTAGGTTTAAGTAGTTCTAAGTTCTAGGCGACTGATGACCTCAGACGTTAAGTCGCATAGTGCTCAGAGGCATTTGAACCATTTTTGAACCTGATTGAACGTATGCCTGCGAGAGTGGACACTGTCATTAAGACTAAGGGTGGGCCAACACCATACAGAATTCCAGCATTACCGATGGAGCGCGCCACGAACTTGTAAGTTATTTTCAGCCAGGTGTCCGGATACTTTTTATCACATAGTGTTTATTGCACTGCCATACATATTTAGCAGTTGCGAAGCATTGCCAAATTTGGTAGCAGCAATAAGAAATCGAGAATTGGTTTTTTCAGAAACCGGTTATTTTCGTCGTTTTCGCTAGTGAGGTTGAAATGAAGACGGAGAAACCGGTATAACCGGAAACCGGTATAACCGGAAACCGGTTGTTTCGTCGGTAAGTGCCACCTGCTTCAATGCTGCCACCTCCCCCATTCTGTACACGTCTCAGTAGCAACGCTTCTCCAAAATGTTCAAATGTGTGTGAAATCTTATGGGACTTAATTGCTAAGGTCATCAGTCCCTAAGCTTACACACTACTTAACCTAAATTATCCTAAGGACAAACACACACACCCATGCCCGAGGGAGGACTCGAACCTCCTCCGGGACCAGCCGCACAGTCCATGACTGTAGCGGCTTGGACCGCTCGGCTAATCCCGCGCGGTGGGAACACTTCTCCATAGGTTCATAGACGACTATTGTTTTGGCCTAGAGCGGTTCGCGGTGCTTGTTCAGAGTCCCCCGCCCTCCAGTACTTAGCGACTGGTCACGTGAGGCGTGTGCGCGCTGGCCGGCGCGCTTCCCGCACCCCTCCCGTTTCCCACGCCTCGGGAGACAGCTGACTGCGTGAGCAGCATAGGCGGTCCTCTGGCTGTGGGCGTTGACTCGCTCTGAGCACCACCAGCCTTGGCGGAGCCTCGACCCGCGGCGCGCGGTGTCTGACCTGGGCAACGAGGCTGCGCCGTGCTCTTCTGCGCCCTGGGAAACACGCGGTCGCCCCGCCTGCTGACACCACCGACGGTGGTACGGGCCCGCTCTGCAGCCGCCGGCAAAGGCCACCGCTCGCTCTAGAGCCGAGGTTCTCCGGATAGGCTACTGTGCCGGGTACCAGAAACGGAAACAAAAAACGGACTGTGTTTGCAGCGCAATATCGGGAAAAAAAATGCATTTCCATCTACTGGTGAAATCACCTTTGAAATTCTGAAACAGCCGTACAAAGAAATGTCCATAATGGACAAATGTACACTACTGGCCATTAATATTGCTACACCAAGAAGAAATGCAGATTATAAATGGGTATTCATTGGACAAATATATTATACTAGAACTAACATGTGATTACATTTTCACGCAATTTGGGTGTATAGATCCTGAGAAATCTGTACCCAGAACAACCACCTCTGGCCTTGATACGCCTGGACCTTGAGTCAAACAGAGCTTGGATGGCCTATACAGGTACAACTGCCCATGCAGCTTCAACAAGATACCACAGTTCATCAAGAGTAGTGGCTGGCGTATTGTGACGAGTCAGTTACTCGGCCACCATTGACCAGACGGTTTCAGTTGGTGAGAGATCTGGAGAATGTGCTGGCCAGCGCATTTTCTGTATCCAGAAAGGCCCGTACAGGACCTGCAACATGCGGTCGTGCATTATCCTGCTGAAATGTAGGGTTTCCCAGGGATCGAACGAAGGGTAGAGCCACAGGTCGTAACGCATCTGAAATGTAACGTCCAATGTTCAAAGTGCCGTCAATGCGAACAAGAGGAGACCGAGACGTGTAACCAATGGCACCCCATACCATCACGCCGGGTGATACGCCAGTATGGCGATGACGAATACACGCTTCCAATGTACGTTCATCGCGATGTCGCCAAACATGGATGCGACCATCATGATGCTGTAAACAGAAGCTGGATTCGTCCGAAAAAATGATGTTTTGCCATTCGTGCACCCAGGTTCGTCGTTGAGTACACCATCGCTGGAGCTCCTGTCTGTGATGCAGCGTCAAAGGTAACCGCAGCCACGGTCTCCGAGCAGATACTCCATGCTGCTGCAAACGTCGTCGAACTGTTCGTGCAGATGGTCGTTGTCCTTCAAACGTCCCCATCCGTTGACTCAGGGGTCGAGACGTGGCTGCACGATCCGTTACAGCCATGTGGATAAGATGCCTGTCATCTCGACTGCTAGCGATACGAGGCCGTTGGGATCCAGGACGGCGTTCCGCATTACCCTTCTGAACCCACCGATTCCATATTCTGGTAACAGTCATTGGATCTCGACCAACGCGAGCAGCAATGTCGCGATACGATAAACCGCAATCGCGGTAGGCTACAATCCGACCTTTGTCAAAGTCGGAAACGTGATGGTACGGATTTCCCCTCCTTACACGAGGCATGACAACAACGTTTCACCAGGCAACGCCGGTCAATTGCTGTTTGTGTATGAGAAATCGGTTGGAAACTTTCATGTCAGCATGTTGTAGGTCTAGCCACCGGCACCAACCTTGTGTGAATGCCCTGAAAAGCTAATCATTTGCATATCACAGCGTCTTCTTCCTGTCGGTTAAATTTCGCGTCTGTAGCTCGTCATCTTCGTGGTGTAGCAATTTTAATGGTCAGTGGTGTGTAAGTACAGTACCCTGGACAGTTTGTATACGATGACCGCAGTTGCTTCTCGTGTCTACAACGCGATTCTGTTCACGTCTCTGTGGCAACGCTTCTTCATAGGTCTATAGACGGCTACTGTTTTCGCCTACAGCTGTTCGCGCTTCGCAGTTCAAAACTGTGGAAACATTGCCAAGAGTCGCGGATTTTACGTGAAGTGACTGGACTGTAGGAGAGTCTAACAAGTAGAGAATAAGTGTACTAAAACCTCATGCATGATCAGGTATTTTTTTCACGCACCTCCTTGTTTATGAGGCCGTGTCGTTCGAAGTCCGTGTCGTACAAGAATATAATGGTGTACGTGTATCAGTAGCATTTTTGGATAGCTGCGAATTATTGCAAAGTAACATACATTTAAATGTGCTGCACTATGCGGCAGTTATTCTCTCATCTCAGTGTTTATGACCTCATCTCTCCTAATTTATGTGCTAAACAGTCATATAATTTTGTATGTACATTCAGCGTCACATCTACGTACAGTCTGCAAAATGCCTTGCAAATAGTTAGTAGCAAAGAAGTAATAAATTTGATCGTGATGCGAGATGCGGCAGTTTTTCACGTATCTCACTGTTTATTGTGTCATATCCCCGGAACCATGACAGGTGGGTGGCTCCTACCCCCACAGCGATTGTTGTGTGACAGTAAGTAAGAAACACCAACCTCTTATTGGTTTTGACAATGATAACGTGGAGAGAGAAGAGAGGAAGAGGAGTGGATGGACAGAAAGCGAGGGGAAAGGAGAATATGGGCAGAGAGAGGAGGAGAAGAGAGAGAGAGGTGGCAAGAGGAGATGGGCCGACAGAGGGAGAGGAGGAAATGGATAGAGAAAGAGGAGACGGACAAAAACAGGTTGATAAGGTATAAGGAAATAAGGAGACGGAGGAGGAAGGAGAAGATGGACAGAAGGGGGGGGGGGAGAGAAGACGGACTAACAAAGAGTACGTATAAGGAAATACCCTGACAACGCCGAGTTTCTCAGGTAGTACGAGGCGTGTTTTTTAATTAAGTACCGTTCTGAAATTAAAAAAAGGCGTGCTAAGATATCTCAATAACTTTATTTTCACAAGAAATCCTGTACCTTAATCTACGCACTGACGCCATTACAGTCTGATTCTTCCTTGTTTACGTTGTGTACTGAGTGTTTAAGATGCCTCTGATAATCGTGAGTCCAGCCGACTGTGAAGTACGAGCTGTTAAAAAATTTCTTAGTGGTAAAGTCCTAAAAGCGATCGACATTCATCGTGAGATCTGTGCAGTTTACGGGGAAAACATTATGAGTGATGGAATGGTAAGAAAGTGGGTGAGAGGATTTAAAGATGGCCGCCAAATCTGCATGATGAACGAAGGAGTGGGCGTCGTTCGGTCGTTAATGAAAGTTTGCTGCACGAAGTGGACAATAAAGTGAGAGAAAACAGACGCTTTACGATATCCTCCTTGCGGGATGACTTTCCTAATGTTTCTCGTAGTGTTTTGTGTGGCATTGTGACCGAGCACTTGACTTACCGAAAATTGTGCGCACGTTGGGTAACGAAAATATTGACGGATGTGCACAAAACCAAACGTTTAGACAGTGCATTGACTTTCCTTGAGCGGTACCACAACGACGGTGATGATTTCTTAACCAAATTGTTACGGGCGATGAAACATGCGTGGCCTACGTCACACCAGAATGAAAGTAACATTCCATGGAAGTTGAGCAAGGGCATGGTTTTGCTACAAGACAATGCCCATCCGCATGTGGCGAATCAGACCGAAGATCTCATCGCATCTTTTCGAAGGGAAACTCTACATCATTCTCCGTACAGCCCTGATCTTGCGCCCAGTGACTACCATCTGTTCCTGCACTTGAAGTAACACCTGGGCTGTCTGCGTCCTCAAGACTATGAAGAAGTCAAAACAGTGGTGATGCAGTGATTATCAAGTCAGGCGGCAGACTTCTATCAAGAGGGTAATCAAAAACTGGTACAACGTTATGACAAGTGCCTCAGTATTGACGGAAATTATGTAGAAAAGTAGATTAAGGTTTGTACCTTTCATTTAAAAATAAAATTATTGAGATATCTTAGCACGTCTTTTTTTTAATTTCAAAACGGTACTTACTTATAAAAACACGCCTCGTATTTTAGTATTTCTCAATCACAGAAGTGATTGTGAAAGTTCACACTTTACATTGAATGGATAGTGTCTTGAAAAGAGGTTATATAAGATGAACATCAAGAAAAACTATGCAATTCCTAATAGAATGTACTCAGATTATATTGAGTGAATTAGATCACGAAATGAGGCGATGAAATTAGAAAACTAGTTCCATTATTTAGGCAGCAAAATAGCTGGTGATGCGAGAGTAACAAATGTAGACTGCGAAAAAAAAAACCTTTTTCCGGAAAATGAAAAAAAATGTTAACATGTAAATATACACTGATGAGCCAAAACATCATGCCCAGCTGCGCTGAGGGCACGTAACACGGTAAGGAAAGTGTACAAGGAACGCAGAGACGAATGGGGAACCATTCCATAGGCGAAACGAATCACAAATGGTCAAAATCCACGAACATATGCGACTTTGACTGAGGGCAGATCGTTGTGGCCCGGCGCCTGGAGACGAGCTTCTCGGAAATGACGAAGGTCGTGGGCGACTGGAGGCGAACTACCGTCGTGAGGATCTGCGGATAGTGGTTGACAGACAGTGGCAGCCGTCCACGCCTCGCCACACAACGTGCAGCTCTGAGACTCGCCCGATCTGTGAAGCAGGTTAGGCGGGGAGCTGCGGCGGCTCCGGTGAGTTGCAGCCACAGGTGTTTGAGAGCGAGCCCTCCACCGCAGCAGACGAACCCTACGTCTGCCCACGTCGACCCAGCGGCACCGTCCGTCACGGTTACGGTGCGCACGGCATCGCTGGGTTGGACCGCGGATCACCGGAGACACGTCGTCCGGTCGGGTGAGTCACGCCTGCTGTTACTCCAGGTCGCCGGTCGCATCTGGGAACGCCGCCATCCAGGGAAAAGGCTGGTCGAAACACGCCCCACGCCACGGACGTGGGCCGCTGGAAGGCAGTATTATGCTGTGGTGCACATTCACCTGGGCTTCCGCGGGACCTGTGGTGGTAATCGAAGGCACCACCAGAACTGTGCGCTACGTGAGTATTACTGTGGACCACATTCATGTTTCGTCCGTCTGAACTCAACGGCACACATCTGGGACGCTGTCGGGTCCGTGTACAACAGGAAATGCCTGCCCTGAGCGCAGACGTGTGGTCCCACGTACCTCCGCAAACCTACCGAGGACCTGTCGAATCCGTGTCACGCAGACTCATTGCTGCTTTATGGAGTTCCATAGATGCACCAACAAGCTGTTAAACTGGAGCTCATAACGGCATGGCTGAGCTGTGTAACTGTTAGCAGGTCTTTCCTAAAAGCATTCGAAGCATGTAGTCTGATGCGTAATTGAAACGTGCACGATAAACAGACAATAAGAGAATAAAAGATTTTGCAATGTGATCAGAGTCGTAAAACTATCGCAGGCTACAGTAATTAAGCGTAAACTACAGTAGTATATACAGTTGCTTTAGTCACGTAAGGTCACAACTGCGTTACCTGAACATTAGGTTGAGAGACTGCAGGGCATTCTCACTTCTGATTCGGTGTTATGCCGCTTCATGTTCTTAGGGAATATGATCTTTATTGTGATTTGACTTAATGCCTCATGATGAAATGGTGGGCAGTAGTTAATGCTCTCGCTTGCGTGCTCTAGGGAATGAATAACGGTAAGCTTGACCTGCATTCAAAGGAATAGGGTGCCGATTTAAACGACTGCAGTAAAAGAGCACGGCGACGGTGGGCCGGGGCAAGCGCGTTTTTTTCTACGGAACCTGGGTGGAAACATTTCCGGACGACCGAGTTGTGCGGTCTCGTTGTGCAGACACGTTGGTTCTCGCATCCAGGTAGACTGACTAGCGCCAAGAAGTCGCCACTGCAATGACCAGAGCATTGTGGACCGGAAAGAAGACAACTGTGAGCTTTCTGCCAATTTCAGTGGGAGAGGTCACTGACGGCCAGACGTCCAGACTCTGTTACAAAACATATTTGTGAAAACATGAGGCTTTCATAGAGTATATGGCCATTATTTGGAAACTTTGAAATGGACGCAACAGGGGTGATACCAAGCTGTTTATAGAGGGCTGTGCTTCCATCCTGAGCATTTTCTTACCAAAAGACACGGCAAATGTGTGGCAAAGAGGCTGCAAAGCTGAATCTTTTTTTTCTTTTTCTCTCAGTTAACTTCAAAGACTCTGATTGGTCAAATCGGTGTTTGCAGAACAAAGGCCACTCTCCCAGCTAAGAATGCCGGGCTCCAGCTCGTGATTGCCTTGTGCAAAAGTGAGGCGAGTCTGAAATGTAAATGTGCTTTTTGGTACCAAGCTGAGGAGGAAGCAGACAAGAGAAGATCTCACTCTTATACTGGCGCTTCACTAGTAAAGAACTGCAGGTCTCTACCTAAACGGTGACACTTCTGTCCTTTGCTAGTGTGCCAGTTAGAGCCTGTGCCAGTCACTTCTGAACCGTCAGAGGTACTGCTTCTAGCATCACGCACACAGCGAGTGATGCGTGGGTGTACTTATCTGTCTTGAGTCGGCCATCAAAACATTTGACACATTCCGTCACGCATAGTCGTGGGATGGAGTGAAATTGGTTTAGCAGACGGGTCAACCGGCACACAGGAATCCACCGGGGTTTCAGAGGCTCATAGGGAACTACCTGCGTTCCACATCAACCGAACGCGAGACCGCCAACTTGCATTTTTCGGGCGCCCACCATTAGTAACAGATTGCGGCCGTCCATGACTTCAGTCGCCGAACGCATCGCGATGTGCTGCCCCGACCATCAGGAGGGTAAAGTATTCGCTGCTATGGCGTAGGGCTCCAGCATATCTTTCTCAGCACCCTGTTCTTTCGAACCACATTTTTCTTTTTGGAATAGTGGAGTACAGATGCTTTATGGTGGCGTAGTTTTTGTGCCAAAACCCGGATTCACGTGTATGAAGTCAGATGAAGCGATCAGTTATCCTGTTAGTGTCGTGTGTCGATCCCGAGCTGATCACTTTGTCCACCAGAGACCCCCTGTTAGTGAAAGCGTTTGTCAAATACAAAATGTTTGTGACGCTTCTTTAGTCATTTTTGTTGTCTTGTGATGTTACGGATGAATAAATCTATTGTCATTTAGATCTCAACTTCTCCCTCTGTTCTAATTAACAGTACCTTGCCATTTTTATGAAAGTCCAGATTCTAAAAGAGAGTAGCAAGCTTGCAAGGTGTGCTGCACACCTACCGGGCGTTACGTCATTTCCACCTGCATTTTTGTGTATGCGATCAGTAGCTTAGTATATTGCCTTAGAAACCAGAAACAGTCAAGTGTCTAGAAGCTTAGACACCATACATAAACGGCAGTGTAACCTATGGAACATTTTTGTTTTACCTTCTTATTCTCCTGCCTCTTACAGAAAAATAAACACAATTTATAACACAGTTGAAGCAAAATTTTTTATGGTTCCGCACCTAATCAAAGCAGTTAATGCAGTTGCTTAAAAAATTGTTTTGGTTACATAAAAGCGAAGAAGTTAAGCGATAAACAAAATTTTAATACAAAACGGCATTTATCTTTCGTAAAGACATAAAAAAGCAAAAAAAAAAGAAAGAAAGAAACACAATGGACGAACTCTGAACGATGGGCGGTTATAATTTTGTGGAAAACAAACAAGGGAAACTGAGGGAAGTGGTCCGTTCAGAGTTCCTCTTTTACACATTTATGTTTCTTTCCCCACCAGTGCTACCGGTAATCCTACCATTTACTACGTCAGTTATGTACTGTACCGAAACCACCAACTGTAGTTTTAGTTTTGGTACAGTGCGGCTCTAAACGTGATGCTGCAGAAAATAATGCCGATCATGATTTGTGCGCGCACTACAGCAAAGTGTTTAACACCCGTAAGTTCGCAGCTCGTGGTCGTACGGCAGCGTTCTCGCTTCCCACGCCCGGGCTCGATTCCCGGCGGGGTCAAGGATTTTTCTCTGCCTCGTGATGACTGGGTGTTGTGTGCTGTCCTTAGGTTAGTTAGGTTTAAGTAGTTATAAGTTCTAGGGGACTGATGACCATAGATGTTAATTCCTATAGTGCTCAGAGCCATTTGAACCATTTTTTTTAACGCCCGTAAGGATGCCGACGATCAGATTCGTAGATGGAATAGCTAGTGAGGAAGTACTGAACCGAACGGGGAAGAAGAGGGATTTATGGCACAACTTCATTAAAAGATGATTTTGATATATAAGTTGACAGTACACGCCCGGAGTTCTCAAGGTCTCGTCAACTTGGTAATGGAGAGAACCGTGTGAGCGTAGAGTAAAAAATTACAAAAGGTCGTGAAGGGTTGACCACAACCAGCTCTTTGGACGGTTGTAAGGTGCGGCAGTTATGTAGAGAAAAGCGCGCAGAATGGGATAGAGGTGCATCAAACCAGTTTTCGGGCGTACAACTCCAGCAGCACGCTGGAGTTAATAAATCAGCAGTAATGAGTAAAGATGAGGCTCTCCCGCACACAGCGGTAAGGCGGCGCTGAAGGCACATAAAGGAGCTGAGCGCCACGTAATGAGCGCCATTAGCCGCCACCAACCTCAGCACCTGCGGGCCACGCTTCACGAGGCAGCGGCCGCACTACCTCACAGTAGGAACCGTCATCAGAAGAGTCCCCTTCCCCTGCCAATAAAACACGCCGACACCTGCTGTTGCTTCCTCGGGTACGGCGCACGTGATCCGCAATACGAACACGATGCGCCAAACGTCGTGACAACCCGCCACACTGACCAGCCAGGCACTGCACCGTCACATCGCCCACCTACAGCATTATGAATAAGCGACAGTTCCAGTAGCTGCTACCTAGTCTCTCGCGACGCAGTCCTTGGATAAAGACGTGATTTTACAGTTTGTGCATCCACAGCTTAGGCTGCATACATGACAGAAACATTTTAATTTTTTTTTAAAACTACTAAATATCTTCTAAAAACTTTTATTAGCTGTTAATAGTTTCTCTATTACAGGATGATACACAATCCGTTAAGCCATGATTGAATCTCATCCTTATTTGTGCATGTTTCTTGTTGTGCTCTTCAGTCCTGAGACTGGTTTGATGCAGCCCTCCACGCTACTCTATCCTGTGCAAGCTTCTTCATCTCCCAGTAACTACTGCAACCTACATCCCTCTGAATCTGCTTACTGTATCCATCATTTTGTCTCGCTCTACGATTTTTACCCTCCACGTTTCCCTCGAGTACTAAATTGGTGACCCCTTGATGCCTCAGAACGTGTCCTACCAACCGATCCCTCTTTCTTGTCAGGTTGCACCACAAATTTCTCTTCTCCCAAATTCTATTCAGTACCACCTCATTAGTTACGTCATCTACCCATCTAATCTTCAGCATTCTTTTGTAGCACCACATTTCGAAAACTTCTATTCTGTTCTTGCCTAAACTAATTATCTTCCATGTCTCACTTCCATACATGGCTACACCCCATATAAACACATTCAGAAAATACTTCCTGGCACTTAAATTTATACTCCATGTTAACAATTTTCTCTTCTTCAGAAACGCTTTCTTTGCCATAGCCAATCTACATTTTGTATCCACTTCGACCATCATCGGTTATTTTGCTCCCCAAATAGCAAAACTCACCTACAACTTCAAGTGTCTCATTTCCTAATCGAATTCCCGCAGCATCATCTGATTTAATTCGACTATATTCCATTTATCCTCATTTTGCTTTTGTTGATGTTCCTCAGTTGTATAAAAACAATTAATTTAACCCTTGGATGCATGTCTGGCCCGATTAGTAAAAATGCTTAAGAGAGGTCTGTAACCTCTACCTGAAAACAGTAACTAAATGTTGATATTAAGGGATATATTACACAGTCTTGAAGGAGTTGGTCACACAGAATGAATAAAAAATTATTTATTATGATATTATGACTTTTATTTTAATGTAACATGAAAAGCAATATTAAGTTTCAATTTTCCAGAATCGAATAACTGTCAGTTTTACTGATCCACACCGGACTATTTGAACTATCATGTATTTCGTTTTCTCGTCATTTACTTTCAGGCCAAGTCTTGATGCTTCTGTTGCAAGCGCAAAGATGTAGAAATCAATGGGATAACCAATCACATCTAACCGTTGGTGGACACAAATTCGGGCGTCTTAAACAGTTCAAATTTCTGGGAGCAGTGATAGATGATCAAAATCGGAGACAGATAGAAATAAAAGCGAGACTGCAAAATGCTAACCGAGCTTATTATGCAATACAAAATCTCTTAGGATCCAAACTGCTGACTAGGAAATCTGTAATAATGGAACGATTGACAGCCAAAGCAGCTACCGAAAGTTTTTCAGAAGCTATTACTAGTTATTACAAAATTATTAAAATATTTGAATCTCGGATAAAGAATTGTGGTATAACTTCCCGCGCCAAATTCGCTTAAAATCCCAACCTATTATCGAAAGTATCCACCATCGTCTTCAGAGGCTAAGTTAACTGCCATGAAACTGGAGAGGCTTACACTTTTATGCCCAGACGTCGCCATTTGATTGGCTGGATGACATACTAAGGTATTAATTAAATTTTCGAAAAAATATTGGAAGTCTAGAATATGGTAAAACAGTTTCCTAAATGAATTTATTACCGTCTCGTAACGAAAACAAGAGTAATCCATGTACACTGAAGCGCCGAAAGAACTGGTATCGGCATCCGTATTCAAATACCGACATATGTAAACAGGCAGAATACGGCGCTGCGGTCCGCAACGCCTGTATAAGACAAGTGTCTGGCGCAGTTGTTAGATCGGTTACTGCTGCTGCAATGGCAGGTTATCAAGATTTAAGTGAGTTGGAATATGGTGTTATAGTCGGCGCACGAGCGATAGGATACAGCATCTGTGAAGTAGCGATGAAGGGAAGATTGGATATTGGATTTTGATGACTGGAAATATGTTGCCTGGTCGGAAGAGTCTCTCTTCAAATTGTATCGAGCGGATGGGCGTGTATGGATATGGAGACACTCTCATGAATCCACGGACCCTACTTGTTAGCATCGGAATGATCATGCTGGGGGGGGGGGGGGTTCTGTAATGGTGTGGGGCGTCTGCAGTTAGAGTGATATGGGACTCCTGATATGTCTAGGTATGACCATGACAGGTGACACGTACGTAATCCATTCGTGTCCATTGTGCATTGCGACGGAGTTGGCCAATTCCAGCAGGACAATGCGACACCGGACACTTCCAAATTGCTACGAAGTGGCTCCAGGAACACTACTCTGAGTTTAAACATTTCCGCTGGCCACCAAACTCCCCAGACACCATTACTGATCTTATCCGGGATACATCGCAAATATATATATATATATATATATATATATATATAATACAAGGTTCAAATGGCTCTGAGTGCTATGGGAATTAACTTCTGAGGTCGTCAGTCCCCTAGAACTTACAACTACTTAAACCTAACTAACCTAAGGACATCACACACATCCATGCCCGAGGCAGGATTCGAACCTGCGACCGTAGCGGTAGCGTGGTTCCAGACTGAAGCGCCTAGAGCCGCTCGTCCACAACGGCCGGCAGGATGCCTTGCGACGTTCTACTCAGAAGAGATCTCCAACCATTCGTACTGTTACAGATTTATGGACAGCCCTGTAGGTTTCATGGCATCACTTCCTTCCAGCACTGCTCCAGACATTATTGGAGTCCACGCCACGCCGTGTTGCGCCACTGCTGCGCGCTCGTGGGAGCCCTGCACGACAGTAGGCTGATGTACCAGTTTCTTTGGCTCTTCAGTGTATTTTCATGAACAGTTTCGGCATATCATTAACGCTATCTTCTGCTCGCTATGCACTGCATTTATTCGATTCTCTACACATGGAGCGTGGAGTGCATAGGAGCCTGCAGATGGCATTAATAAGATGACGAAACTGGTCGTGTAAGTAAAATAACAATTTCTGGCTACATACGACTCTTTGGTTATTTTCTTTCGATGAATACTTAAGACCGGTCGGATGAGTGTTTCGTGAGGCACTTTCTTTGTGCGTGGAGTAGTACACCTCCAGAGGATTCTCCCTATAAATCTCGGTGCGGCAGGTTCTTTTTTTATTTATTTATTTTTTTAAAAATAATCTTTATTCAGTGATTATAATTATACAAGTTAGCCTACCACCTAATTACATTAGTAGGTCATATTTCTAACTGTTCTCTCCCTTTGATTTTGTGGTCGTTCTAGTTTCAATTGTTCCGTTCATGTCCTTACCACTTGGTAATCCCCGCAAATATTTATCCGCCGCGGCGCGCTCCAGATGCTGGCCGCCCGCCCCGTAACGGGGCTCTGACGTCCCTCGCCTACTCCCTACTCCGCGGCACTGGCCTCGAGCCTGCCGGGTAACGCAGCCGCCACTCAGGCCGGTCGTTACCCGGACACGTCCGTCTCCCCGCTAATCACGCGCATTACTCTCCCTGTGCAAGGCGACCAGCTCACTCTTCGCTACACGTATTAGACCACTTCTGCCAGTCGCTGTTCGCGATAGCATCGTAACTGCAGCGGTTTATCGCGCTACCGGAGGATCGCATTTCGCTCTGACCCTCAGTTGGTTTTACACATTACCGACGGCGTCGTCGTTAGTGGCTTCCTTTCCCGGCGGCAGCCTCTGGTACACTGGTATTTGGATCAGCCGCCATCTGACCGCCATAGCGCGCAGCACTGGACACCGCTGGAAGCTGTGCTGTTATATACGCCACTGCCGTTGTATGGAGCGCCCCCACTATAAAGCCATATCCGCTGCGCAAATCACTGTGCCTTACTGTTCTCAAGTAGGACAGTTTCCTAGGCGCGAAAATTTCGCCTCTTCCAAGAAGAAATACAAACATCACCCAGAAAAAAAGGAGAGTCTAATGGTATGGTTGGCTGGGAGATAGCGAGGGGCAGTTTTCGCCGTCTAATCAGAAAGGTTTTGAAATTTCCGGGCAGATTAAAATTGTGTGCCGGACCGAGACTCGAACTCGGGACCTTTGCTTTTCGCGGGCGAGTGCCAGGAAGTTTCATATCAGCGCACACTCCACTGCAGAGTGAAAATCTCATTCTGGCCTGCAAGCGCACTGCCACGTTTTCTTCGCGAACTCTGACAGTCGAGTGCTGATACGTGTGCCTGACTAACGATTTGTGTGTGTGTGTGTGTGTGTGTGTGTGTGTGTGTGTGTGTGTGTGTGTAGTATAGTGTTCTGTGTCTATTGTACGAGGGCCGTCCAACAAATAACGTTAACACCTTTTTTTCTGAAAGCGGGTTGGTTTTATTCATGATTCCAAAACACCACATTATTCCCCACTATTTTGGCCACAAAACCCTATTTGCCAACGTAATCTCCGTTCAATGCGAAGGCGTTTCGACCCCTTACTGGGAGGCCCTGTGCGACCGCACGGTACCACTCTACCGTTCGACGTCGGAGCCGACGACTTGCCGCGTCAATAACCTCCCATTCATCCACGTACTGTTTCTCATGGAGTGCATCCTTCCTTGGCCCAAACAGATGGTACTCAGAGATGCGAGATGTGGACTGGACGGCACACTCCTTTGAATATACCAACTGGTGAACGTCTTTCGATTTGACGCCACTTCGGCGATTTGCGCGTCGATGGAGATGAAATGATGATGATTAGGACAACACCAGTCCCTGAGCGGAGAAAATCTCCGACCCAGCCGGGAATCGAACCCGGGCCCTTAGAATTGATAGTCTGTCGCGCTGACCACTCAGCTACCGGGGGCGGACAGTTGAGCGATGATTATAGACGCCTCGCCCAACGACTCACCGTGCTTTTGTTCACTGACAGATCTCAGTGGACGTTCTCCAAGCGCCTATGAATGTCTGTCGTGCTCTGGCGGGTAAGGGAACTCGATGAGAGCTCTCTGCTTGAAACGCACCTCCATTGCCGACGCGATTTGAAGCTTTGTATGGCGGCGCCACCAATCCTAACTTCATGAGTGTTGCATAATGACCCACGACAAATTCCACATTTTGGCCGAGGAAAAAATGTATTCCACTACTTATTATACCCCCCTCGTACGATGATTATGATGACAGAGTCAGCATGTTTAAGCCCGATGCCGGCGCAGAGCCTACTCCTCTCGAATACCGCCATCGAGGCCAAAGACCTTAACGTCGTCACCCGACGGACAGATCAACACCAAACCTGTCACTTGCAGAGAGGCTTGGAGTTCAGGTCTGACGCAAAGTCTGGAAATCAGGAAATTTACGCCGTCACCTCTTCTCCCCTTCTTCCAGAAAGGTAAAGGGAAAGCGACCAGCTGCAGGACCCACACATCCCGCAGCCTGGAAAATAGGCCTCATGTCTCGCAGAACCCAAACATCCCGCACTCAATAAAACAGAAATAATACTTCGCAGGATCCACACCTCGCGCAATCAGAGAAATGGGACCCACGCCCCGCGCTATCGATCCAGTACCCTCGTTTAAAGCGGGTTGCAGCTTCTAGTCGAAGCTGTAAAACATTTTTCATGTCTGCCGCAAGTAACGCGCCAAGGCAGCCAATAGGACGCGGCGTAACGGGGCGGTTACGCATCCAAGAACCGGTCGTGCCCTGACCTGTTTAACTTCGTTAATTGATGGGAACTGGTGTATTCAACGAGGCAACGCCGTTGGCAGTATCATCCTAATTAATTCTGACATGTTTACAGACGCTGCAGTGGTCTACGCCGCATCTGACATCAAAATTAATGCTTGATTTTTGTAGCAAATACAGGCTTTTGACCTCACGGTTCTCACGAGTTAAGCAGTGCAAATCTGAAAGAGGAAAAAAAAAGTAGAAAGGGGAAGTACGATATAAGGCAATATGATTTTTGATAAAACTTCACAGCCTTTGTCGTAGAGTACTGGATTTACAGGCTAGCAAAGAAACTTTGAGAAAAGTAGTTCCGAGTGCTGCCCATAGCAATTTCACCATTTTTCAAACAAAATTAACAACATTCTGGCTGAAATTACACTTAAGAGCATGTTTCTTGCTCTCTTAGAGACACTACAGGGGTCCGTGCCGAACGGTTGTTTTATTTGACTTTTGTAGTCTTTGAAGCGATTCTGCATCGCCGCCGAGAAAGCGTAGCTGGGGAACGCTCGACAGCAGACAGAATCTCAGGCGACAACGTCGAATCTTCGGACTTTTCACATCAGAATCCAACTAATTTAAATTATAATACCGTATCGATGACATCAAGCTCCTGGGGAAATTGCAGTGGCTACTTTGGCTACTTAGGGTATCGAGGGAAGTTTCGAAGAACAGGAAGGATCGTAGGCACAAATCGATCTTAAAAAACTGGTAACACGAAAAAAAGCTCTTGAAAAAGACCAAACATTTATTTTTCGCAGGGAGTCATTAACAGAGGCTCATTACATAGAACAGAAAGGAAGGCCTAGATCCTCAAGAGAGCAACCAAGCATTACTTGCCAAGGCGAACCGGTAACTCAGCCGCAGTGCGAATTAACTGACGTGAAGTAGTTCCAGTTGGAAGCACCACTCTTACCTCCCAGTGAGAGCAGCATAAGTGATTTCGTGGGAAGCTGCCAGAACGTGCAAACAGTCATTAATTTTATTTACGGAGATAACGAGGAAAGCCTGACAGATCCGAATGATAAAGTGACGGGATGTGCCTGCTAATGCCGACAAGTAAACGTTAAGTAAGAAAGTGATTTGAAGATCGGAAGGAGGCAGCAGAGTGGAGCTGCATTCAAGCATCTGCCCCAAAGCAGAAAAAGTAAAACCCACACAACGATACACTCAAGCGCCAATGAAACTGGTACAGGCATGCGTATTCAAATACAGAGAGATGTAAACAGGCAGAACACGGCGCTGCGGTCTGCAACGCCTGTATAAGACAATAAATGTCTGGCGAAGCTGTTAGATCGGTTATTGCTGCTACAATGGCGGGTTATCGAGATTTAAGTGAGTTTGAAGGTGGTGTTATAGTCGGCGCACGAGCGATGGGACACTGCACCTCCGTGGTAGCGATGAAGTGGGGACTTTCCCGTACGACCATGTCACGAGTGTACCGTAAACATCAGTCAAATTGATTTTATATTCTTAGATTTTCAGAAAGCTTTCGACACCGTTCCTCACAAGCGACTTGTAACCAAATTGCGTGCCTATGCGGTATGGTATCAGTCGTGTGACTGGATTCGTGATTTTCTGTCAGAAAGATCACAGTTCGTAGTAACTGACGGAAAGTCACCGAGTAAAACAGAAGTCATATGTAGTGTTCCCCAACAAAGTGTTGTAGGTCCTCTGCTGCTCCTGATCTACATGTAAGATTTAGGAGACAATCTGACTAGCAGTAAGTGTTTCCAGGTGATGCAGTCATTAATCGATTTGTGAAGTTGTCAGATTATAAAAAAAAATTGAAAACTGATTCAGACAAGATTCCTGTATGGTGTGAAAAGTGACAAGTGACAAGTGACTGTCAATAATGAAAAGTGTGAAGTTATCCACACGAGTACTAAAAGGAATCCGTTAAATTTCGGATACACGATAAAACATACAAACCCAAAAACTGTAAATTTAACTAAACAGTTACGGATTACAGTTTCGAATAACTTAAATTGGAACGATCAAATAGACTGTTGTGGGGAAAGCAAACCGAAGCCTTCGATTTATTGGCAGTACACTTCAGAGCTCGTAACAGCTCTACTAAAGAGACTGTTTACACTACGCTTGTCCGCGCTTTTATGGATTACCGCTATACGGTAAGCGAGGTGCATCAGACAGGATTGACGGAGGTCACCGAAAAAGTTCGAAGAAATGCAACTAGGTTTGTACTCGTATTACCGCGAAATAGGGGCAAAGTACCCCTGATATGATACACGAATTTGGATGGCAATCGTTAAAACGAAGGCGTTTTTCAGTGTGGCAGGACCTTCACAAGAAATAGCAACTTTCCCCTGAGTGTGTACAAAAATTGCGTTGGCGCACAGGTGCATAGGAAGAAATGATCATCATGACGAAATAAGGAACGTCAGAGCTCGCAGAGAAAGATTTAAGTGCTCGTTATGGCCGCGCACCGTTAGGGAATGGAACGGTAAGGAAATAGCTTGAAGGTGGTTCGGTGAAACCTCTGCCACGTACTTAGTAATTATGAACAGCAGAGTAGTTATGTAGATGTGGCCGTATGTTGTCAGTGTCTTTTTAGTGATGGAATGAGGTGTGTGGAGAAAAAAATTGAACAGCGGGACCAACGGTTGACTACAGCAAGCAGGTTGAAACGTGCGAGGTGAAGACGAAGGGAACAGACTAGCACGGGTAGACTACCTGCACGGAACCAGCAAGAGACAGCGGCAACCTAGAGGTACGTGAGCGAAGGTGCTCGCGTCTGCATTACAGCCGCTCGGACCGTGAGTATACAAGCACTGTTTAGGCTGCGCTTTCAGTGACAGCCATATCGATGGATTCCGCTGATGACCGACGTCGACCGAACACGGACGATGTCTTCAAATCAGTACCCGACTGCTAGCGCGGTCGCAACGTAGCCGATCTCATCGCCCGAACGTACAGGTTTCGGTCAACACTCGGTGAAACTCAAATCGGTCTGTTTTTTCGGTCATAATGGCCAGCACGACACGAAATATGGGCTGTCGGAAACCGATTATTTTATTCAAAGGAGTAACTTGTGGCATCCCGAGGATCAAAAGTATCATAATGGGAATATACTTCGGAATTTATGGACTGAAATCGTAGGTTTATTGGAAACCCACAAGTAGGCAAAATTTTTATCGGAAATTTTAGGTGTAGATCATAGCTTCGAAAAATAATTTGTTCAAGCGACGAGGAAGGTGCATCTTATGACTGAAGTTGCTGTAATGGATCTTTTTGGGTTGCGGTTGATGGACATTAGCTGGTCCCGGCGGAGGTTCGACTCCTCCCTCGGGCATGGGTGTGTGTGTGTTTGTCCGTAGGATAATTTAGGTTAAGTAGTGTGTACGTTTAGGGACTGATGACCTTAGCAGTTAAGTCCCATAAGATTTCACACACATCTGAACATTTTTGACATTAGCTGTCTACTGCTTACTGGCTTCTTTATGCCAGCAGGCTGGCGATTCTATAAAGATGAAGTGGTTTGAAAATGTGGTGTATGAATGTGTTGCCACTTTATAGTGCTTTGTGTGTTCAGAGTACCTCTTTCCAAATTTTATGTTTGCCTTTCACGCGTACGCTGAATGAAGCTTAAATGACTTATGTCTGGACTACTTGAAACAAATTCAGTAAAAGAGATTTCGAGTGCTTGTAGAGGTGTGATTTGAACTCTGCTAAAAAATTCGATACTCACACTAAAGATGCAGTTCAGGCTCAGGTGAAACTAGAAGCGAGACTTTGATTACATATTTCCGATGATTAGGCCTATACCACGTTCTGAAAAGTATGGTTTCAAAGTTCTTTCTGATGTGTTGGTGGTACTTACCATGCCCTAAATATTAATTTAGCAGGTCATATTTTCACTTCTGAAACCAAAATATTACGAAATTTTTAATTTACTGTATACCAAATTTTGGAGCTGTGATTCGTGGATGTGGATTAAAAGACACTGTAATATAGTTGACTTCCGTTATTAAAAGCTGCACTGAATCTAGAATAATATTGCCGCCGTAAATCTTGTTATATACTTTCTCAAATCCACTAGGCAAGTGTTTAAAGACCAGTGAAGTTCCCACTATTAGAATCATTATCTGAATATGCCTAATGCCATATTGCATTAATATACACCGTTTTTAGAATAAAGTGAACTACTGTGGACTCACAGATCTACCTTTCATTAAATAAATAATACTTGCTTAGTCAGACAAAAATGTTATCTATGCATCATATAACAGAAATATCAGCCGGCCGGAGTGGCCGTGCGGTTCTAGGCGCTACAGTCTGGAACCGCGCGAACGCTACGGTCGCAGGTTCGAATCCTGCTTCGGGCATGGATGTGTGTGATGTCCTTATGTTAGTTAGGTTTAATTAGTTCTAAGTTCTAGGGGACTGATGACCTCAGAAATTAACTCGCATAGTGCTCAGAGCCATTTTGAACCATTTGAACAGAAATATCTACTTTCACCACGTAAAATAACCATTACGTGCTCGTAGCCTCATTGGCGAAACCTTGATGCGCCGAAGTCGCCAATTTAGCATAATAAACCATGTTCTGAACAACGTGTTTCTTCTTCTTAGTGCGGTGTGCCGTTCAAACTTCATACGTATTCTCGTAATACAGGAGTATTTCCTAAAACTTGTCTGCCACTTCCACTAAATGAAGACAACGTTTTTTTTCGAGATAGGTATACAGGGTGTTCACAGTTCATGTATACACTGCTAAAGGTTGCAGAGGGGACTTAATAGATGAAGTTTTAAACAGGAGCCCATGTCCGTAAACGTCATCCAACTACGCTGCAGAGCGTCAAAGTCACAGGCGTCGGCACTATTAATACATATACAGGATGGACCATTTTAATCCATAACGAGAAACAGCAAAATGTCTTAGATAAAAGTTGTAGCTGACAAAGACGGTCACCCTTTGCTACTAGTGCCCTAGACCTCGAACATGAGTTTTCAAGGTGGTTTGGAGATTAAAGTGACTTTTTGTGTCTGAACCCTAAATTGATTTAAGGTTTGAAAAGAGCGGCCAATTTTACGTATAAAATGATGCCTCATTGAAGGTCATCGCAAGGCTCAATGGACGTCAACTTAGCAAAAATGTTTTTAGTTGTAGTAGGCTCTGACCACTATGGGACTTAACATCTGAGGTCCCCTAGAACTTAGAACTACAAAAACCTAACTAACCTAAGGACATCACATACATCCATGCCCGAGGTAGGATTCGAACCTGCGACCGCAGCGATTGCGCGGTTCCAGACTGTAGCACCTAGAACCGCTCGGCCACTCCGGCAGGCAAATGCAGGGTGGTTTCGTGAGGATGTCATAAACTTTCTACGACGGTGGAGGACAACAGAATCAATCTGAGGTATGGGGTCCCCGTACCGCAAATGAACGAGTCGAAAGGTACAAGCGAAAACCTTCCTGATGCCTCTAACAGTGGATTACATGTACTGGCACTGATGGTGCTAAGAATGTAGAGTATACAACTTTCGGAGATGATACTATGGACCAAAACAAGGAAAAAATATCTAGTCAACCTGGGTTGAAAAAGGAATTCATTAACAGCTGTTGAGAGGTGGCATGAGCCCCCTCTCATATTTCTATCTTACGATATTCGTCTCTAATTGTATGCGGTGAAAAGTTGCTATTCCTTCACACGCGGACTTCCCACGCAGCGTCTCTCGTCACCTGGGTGGTCCGGTGACAGGCGGACTCCGCTGATCTGGAAAGGGTTAAGCCGACGGGTGTGAGGAAGTCGAGTGAATGCTTTGCAGACGCCGACATTGTCAAAAGACACGCCCGGAGGGGTCTGAAGTAGCAGCTGGGCTAGAGGTTCCGTTACTTCGCAGAATCTTAGCGAAAACACTTTCTGGCGGGCTACCAGCGAGGCGTGGGAATGACTTGTGTACCCAGGCAGTTGTGGCGGGAAAATTCCCGCGCTTTCTGCAAAATAGTAACTGTGATTGGCTTGCTCAGGGCATAGCTCCGTGACGTAGCAAAATCAGCACAGAAATTGGCGCCAAGAATCTCCATTGGTGGAATGGTAGTGCTCCGGCAATGGAGTGGAATTTTCAGCCGGTTTTCGAGTTGCTGATTCGAACGTTTAACCACGGCCACTGTCGTGGGGGCGGGAATGTTGTGTGTTCGGCCTGTACGGGTGCTCTAGGCAGTCGGCTCTGCCCTTTCGGTCGAGGACGTCGAAGCAACCAGCCATCGCCTCCGGTACGTGTTCTGGCAGTTAAGAAGACAGTTTGGTAATGTATGTCCGCAGAACCGGCAGATAGGGATTTTCCTAGGTGATAATCAGAGCTCAGCAGAGCGCGCCTGTTCGTCTTTTTCTAACTTTGTTCTGTCTTGAGTAGCAGCAATTAATGTTGGGTTAGCTGTGTGTCTCTCTTAAGATTTGAGTGGGAAGGAATTGGCTCCACATACCACTTCGTCATAAACCTCACAATCTAGTTTAGGGACAACTTCACCTTCACAGCGTTTGTTTGAGTATCCAATTTGAGCCAGTTTGATGTATTATAAATGTTTCATGTGTTTTTGTTTATTATTTTGTGTTTAGTCTTAATAAATCATATTGTTATTTTGGTCAGAACTTTCATTCTGTTAATCGGTAGAGCAACCCTATCATTCCTCAAAAAAAAAAAAAAAAAAAAGGTTCAAATGGCTCTGAGCACTATGGGACTCACTGCTGAGGTCATTAGTCCCCCAGAACTTAGAACTAGTTAAACCTAACTAACCTAAGGACATCACAAACATCCATGCCTGAGCCAGGATTCGAACCTGCGACCGTAGCGGTCTTGCGGTTCCTGACTGCAGCGCCTTTAACCGCACGGCCACTTCGGCCGGCTATCATTCCTCACTATGTTAATGAGACCTTCGTTTATTTAACTTATTTATCAAATTAAATTATTGCAGGTGCCAAACTCTCTTCTACTCCACCGGCAGGGTTGATTAGAGTCAGTTCGCGTTTTTTTTTTTTAATCCTTGTGCAACAGCAAAAGTCGGAGTTAGAATAGGGGGGGGGGGCTTAGAGCATCATTTACATATGTAGATTCTAGAAGAATTTAGTGTTAAATACACTGCTAGCCCCGGCACCTCGCACTGTGAGCACTTGTTCAGTAGAGGAGATGTGTTTCACACTAGCGAAGATGGACAAGTGCTCTTACGATATGGATGTTTACTAGATATTTTTTCCTCGTTTTGGTCCATACTACCACCTCTGAAAGTTGCCTTCAAAACATTCGTAGCAACAACAGTACCGGTACGTGTATTCTACTGTCAGAGGTATCAGAAATGCTATCGCTCGTAACTTTCGTCTCATTTGTTACCTCAGACTGATACAAACTTTCAACGATGATGGATAAATGTATCATTATCACGGAATCACCGTGTATTTACACACATTTACAGGCGCCGGAGCCTATAAATTTGGAGCTCTGTAGTGTCGTTGGATCACGCTTACGGCCATGGGCTCCTGTGTAAAACTGGATCTACTAAGACCCCCTGCAAACTCTGGAAGTGTGTAAGATGAATCGTGTAATACCCTGTAGATCATTCAAATGTACCTGGCATCCTTTTAATAGCGATCGCCGCACTGCATCACTCGACTGCAAGCGCAGAGACATCGTGGTATCTATCCCACCGTAGCCTAGCCTAGCTCCTAGACCCCGCCGAAGGCTGAAGGGCGAGATCGGACGCACCGCGGCGGAGCTGTCGCCGGACGTTACGGGGCGACCTCTGCTGGCGACGGCGTCTGACGACTGTTGTGGGTGCGTCTGGCTACGCAGACTGCGCGTCTCCTGGACAGGAGACGTGAGCGCTGATCTTCACACGTCTTCTGTACGGCGGGCGCCGCCGTCGCCTACTGCGGCCCCCGCAGCGCACAGTGCTTTCCCACGGCCGACGCTGCGCAGTCAAGGCCGCGGGGGAGAGGGCGCCGAGGCGCGCCGGTGTGGCTGCAGAGGCCTCCGCTCGCTTTTTTACGCGCTGAGTCAGGACCGGCGGCGTAGGTCCGGGCGGGCAGCCTGTTCACTGCTGACTTCCTGCTGGAGGACCAGCCTGCCACCGCCCCGCTCCAGTGTGCGTCCAGTGTAGTGTGTAGAGTGTAGTGTGGTAGCGGGCGTGGGGCGTGTCGCCATGGTGCACCCGGATACCCACGGCCAGAGCGTGACTGTCCGGCACGAGCGCCACTTATCACTCCACTTCCTTTCCCAGCGCTGTCAGCCATTTCCTGGACTCTTTGTACAAATTTCTCAATTGCAAGTCCGGTCCTACGGGGAAAGGGGACGGGGGAGGGGGCGGGCACCGGGGAATCTGGTATCCGCCCAGGGCTGCAATTTAGGAGACGCCAAACTCATATGCTTGAAGAAGAAGAATCTTTGTTTCACAAAACGCCTAGCATCCAGCGCACGCTGGTCTGGTAATTATTCGTATGACCTTGAAACGCATCACCGGCTGCTGTAACCGAGCGGTTCTAGGCTCTTCAGTCCGAAACCACGCGGCTGCTACGGTCGCAGGTTCGAATCCTGCCTCGGGCATGGATGTGTGTGATGTCCTTAGGTTAGTTAGGTTTAACTAGTTCTAAGTTCTAGGGGACTAATGACCTCAGAAGTTGAGTCCCATAGTGCTCAGAGCCATTTGAGCCAATCTCGCTTATTTAGCTTGTGTTACAACTACTGCAATATTAGAAAGGCCTGTTTCGTTTTAGCTAACAGACATTGATAAAATATAGTCACTTCGAGAAACCACACCCCTTCTGTCTTTGTTTCTTTCTTTCACTTGCGCCTTTTTCCCCGCAATGGTCGCAGGGTCGTCGTGGATACAACGGAACTGGCACCCCATACCCGCAGGGTGGAGTCAGTGTAGCCCAGCTGTCTTCCTCTAGTGTAAACCATGAAATAGTGCGGAAGTGTTACAAATTTCTGCGTGTCGTGTAACTGAGGAGGGATGTGGGGACCAGTCCGGTATTCACCTAGCGGGATGTGTGAAAACCGCCTAAAAACCACATCCAGGCTGGCCAACACACCGGCCCACGTCGTTAATCCGCCAGGCGGATTCGATCCGGGCGCCTTGGCTAACCTGGCGAGAAACCACACCCGTCTCTGATACTATTCGTATTAACAGCTTTTCCAGTAATAGACGACGACATTTTGATTTTTCAAGTAGCAAAACGTTTGAGGAATTCTGATGAGGCAATAGATTCTTTCGTAGAGAGGAAAGCGTGCCGTATAAAGCAGTAGCGAGGTTAGAGAGAAAACAACGCGGATACCTAAGGACTGAAGAAATGATTGTTGTCTTTCTTGTCTTTTGTCTTTACTGGTTTTATGTTTCCTACATTTAACTTTATGTCAGACAAAAGAGAAAGTTATTAGCAAATAGGCAATAAAGAGTGCTATTTTCTGAAAAGTTCTCAATCTCCCTCTCACAAATAATCCCAGCCAGTATTAATTGTGAGTTTTTTTTTTTTTAGCGGGGGATAGGACCTCAACTGGACGACTGGGAGCAGGAGAGGCCTTACAGGACATTCTAATTTCCACCGTCCTGAATATAGATCTGACGGCTTCCATTACAAAATATGCAAGTTTGAATTCCACAGCGCGAAATTAGTGACATGAGACAGAAGAATGCTCTGAGAATAGACGTGGCACTGCACTATTTCACGCTTATGACCAAATAACATGTCTTACATTTCCTCGATTTATTTTATGTGTGAAACTCCTCAGAAAGATGTGTGATATAAAATGAACATATTTTTGAAAATTGATTTTTTTTTTAATTTTACGTCCTCTCTCTCTTACTCTCGAGGGGTGGTGGAGGGAGGGGGGGGCGCCACTATCAAGTTTTTGCCCCGGTTTGGAAATACCGTAGATTCGGGGCTGCTCAATTGTGCAACAGCTTTTCAATAATTAATGCGCCAATTTTTTACAGTTTTTAATATACGCTTTAAAAAAAACGCAGAACGGAGGAACTATCCAAATGGGATGGAAATCGGTACATCTGATCTACACAAATAAAGGATTACAATTTCAGAAAAATTGCGTGATTTATTGAAGGGAAATAGGAAATCCAGCTGTAACATGACAAAGTACACCCACATGCAAGTTTCAGAGCCCGGGAACGCACTACTAAACAGGACATGACGTCACTACCTCATCCACCCTACACCTTAGACATGGCAACCTTGGAATTCCATCAGTTGGAGCCATTTAGGGGTTCTGTATGTGGGACACACTTTCAACACGACGAGAGCGTAATTCATGCAGTGAAAATAAGGGGAAATTTTAACAAGACTGATATGCTGCTTCACAACGGTGCGGAAGGCCGTACAACTGTATGGAAGCTATGAAGAAAAATAGTAGATGTGAAAGACATGACGAGTGATACTGAGACCAAACTCTAACTCTTAGAAATGAACATTTTCTGAGAAGGAACTGTGGATTACTGAACGACCCTCGTACCAAAATGACAAAGCGGACACTCTGAATGAAGTTTTTAACGTCCGTATGGAATTGAGAACGTCGCAGCGATGAAATGGAATGGGAGGCTATTTACAACTGGTGCACAAGGCAGACTGAGGCTATGTGAGTCGAAGGACAGCGCAGGGGAGAAAGGAGTGAGACGGGGTTGCAGCCTGTCGCCGACTCATTCAATCTGTACTCTGGGCAAACGCTAAAGAAAATCAAAGGGAAATTTCGAACGGAAATTCAGCATCAAGTGACGACTAGTGATGCTCTCTATGAACCTCTATAAATTCGGAGAACCTTCGAGGCTTCAACATAGTCGGCGTTATATTTCTGAAGACGTCTCACACGGTCAGCACGACGGCGACGGCATCACGTGGGCTTTCAATACTGGTCGGCGAGTCAGATATCAGGCCTTTAACACAATGGAATCGAGATGGCGGGTTCAAATGGTTCAAACGGCTCTGAGCACTATGGGACTTAACATCTGTGGTCATCAGTCCCCTAGAACTTAGAACTACTTAAACCTAACTAACCTGAGGACATCACACAACACCCAGTCATCACGAGGCAGAGCAAATCCCCTGACCCCGCCAGGAATCGAACCCGGGAACCCGGGCGCGGGAAGCGAGAACGCTACCGCACGAGATGGCGGGTCATCGCTACGACATGTAGCTCAATATTCGTTGGAATTGTGTTGAAACGCATAGTATTGGCTTTCATGTCACTAAAACATTGTCTTAAAAAGGTTACTTGTGGTTGATTAACGGAAAAACCGGTACTTGGTTAAACAACATATCTACGCCTCGTATTTGTAAACGGTCTGACATCTTCCACATATACACTGTCGGTCGATAAATGCAAACAATTAACATACACACGACTCATAAACAAGACTGTGTCAAAGGGGAAGGAAGGGGGAGCCGAAGGGGCTAGGGGGGAGGGAGGGAGGGAGGGAGGGAGGGAGTAGGGCAGCGGTCATTCCACGTTTTTGCTCAAGAGTCAACACTCATAGTGTTGGACGTAACATCGGGCTGCATATGTACGAGTCTAATAATTAATTGGCACACAAAATAAACACCGCCTGAACAGGCTTTGAAGGCCCGACGGTACCGACCGGCCGCCGTGCCATCCTCAGCTGTTACGCGTCACTGGATGCGATTACGGAGGGACACGTCAGCGCACCGCTACCCCAGCCGTTGTCAGTTTTCGTGACAGGAGCCGCTACTTCTCAGTCGAGTAGTTCCTCGACTGGCCTCGCTAGCGCTGAGTGCACCCCGCTAGCTAACAGCGATCGTCATCCAAGTGCTAGCCGAGTCCGACGCCTTACATAAATCACTACGTTACGAGCCCCCCCCCCCCCCCCCCCCCCCCCGAGTGCTGATCGTTGGAAGTGGCCACCACGTTTTGTTTCCGGCGCAAAGTGGTGCACCCAGCTTTCGTCCCCCGCAACGATCTGTGACAGAAAGGCCTCTCCGACGGTCTCGAAACGCTCCAACAATCCAGATGGAGTGGCCTTTCTTTGACTCTTGTGGTCCGCTGCGAGCATTCGTGGAACTCATCGTGAGCACCTCTTTGAATATCCGAGAGTTTCGATCATTGCAGACGCACTTCCAGTGCTGACCGACAACTGTAGAGCCAATTGTCGAGTTGTGATGCGCCGGACGGCACGAATAATGGCATCCGCACGACTCAGCACGTCTGGAGCAGTGGCTGTGACAGGACGTCCCGAGCGTGGCTGACCGTGGAGCTCTGTTTCTGCATTTCCTGAGCCTGTAGCTTTATTTACCCATCGCCCAACTGTACTCCTATCACCTGCAGCAGCGCCGTACACTGCACACAAATCTTTATGGATGTCCACCACGATTTATTTTTTTGCGCACAAGAATTCAATAACAGCGCACTTGTTACGTGAATCGTATGTAGACGCTATTTTGACGCTGTACTACGACTCTGCCAACTGCCAGAACGGTTCGAAACTTCACTGGCGCACAGAACAAACATCAAATGTGAAGCAGCAACAGGGACGTTTGTCTATGTACACTAACGGCTTTAAAAAAAAATGTGGAGCATTACTTATTGAGCTACCCTAGTATTATCTACGTGAGCGGGCGATTAAATCATTGGTGGCCGGGGTGGCCGAGCGGTTCTAGGCGCTACAGTCTGGAGCCTCGCGATCGCTACGGTAGCAGGTTCGAATCCTGCCTCGGTTAGTTAGGTTTAAGTAGTTTTAAGTTCTAGGGGACTGATGATCTCAGAAGATTAGTCCCATAGTGCTCAGAGCCATTTGAACCATTTGATTAAATCATTAATAACAGTACTTATATTTAAATTATTATCCAATAAGAGACACTACCACAAACGTTTTGAACGTCATTTTTCTCCTACTATCTGCGTTGTGTTGCAACAGCTGTAACTTAATCTCATATTTCTTGTTACAAATGTGTACCGCATTTGGAAATGGCCATCTGTACAATTCGCATTCACGAGTTCATGTTATGTCCGTTTGAAACTTATGCCACAGCGGCGACCTCAGTTAGTTGCCAGTATTGGAAGACAGATAATAAAACGTCCCCCTCCCCCCCCCCCCTCACATCCCAAACACAGCAGCAGCCGCGCTACTTACCTCTGTCTCTGAGGTAAGCGGGCAATTTCACACAGTTCACGGCCGGATTCACTAAGGTCAACTAAAGTCAACTACATCTTCAAAATATTACTGCCGTGTGTCGCGGATCCACCAAAGTGACGTTAAAAAATGGAGCGTAAACAGTTTTTGAGCGCCAGTGGATGTAAGTGTATGTTCTGCACGAAGCTACCAACGCCTCTGACGTGTGCTACTGTTTCCTGAGTGCTTCGGATCCTTCTAGAGCGACTTAATTTTCGCGTCACTGTTCGAGACACATGCACAAGAGGATGTCATTGTTTGGAGAGTTACAGCTAGATAGGTAAGATAGTTCTGAAAATTATTTTTTACATTGTAATAAAATGATTCCACGGGCAAATGAATTTGAAAATATTGTTTGTGTAAAATATGCGTTATTAGGCGTTTACGTACCTTTGTAAGTAAATACAAGGAATGAAATCAAATGAACTGAAAGTAAATATTTCCGTCGATGTGTAACAACAGAATACTTCAGTGACCAATTGTGTGCATTACAATATTTCAATTTATAACAATTTTCTAGTAAGTGCTATGAATACTTTACCTCAGCACAGTGTTCAATCATTAGGTTTCATTTTTATTGTGATGTTGGAATTACAATGAACTCCTTATAATTTGAAGATATTATTTTATGTCCGGCCGGAGTGGCCGAGCAGTTCTAGGCGCTACAGTCTGGAACCGCGCGACCGCTACGGTCGCAGGTTCGAATCCTGACTCGGGCATGGGTGTGTGTGATGTCCTTAGGTTAGTTAGGTTTAAGTAGTTCCAAATTCTAGGGGACTGATGACCACAGATGTTAAGTCCCATAGTGCTCAGAGCCATTTGAAACTTTTTTTTTTGTTTTTTATGAGTCATGATCACCACCAACATCTCATACTCCAGGAAATGAATATGGACACGCAGAACTTCATGTACCGCCTGCGGAGAAAGTCTGTAGTAGTTGCCAAATTCTCCATGGTAAACGAAACAATTCAAATCACGAACCAGAAATGTTAACAAAATGTTTAAAAATTTTTTTCTGCAAACCAAATATTGTTACTGCTCAGTGTCTCGAATGGATGTTGTCGCAAATATGTGAGACACCCATTTATACCTCGTGGATCAACATATCTTAGATTCGCCTTCATGTTGTCTATAACACTACATTACTGTTTACAAAATATGATTTTTGAAATTTTCTTTCAAGTGCACATTTATTTAGATACTATTTGTACCCAACCACGCTTTGCAGTGGCTCAGTCTGCTGAAATGAAACAGAGAAAAGAGAAAGCACACGTTTGCAGTATATACTGAAGAGCCAAAGAAACTGGTACACCTGCCTAATATTGCCTCGGAAGTACTGCAACACGACGTGGCGTGGACTAGAAGTAGCGCTCGAGGGAAGACATAGCATTAATCCTGCAGGGTTGTCCGTAAATCCGTAAGATAGGGGGGGGGGGGGGGGGGGGTGGAGGATGGAGATCTCTTCTGAACACTACGTTGCAAGGCATCCCATATATGGTCAATAATTTTCATGTCTGGGGAGTTTGGTGGCCAACAGAAATGTTTAAACTCAGACGAGTGTTCCGGGAGCTACCCGGTAGCAGTTCTGGACGCGTGGCGTGTCTCACTGACCTGCTGGAATTGCCCAACTCCTTCGGAATGCACAATGGACATGAACAGATGCACGTGATCAGACAGGAAGCTTACGTACGTGTCACCTGTCAGAGTCGTATCTAGGCGTATCATGCGTCGCACATCACACCAACTGCACGCGCCCCACACCATTACAGAGCCTCCACCATCTTGAACAGAGCCCCGTTGACATGCAGATCCATGGATTCATGAGGTTCTCTCCATATCCGTACACGTCCATCCGCTCGATACATCTGAAACGAGACTCGTCCGACCAGGCAACTTGTTTCCAGTCTTCAACAGTCCAAGGTCCGTGTTAACGGTCCCAGGCGAAGCATGAAGCTTTGTGTCCTGCAGTCGTCAAGGGGACACGTGCGGGCCTTCGGCTCCGAAAGCCCATATCGACGGTGTTTCGTTGAATGGTTCGTACGCTGACACTTGTTGATGGCTTAGCACTGAAATCTGCAGCAATTTGCGGAAGGGTTGTGCTTCTGTCACGCTGAACGATTCTCTTCAGTCGTCGTTGGTCCCGTTCTTGCAGGCTCTTTTTCCAGCCGCAGTGATGTCGGAGATTTGATGTTTTGTCGCATTCCTGATATTCACGGTACACTCGAGAAATGAACGTACGGGAGAATCTCCGCTTCATCGCTATGACGGAGATGCTGGGTCCCATCGCTCGTGCGCCGACTATAACACCACGATCAAACTCACCGTAAATCTTGATAACCTGCCACTGTAGCACCAGTAGCCGGTCTAACAACTGCGTCAGACACTTTGTTACACAGGCGCTGGAGACCGCAGCGCCGTATTCCGCCTGTCCACATATCTCTGTATTTGAATACACGTGACTGTACCAGTTTCTTTGTCGCTTCAGTGTACACACTCTCTCTCTCTCTCTCTCTCTCTCTCTCTCTCCCTGCCCCTCCCCGTCTATCTCCTCCTTCACCTTTTCTTCGTCCACTTTCTGCCACCCCTCTGTTCAGCTCCTCTTCCCCCTCTCTCTGACAGTGAGCGTTGTTTATTGTTACTGAAACTTCAGATTCTGTAGCAGTACTCTAATCATAAACCAGTAAGCCACAAATACAGTTTCCTTGTTTGCTAAGAACGTTTCACTGTTATATATATACACACACACACACACACACACACACATATATATATATATATATATATATATATATATATATATATATATATATATATATATATATATATATATATTAGAACGCAATTTGTGTCTAAATTACAATACACTCGGTCGAGTAGTTGGAGATAGTTAAGATTTTTAACAAACCAATATTTACATTTTTATAACGTTTCCCGTTTCATTACATTTATGTCACAAATTTTGAGACGACGCTCATTCGAGTAGCCAATACGTTGTTATTATACACACATACACTACTGGCCATTAAAATTGCTACAGCAAGAAGAAATGCAGATGATAAACGGGTATTCATTGGACAAATACACTCCTGGAAATGGAAAAAAGAACACATTGACACCGGTGTGTCAGACCCACCATACTTGCTCCGGACACTGCGAGAGGGCTGTACAAGCAATGATCACACGCACGGCACAGCGGACACACCAGGAACCGCGGTGTTGGCCGTCGAATGGCGCTAGCTGCGCAATTTGTGTCTAATTGTGCACCGCCGCCGTCAGTGTCAGCCAGTTTGCCGTGGCATACGGAGCTCCATCGCAGTCTTTAACACTGGTAGCATGCCGCGACAGCGTGGACGTGAACCGTATGTGCAGTTGACGGACTTTGAGCGAGGGCGTATAGTGGGCATGCGGGAGGCCGGGTGGACGTACCGCCGAATTGCTCAACACGTGGGGCGTGAGGTCTCCACAGTACATCGATGTTGTCGCCAGTGGACGGCGGAAGGTGCACGTGCCCGTCGACCTGGGACCGGACCGCAGCGACGCACGGATGCACGCCAAGACCGTAGGATCCTACGCAGTGCCGTAGGGGACCGCACCGCCACTTCCCAGCAAATTAGGGACACTGTTGCTCCTGGGGTATCGGCGAGGACCATTCGCAACCGTCTCCATGAAGCTGGGCTACGGTCCCGCACACCGTTAGGCCGTCTTCCGCTCACGCCCCAACATCGTGCAGCCCGCCTCCAGTGGTGTCGCGACAGGCGTGAATGGAGGGACGAATGGAGACGTGTCGTCTTCAGCGATGAGAGTCGCTTCTGCCTTGGTGCCAATGATGGTCGTATGCGTGTTTGGCGCCGTGCAGGTGAGCGTCACAATCAGGACTGCATACGACCGAGGCACACAGGGCCAACACCCGGCATCATGGTGTGGGGAGCGATCTCCTACACTGGCCGTACACCACTGGTGATCGTCGAGGGGACACTGAATAGTGCACGGTACATCCAAACCGTCTTCGAACCCATCGTTCTACCATTCCTAGACCGGCAAGGGAACTTGCTGTTCCAACAGGACAATGCACGTCCGCATGTATCCCGTGCCACCCAACGTGCTCTAGAAGGTGTAAGTCAACTACCCTGGCCAGCAAGATCTCCGGATCTGTCCCCCATTGAGCATGTTTGAGACTGGATGAAGCGTCGTCTCACGCGGTCTGCACGTCCGGCACGAACGCTGGTCCAACTGAGGCGCCAGGTGGAAATGGCATGGCAAGCCGTTCCACAGGACTACATCCAGCATCTCTACGATCGTCTCCATGGGAGAATAGCAGCCTGCATTGCTGCGAAAGGTGGATATACACTGTACTAGTGCCGACATTGTGCATGCTCTGTTGCCTGTGTCTATGTGCCTGTGGTTCTGTCAGTGTGATCATGTGATGTATCTGACCCCAGGAATGTGTCAATAAAGTTTCCCCTTCCTGGGACAATGAATTCACGGTGTTCTTATTTCAATTTCCAGGAGTGTATATTGTGCTAGAAATGACATGTGATCACATTTTCACGCAATTTGGGTACATAGACCCTGAGAAATTAGTACCCAGAACAACCACCTCTGGGCGTAAAAACGGCCTTGATACGCCTGGGCATTGAGTCAAACAGAGCTTGGATGGCGTGTATAGGTACAGCTGCCCGTACAGCTTCAACACGATACCACAGTTCATCAAGAGTAGTGTCTGGTGTATTGTGACGAGCCAGTTCCTCGACCAACATTGACCAGACGTTTTCAATTGGTGAGAGATCTGCAGTCGAACATTTTCTGTATCCAGAAAGGCCCGTACAGGACCGGTAACATGCGGTCGTGGATTATCCTGCTGAATTGTAGGGTTTCGCAGCGATCGAATGAAGGGTAGAGGCACGGGTCGTAACACATCTGAAATGTAACGTCCACTGTTCAAAGTGCCGTCAATGCAAACAAGAGGTTACCGTGACGTGTAACCAATGGCACCCCATACCATCACGCCGGGTGATACGGCAGTATGGCGATGACGAATACACGCTTCCAATGTGCGTTCACCGCGATGTCGCCAAACACGGTTGTGACAATCATGATGCTGTAAACAGAACCTGGATTCATCCGAAAAAACTACGTTTTGCCATTCGTGCACCCAGGTTCGTCGTTGAGTACACCATCGCAGGCGCTCCTGTCTGTGATGCAGCGTCAAGGGTAACCGTAGCCACGGTCTCCGAACTGACAGTCCAAGCTGCGGCAAACGTCGTGCAACTGTTCGTGCTGATGGTTGTTGTCTTGCAAACGTCCCTGACTCAGGGATCGAGACGTGGCTGCATAATCGTTTACAGCCATGCGGATAAGATGCCTGCCATCTCGACTGCTAGTGATACGAGGCCGTTGGGATCCAGCACGGCGTTCCGTATTACCCTCCTGAACCTACCGATTCCATATTCTGCTAACAGTCATTGGATCTCGACCAATGCGAGCAGCAATGTCGCGATACGATAAACCGCAATCGCGATAGGCTACAATCCGACCTTTATCAAAGTCGGAAAAGTGATGTTACGCATTTCTCCTCCTTACGCGAGGCATCAGAACAACGTGTCACCAGGCAAAGCCAGTCGACTGCTGTTTGTGTATGAGAAATCGGTTGGAAGCTTTTGTCATGTCAACACGTTGTAGATGTCGCCACCGGCGCCAACCTTGTGTGAATGCTCTGGAAAGCTTATCATTTGTATATCACAGGATCTTCTTCCTGTCGGTTAAATTTCGCGTCTGTAGCACGTCATCTTCTTCGTGTAGCAATTTCAATGGACAGTAGTACCTGAAAACAGGGCTGTATTAGAAAGGAAGGATGTTTTAAAATTTCAAAGCAATCGGTCAACGACTTTCGGAGGTACACGATATTGAACAAAGGAACATTTACATTTTTACTTTTATTAGTTAAGGGATAAAAATACTAATTTCTCTGTAGGCATTTTTCCTTGTTATCGAGCAGAAAAAAATTCGCTGTTAAGGAACTGTTAAAGTTAGGTGAGTTTTTGGATTCGGCTGCTAGGTGGCAGATGCACGCATTATTGAACAGTAGAATACGGCTGAGAAACGCAGGCCGTTCGACCACTTGATTCGGACCGCCTGCGGACTCGGTGGGGTGGGTACCCGACATTGGACATTTAACTCTGCCATAAAAGATTTACGAAGCGACAAATTACAGGAGACTCTCCACAGAGCGCAGTAATGGCGTGCTTCCTGGTTGCCTGAGACAGACAGACGGCTAACGTTTCCGATTCGCTGCGGCTCTTGCGTAAATCACTCAAGTGGAGCCCTACGGGCAGCAAACGTCTCTCCCTTTGATGGTTGCCGCCACCTCCCCAGCAGGCGGTCAGGTCCACAAAAGGCACGGTGCACCCCACACGGCGGATACGTGTAGCGAGCGCACCACACAGGCCGGTGGTCGCCCGTAATTGTAGCCCACCTGTCAAGCGTTTACAACGATTTCGAATTGATTAGCTTTTCTTAAACTTCATGTAGCCCGTATAGCTATAGGGTCTTCAATGTTCAAACGTGTGTGAAATCTTATGGGACTTAACTGCTAAGGTCGTCAGTCCCTAAGCTTACACACTACGTAACCTACATTATCCTAAGGACAAACACACACACCTCGCCCGAGGGAGGACTCGAACCTCCGCCGTGACCAGCCCCACAGTCCATGACTGCATGTAGGGTCTTCAATACGCGACGCAACCTTGTGAGAGAATTTTTTTTTTTTTATTGGCATGTATGGTCCCTGTTCAGTTCGCGAAGAAATGAGTTACGCAGTCCCGACCGCGACCCCAGGAAAGCAGATCCGTGTACCAGCTCTGTTCACCAGCTGGCATAAACGTCTCGTCCAGTGACTGCCAGCACGTTTTATCTTGCCACTCTGGTCTCTGTTTATTAAGGAGCGCCCGTACAGAGTCTGCCGTGCTGTTACTCGGCTTCTGCCTGAACATTGAGGAAGACGTGTAATTTTAAGTTCGTATGACCTGTAGCACCAGATGGGGAAGAGCTCGACAACTGGTTTTGGCCCGACGCGGGACGATTGCACTTCGACGGATGTGAGAGCGCAAGAAATTCTCTGAAAACTCACACCGGTTGCTCAAGTACACTTCAGCCGATGTTCTCTACTCCAACCATCTTGCACGAACAGGACGTGTGCGTGTGGTGCCCAACTGCGATTTCCAGTTACAAATACAGAAACGCCAGACTTTTTGTCCTAAAAGCTGACCTACCTATTTTAAACAGAAACTGAAGCAGTTGGGTATTTTCCCGCGTCTATTAATAATAATTTGCATTCCTTTTCCTAAGAGAATCTTACGTCAAAATAAAATAAACGTCTTCATTAAACAACAGAAACAGTTACCTGTTTTCCTGGGATGGAAAACGAAAAGATACGCAACAACATTGGTCATTTCAACTACATTTATAAACAAATAAGAAAAATCTGTGGTTAAGTACTAATGTTTCTGACCAAAATGTCTTCAGGAGCCAAGGTTTATTGAGCAAATTGAAGGTCTAACCTTGGCTCCTGAAGACATTTTGGTCAGTTTTGATATTGTATCTCTGTTTACTATAATTCCGGCCAATGAAGTTATGGTTTACATAACGGAAGTTTTCCCGGAAGATTTGACCGCTCTGTTTAGACACTGTCTCACATCTAGTCAGTTTCAGTGGGATGAGGAGTTTTATGAGCAAGTGGATGCTGTTGCCATGGGTAACCCGTTGAGCCCTGCGATTGCCAATTTTTACATGGAAAAATTTGAACAATTAGCGCTAAATAAAGCAAATAAGAAATCATGTTGTTGGTATCGTTATGTAGACGACACATTCGTGGTTTGGACAGACGGTAAAAAAGCCTTAGACGAATTTTTTGATTATCTTAATAGCATAAACCCTAAAATTCAGTTTACCATTGAAGTGGAAAAAGACCAGGCCATTTCGTTTCTCGATGTGTTAGTCATGAGACAGACCGATGGCAGTGTAAAACATGAAGTGTTCCGGAAGAGCACACATACTGATAGATACTTACATAAGAACTCCAATCACCACCCACAACAAAAAAGAGGTGTAATCAAAAGTTAGTGGACAGGGCAAAATGGATTTGTACGCCGGAACATATGGATACGGACCTGAATCATCTGAAGCAGGCCTTCGAAAAGAATGGGCACTCAAATAAAGAAATTAATAGAGTTTTAAGACCTAATTACAGCAGACCAAAGGACAAGGATGGTACACAACAATGGAAGAACACGGTGTCTTTACCTTTCATTAGTAAGGTTACAGATCAAATCGGCAAAATTTTGCTGAAACATAAAGTGAAACCGGTATTCAAACCTACCAGAAAAATAGGACAAGTACTTCGTTCTGTTAAAAATAGAAGGCCACCATTATCATCTAGCGATGTGTATAAAATTTTGTGTGCCTGTGGCAAGGTCTATATTGGTACTACGGAAAGAAGTGTGAATACGAGGGTAGAGGAGCATAAAAGTCTTTGCCGACTGTGAAAAATAGATAAATCGGCCGTTGCCGAACATGCACTCCAGTCCGGAGACCATGTAGTTAAGTTTTCTGAAACTACAGTTTTAAGTGCTACCACGAACTATTATCCACGACTGTATAGAGAGGCTATTGAAGTTTATAAACATGAAGATAATTTTAATAGAAAAGAAGAGACCTTGAAATTAACCGAGATATGGACAGTGGCGTTACAGAATCGATAAGTGATTTTTATCTATGACGGACTATTTTATCTCTGCCACTACGTGCAAGCTAAACCAAGCCCACTTTCCTCAGTATTTAGGTCGCTCTCCGACGCCCGACTCGTCAGTCGGCAGGACTCAACAGGACCAGCCATACCTCTGAGGATGGCCAATGTAGTATTGGACGAAACGTTAGGAATAGAAGTATTACATGGACCACGGCCATATAACCCGGAAGAATTATCAACAACAGTACCATCCGGTCGTGAAAGCCTTCATTGCACAAAGTATGAATATCACACACTTCGTCCTGCTTAGGCAAATTAAGGAAATCGGTTGGTTCTTTCTGCATTTGATGTGGTCTACGGTGGGCTTGATGGGACTTACAGAGGCACCATTTGTTCATCAATGGTTACTGGGAAAACCACGCAAAAAGGATTTTTTTTTTTACTGTATTTCTGCTATCACCAACGGACCGAAAACCAGCCGACGATTCCACGATGGCTGTGCACAGAAAATGTCAAAAACTTTTACGATATGTTACTAACAAGGGAACCTCCCCATCGCACCCCCCTCAGATTTAATTATAAGTTGGCACAGTGGATAGGCCTTGAAAACTGAACACAGATCAATCGAGAAAACAGGAAGAAGTTGTGTGGAACTATGAAAAAATAAGCAAAATATGCAAACTGAATAGTCCATGCGCAACATATGCCACAATAAGGTAATAGTAAGCTCTGTAGAGTGGTGGCCCGTGGTTAGCGTGAGCAGCTGCGGAACGAGAGGTCCTTGGTTCAAGTCTTCCCTTGAGTGAAAACTTTTAATTTTTTATTTACAGTTTATGTCACAAACTCTTTATGTTTTCATGACTTTTTTGGGAATGATTATCACATCTACAAGAAAACTTAAATCGGGCAAGGAAGAAGAATCTTTTTACCCATTCGCCAAGTGTACAGATTAGGTGGGTCGACAACATATTCCTGTCATGTGACGCACATGCCGTCACCTGTGTCGTATAGAATATATCAGACGTGTTTTCCTGTGGAGGACTCGGTTGACCTATGACCTTGCGATCAAATGTTTTCGGTTCGCATTGAAGAGGCACGTCCTTTCGTCTATTAATCGTACGGTTTTGCGGTGCGGTCGCAAAACACAGACACTAAACTTATTACAGTGAACAGAGACGTCAATGAACGAACGGACAGATCATAACTATGGGAAAATAAAATGTTCACTCCAAGGACGACTTGAACCAAGGACCTCTCGTTATACAGCTGCTCACGCTAACCACGGGACCACCGCTCTCCAGAGCTCACTATCACTTTGATGTTGCCTATATTGCGCATGGACTACTCAGTTTGTTTATTTTGCTTATTTTTTCATAGTTCCACACAACTTCTTCCAGTTTTCTCGATTGATCTGTGTTCTGTTTTTCAAGGCCTATCCACTGTGCCAATTTATAACTAAATCTGAGGGGGGAGCGAAGGGGAGGTTCCCTTGTAAGCTACCGATCTCAAATAATCTTGAACGTTTTCTTGAGATCTTTATCTGTTTCCAAGATACGGAGGTTCAAAGTTACTCTAATTCTATACATAAAATACGATATGAGGCAAAGTCCAAATAATAAATAAGCACACCAAATAGCTCATTTTTAACGGTATATCCTGTAGCCATTTATGTAGAAAAGCTATCTCACTGTTCTCAAAAATGTTTATCCTTTATCGAGAAACAGCCCAAAAACTTTTTTTTTGTACAAAAATCCAGTCATTGATTCCGAGACGACGAAGCACAGAAGAAGGCTGTAATTTTTACGGGTTCGATTCCCGGCGGTGTCAGGGATTTTCTCTGCCTCGTGATGACTGGGTGTTGTGTGCTGTCCTTAGGTTAGTTAGGTTTAAGTAGTTTTAAGTTCTAGGGGACTGATGACCATAGATGTTAAGTCCCATAGTGCTCAGAGCCATTTGAACCATTTTTGTAATTTTTACGACGTATTCCTGAGATCCCGGACCCTAAGAACGTTGAAAATTTTCCTCATATCTCTGTCCGTTTCCGAGATACAGAGGTAAAAAGATGCGCTGCTTATACCCCTAAAATACGCACATAAATTCCGGTGTGGGGCGAAAACTTAGATTATAATGTGACGTAGCACTGAGAAATGTGCCGTGAAGTGTGTCCGTTATCATCTGGTAACCCCATCTTGTAGTACTGAAACACATGCAAATTTTTTTGCACGTAAAATCCCGTCTGAGATGTAAAATTAATTTTGCGTTATTTCAATTTCACATAAGTAAACAGCCTAAATTTCATTGACCAACATATTTCTTTTCATATTAGTTGTACGAAATGCTGCAGCTGGGAAAAGAAAGGAACAAGCCGAAAAAATGCTGCTATCAGGTCACAAAAATGCGAATATGTCCCTGTGTATTTAAAAGACGGACTGAAAAGTGGAGTACCGGCTGCTACATTCTACCTCCCTCAACACCTCTTAAAATTTTCCCAAAACTTTTGGCATGTGAAAATATTAGCGCTTTTTTATGCTCAGACAGATGAAGTCAGTGGCAGTGCCAAAGAGATGGAAAAGTAATAAATACTGGAAGATAGTAGACAGTGGTTGCGTTATAGAAAGAGCGAAGGAGACACTGGCAGTGTGTGTGAAAGAGGAGGAGACAGTGGCAGTGGGACATAGTTGACAGTGACAGGCCAGAGCTAGGAAATAAGTGGAGACATTGCCAGTGAGAGAGGAATGAACAGATGGAGAATGTGGGAGTGGGTGAGAGCCAGTGGTGATGAGCAGTGACATGAATGAGAATGTGTGTGAGAGAGAGAGAGAGAGAGAGAGAGAGAGAGAGGAGACTATAGTAGGAGGACGGAAAGAAGGGAACAGTGGCTGCGACGCGGAACAGTGACAGAGAGATACAAAGAGATGATGATAAAGAGTTGAGCCGAATGAGTGAGTGAGTAAGGGCAACTGGAAGTGAATGGGTATGAGCGACTTAAGGGGAACTTGGAGGAATGAGCGATGAGTTGCATGCCAAAATTTCTGGGAAAAGTTTGAAAGATGCTGAGGAAGGCTGAATAAGATAGCTGGTACGTCAACTTTCAGTCAGATTCCTTCAATTGAACAGTTTCGCATTTTTTGTGATACGATAGGAGCATTTTTCTGCTGGTGTACATACCTTTAACGTATTTCTCCTCATTCCTTCTCATAATTAACCCTCGCTTTTAGCCCATTAACTTTGAAGTGTTCTCTGCTCCATCGCTAGAAAGCCGAAGAAAGGCCGGGCAGGCCGCGTAGCAGAAACTCCAGCACGTTGTTCCACAGTGGACCACGCTCCGTGCGCTCTCTTAAATGCTACTCCTTGTCATCCGCTTCTACTCCAAATCGACTGCTACAGATTGAAGCTGCTTTGTTCACCATAACGGAAATTCTGTGTAATAGTAGTTGGTTTCCATGTAGCATAGCAGACATTTCTAGCTCTTTCATAAAATTGTTTGAAATCATCCGTCCGGTTCCGTATCCATGTTTCCACTTGCATTTACTTTATCAACTTCCTTCGTGTGTGGTTTCTCTTTTAGAAAATATGTTCAGCTTCAGTACCATCTACTGGAAGCCAGAACCACCTCTTATTTGCAGTGATAAAACAGATCTTGTGGATCATCAAATGCTGCAAAGGCTGCTATGAGAACGCCGCTCATCGTGATTTTGAAGCCTTTATAAGAAAACCTTTTGAAGGAAGTGATGTATTTCAGTGGTAGTGCCGGCCGGTGTGGCCGTGCGGTTCTAGGCGCTTCAGTCTGGAACCGCGTGGCAGGTTCGAATCCTGCCTCGGCATGGATGTGTGTCATGTCCCTAGGTTAGTTCCAAGTTGTAGGGGACTGGTGACCTGAGAAGTCCCATAGTGCTCAGAGCCATTTGAACCATTCAGTGGAAGTACGGGATCAAAGTACCTCGATTGTGATAACCATCTTTACTTAAAAGATTATATTGTAATTACTACTGCTTAATTAAGGCACAGATAAAGACATATGAGTAACTTTCATAATACTTCGTCTGGACGAAATCAGTGACAGTTTTCTGGGCCCCTCGCCATACGGAGCTGTTTGATTGATACAAGCATTATGTTTAATTTTTGTTTTGGCACTGTTCCAGAGATTTTTGTTTTTGTATGTTTTTAAGCCCTCCAGCTCCTCTCAACCCAGTTCATTCAGCATATTAAAAACAAAAACGATCTGCACGCAATTATATCCGGCAGTTTGTGAGGTGCCCGTAATGTCATAGCGTAGTTTAAAATTGCATGGAGCTTACTTTGAGTCATCAGACACGGCGTACTTGTGGCATAGGGGAATAACGTCGCTAGCCACTAGAATACAAGCATTTGCCTCGAGTGAAAGGGGGTGCGTTTGGCCATCTGTGGTGACAGTCTTGCCAGGTAAGACAGACGTGCGTGTGATTCCGAGGTGGCGGCGCGCTGTTCTATCCTGGGGTGAAGGTGGCAACACAGGCTCACCGAGGCAGCGAAGTGTTTCAGTGCATCGACGTCGCTTCACTGTTTTGGTACAGAACTATAATAAACTGACATTACGTAAAGGTTTTGTTCGCTATTTATAAAGTTAAAAAACACCTGAATCAAAACATGAAGCCGTCGACCTGCACTCTAGACAGCAAACGACTTGGGGATATGTATATACACGGGAGTTGTGCGTTTGGAAATCGAAGTTATTACTGGTCACTCAAATTAATACCATCAAAAATAATACTATAGGTCGGCCCCAACTTGGAGGCAGCCACAGTGCAGATCGTGTCGGTGGGGCTACAGAAGAATGATGAAGATTAGATGGGTAGGTCGAATAATTGAGGAGCATAGAAAAGTGCGGTAAAACTTGATTAAAAGAAGGGTGGGTTGATACGACACATCGTGAGGCATCAAAAAATCGTCATTTTGGTAGATGAAGAAAGTGTGTGGTAGAAGAACTTGTACAGAAAGAAGGAGGGATGAATAGAGTAAGCAGACTGAAATGGGCATAGGTCATGAAGAGGCTTGCACAGGACAGTGTAGAGTGGAGAGTTGCAGTAAGCTGGTACGATGGATGTCTCCAGAGGCGATAGAGATGCAGATGTGGGTGTGGGCGGTTAGTCTGTCCGTGTGTCCAGCAGCCGCCGTCGTTGTTCCGCGGTGAGAGGGAAGCGGTCCGCGCATTACGTGCGGTATGCAGCGTGTGTGTATGTGTGAGTGTGCCAGTGAAAGTGCCTGGGATGTGGTCCACCGGCCGCTCCCTCGTAAAAGGCCGACGCTGCCCTGTCCGGCACTTTTACTCGCCTCTACCCTACCCTACTCTACTCTGCTCAGCTGTAACTCTCCTCTCTTCCTTTTGGCCAGTGTGACAAACGGCGTGAAAGGCGCCCTCGGTCGAGTCGCACACAACACAACACAGCAGACGCGGGCGTATCAGGGACACGCCGGAAGTGGTCCGCGTATGACGTCACGCCGCAACCGGGCCGTCCCTTTCCCTTCTGCGGCTAAAAAACAAGCCGTACCATCCCGGTATCGGCTCTGATCGTGCATAATATCAAAAATGGTTCAAATGGCTCTGAGCACTATGGGACTCAACTGCTGAGGTCATTAGTCCCCTAGAACTTAGAACTAGTTAAACCTAACTAACCTAAGGACATCACAAACATCCATGCCCGGGGCAGGATTCGAACCTGCGACCGTAGCGGTCTTGCGGTTCCAGACTGCAGCGCCTTTAACCGCACGGCCACTTCGGCCGGCTGCATAATATCGAGGTGATGCATATCGCAATCAACGAGTTCCACAGGGGTCACTTTCAGGACCATTTTTATTTCATTTCATTTTTGTAATACTGAAGGCCGCACTTGTTACAATTACAATGCAGATTGCGAAGTTTTACGTAACGTTAATGCGAGGAAGAAATTTCTGAGAAGTTGCTATTGGAGCACACCACCCTATAGCAGGGAGTCATGGACTGTGCAAAGAACGCAAAAGAAGAGTGTTTCAGAGTTTGTGATGTTGAAAATTTGGAAAGCTTCTCCATAGAATCGGCGACAAGAGCAGTATGTGGAAAATAATAGGCAAGAAGTGGGGACATGGTGATGAGGACCTGTGTTAGGACATAAGGTACAACTTCCATGGGACCTCAGACAGCTGTAGTGGGTAAAACCTGTTCGACAAGACAGAGATTGGAATATATCCAGTAAATAAATGAGAACGAAAGGAAAATGTTACTCTGAGATAGAGCATGGCCCAGGAGAGGAATCTGTTGTGGGTCACATCAAACAAATCAGGTGACTGATGAAACCGCCCCCATCCCCACCAAAGAAAGCCGGCCCGGGTGGACGAGCGGTTCTAGACGCTACAGTCTGGAACCGCGCAACCGCTCCGGTCGCAGGTTCGAATCCTGCCTCGGGCATGGATGTGTGCGATGTCCTTAGGTTAGTTAGGTTTCATTAGTTCTAAGTTCTAGGGGACTGATGACCTTAGAAGTTAAGTCCCATAGTGCTCAGAGCCATTTGAACCACCAAGGAAAGTGGGAAACTACAGTACTGGAAATCCTTCGATGCAATTAATTTGTCACTCAGGATGGACGCTTAGTTTTAAATTACCAAATACAGTTTTCTTTTTGACTTAAGTATGAGTACAATACAAAAAATTCAACTTCATTATCCATTTCTCGCTAACTGAAACGATTTACATATAATATAAGAAATCGAATACTCTTCTTTCGTAAACATTCTTATTTCATCACTCAACATACTTGCCCTATCTTCTTTGCTTATTATCTGTGTAAGGCGCATGTCATTTTACCTGCATTTGCGACATTTGTCATCTGACAGTGGCCTAAGAAATCGAATGGACGATTCGTGATAAGACACACAATATTTGCAGAACATCACGAAAATATTTCTTTTTTAACGTTGTTGTCACCGACGGATAACATTCACTTAAAAGTTAGAATTGGAATTTAAATTTACTGTACATTACTGTTAGTCTATAAAATTTGGTGAACTATTATAGTATTGTTTTTTACCCTTTTGGAGTTAGAAGCATACCTAAAAAGACTCCAAAAATAATCATCACTCCCTGAAATTAGTGACTAAACGGACACAAACAGACGACTACATCGAATACATGAAAATTATGAAATTAGTCACATTCCTTAAGTGTTGATAATGTCGTTCATTGCATGATTCGATGTATCAAGAGAAGATGGTATTTCAGTAAAAATTACTGAAGTTGGACGATAGAAACGGAAACAGAGTTTGCGAAATTATTTGCAGAACATATTAGAAACGACACAATTCACTAAATTACAACAAAGTTGTAGTTGTTATATTCCACATGACGTCACACACCAAAACAATAGATCTGCGAGGCTCGACACGATGTCGTACAAGGTAGTCCGGAAAATGATTACGAACCATAACGAGGAACCACGGTATTTCAGTCAAAGAAAGGAACGAACCAACTACGGACACAGCACGAAAAAGGCCTGCGACTCGTGAATGAAACTGTGGAACTCAGCAGCGAGTATGAATTGGCACTTTGTGGTTAGCAGTTTTTGACAGATCCTTCAGTCATCAAAAAAACCATGTACTAAAAATAGTACAGAAACAAAGCACAACGAGAGATTGAGAACTGAAGCGGGCGTGGGGCAAGGAAAATCCCCAACACGTAAACCATTCTGAGCAGTCCTACAGCCGGTTTTCGTTTTCCTAGACTGGAGAAAAGAAGAGGGGAATGGTACGCAAATTAACCACCCTTGTTCTGCTGATGGCACCGTGCTATTTGATTTTAGGTCAGATGAACATCAAGCGCTAATGGAAGACTTTTGTGGAAGTAGTTCGAGACTACGATAGAAAATTGGATGTAATAAGAGTACAATAAAGTGTAATAAAAACTCGAAAAGGAAATTGGCAGTAATACCACAAAAGCAGTCGATGAATTGTCAGATGCCGGACAGTGAAAGAAATAATCGGAAACGAATGGCGTGGCGTACCTCTGTGAAACTAAACCGTATTTTGAAAACAACTCCGATGTTTCTCAAAAGGCACGATTATAATATACAAGTGTCTTGTGGTGGCCATTTTTCGGAGCAGCAATATATAAATTGCATTATTTCGTAAGAAAAGGTCTTTCTTCATGCTGAAGATATTTATTTACACAGCAGATGCGTTTTTAACAAGGCATCTTCCGTAGTTGCCCTAGAATAGTAACCATCTTTTCGATTTGACTCATTGGTTTATAGATTTAAAACAGTTCACGGGAATATTTTACAGTAAAATGAGAAGCCATACACAGTGAAGTGCCTAATTAATCATTTCGACGTCATGCTGCTTTCCCCAATGTGGAAAACTTACTGTTGCTAATGTAGTAGACGAACATGCCGGCAGGTGGTCACAAGTCTCATTCCTGTCCTAAATTAAGCAGAAAAGACTTCCTGTTCATATGTTACGAAATTACAATGAATACTCGGAAGAGGGGGGGGGGATATTAATCCGTTTTCCCACAAGGGGGAAAACTGCACGGTTTTGAAACAACGAACCTGACATTTTAACGTAACAGCTCTTTTATTCTACAATATTTCCGTCCACTGTTTTATATCTAAATGCCAATATCCCAAAACGAAAATGTATTATGCCGGGACACCTACGGAAGATGCCTTGTTAAAATTGCTAAACGCGTCTGGATGTATAAATATCTATGTGAAATACGCAAAACGCGTTGTCTTGTAAATTACTGCAATTTAAATTACAACAAGCGTCTGTTAACAGAATGGACATGCGGCAGTGGCATATGACTTCCTAAATCGAAAGTCATTCAAAAGCTGCGGGTTGTTGGGGAGTTGGTAAGAGAGAGAGGAAAACAAACTAATTGACTAGGGAGTGAAAGACGTGATTACATTAGTGAAGATGAACTGCAATCGGGAGGGACATCGTAGCAGGCGGAAGGATTGTAGACACACTAAACAAACTTGTCCGGAATGTTGAAAGATTAAAAAAAAAAGACAGCGATGAATACCTGTTGGAAGGCGGCCAGATGTCATTTTAGAACCAAATGGATGAAAGCAGCACTAGGAGAAAAGCTTACGGTACTTCGTTTACGATACTACAGTGGCTGTGTTATTTTGAATTACGATGCATTCAAGCATGTCCAAAGGTACTTCGCACCGTAATTCAGAATTAAACAGGCGCTGCAATATCCTATTTATTCGCCGACACCGGACAAGCAACTTTCAGGTACGGGAGTATACATAATGGATGTACAAGTACAGGTTGTAGACGCATGTTTGACGGCAAATGGGTCTGGCCGCGATTCGTGCACGGATAGCCAAACTGCAAGGCAACCGCTAGCGATAACCGGGGAATCCGGGATCGATTACCGGTCCGGCACAAATTTCCATTGTCTTCGTTCCATTATGCAGCTGATGGTTGTACATATCCGCAATTGCAAACAGATTTAATGTATTATTTGTTTATGGCTCCGACCACAATGTGTGCAAGCCAGGATCACGAAGCCTAAATGTTTGCCACGAGATTGCCTATCTGATACTTTCTGCCATTTGTTTACTTGCGAGTTAGTAACAAAGAAAAGAAAGGTAAGTTCTTGAACGCGGCGCCGTAAACATGAGCTCTTGGGAGCTTCGCAAATTAGGGCACAGGATTTAGTGAGAGCCTCGCTGTTTATAGTTCGGGGACAGTGCAACGCGCTGTATTCAGCTTTCTCGAAAAAAAGAAAGAAAATCGTACTACAACGTCAACGAGAGTTCGAAACCGGCACGGAGGGAACTTCGTCCCACTTCGCGGGTCATGGCCGAGCGCCTTCTACGGAAATCGATTAAAAAATGTGGTACGAACAGCGCCAGCCGTGAGGGAGAAACCAACGGAACACAGAGAAGTGCATGAGGTAAAATGTTCCTAGTTCATATCTATACATACATAAAGAAGTATGTTTCTTGGTGTCTTGTGTGTGTGTGTGTGTGTGTGTGTGTGTGTGTGTGTGTGTGTGTGTGTTCCACATCTCCTCCTAAGCAGTATTGGTTAAAAACCGTCTTGGTTGCAATTTAATTTTTTTTTATTTTTCAACTACGCGTTTCACCTTACTTAGGTATCTTCAGGTTGATCTTAATTTGGTATTTCTTAGAAGGATCCTTTAAATAGTTGAAACGTCCCCTTAGAAAAATTTGTGAATGACTGTTGACATTTCTCTCTTTACTTATTCTGATCATCACTAAACTGACACACAATATTTTTAGCGCAACGCAATCTGACTTTCAATAATCCCTACAAAAGAATGGCCCTGACTAACAACAATCTATACCTTTCATGAATCACTTACCTCGCAAAAATCTTCGTTACTCGAGCTACTGCAATACAGCGAGCGCCAATACTGTCAGCTAAATAAAAGATTCTAACTACTGAAGGCACTAACTACTGATAGGCATAGTTAGCAAATGAAAGATTTTGATAGGGAAAAAACAATGTATTTACCTTCATAGTGTTCAAAAGTCATAATATACAGGGTGAGTCACCTAACATTACCGCTGGGTACATTTCGTAAACCACATCAAATACTGACGAATCGATTCCACAGACCGAACGTGAGGAGAGGGGCTAGAGTAATTGGTTAATACAAACCATACAAAAATGCACGGAAGTATGTTTTTTAACACAAACCTACGTTTTTTAAATGGAACCCCGTTAGTTTTGTTAGCACATCTGAACATATAAACAAATACGTAATCAGTGCCGTTTGTTGCATTGTAAAATGTTAATTACATCTGGAGATATTGTAACCTAAAGTTGACGCTTGAGTACCACTCCTCCGCTGTTCGATCGTGTGTATCGGAGAGCACAGAACTACGTAGGGATCCAAAGGGCGGTGATGGACCTTAGGTACAGAAGACACTGGAACAGCACATTACGTCCACATGCTAACACCTTTTTATTGGTCTTTTTCACTGACGCACATGTACATTACCATGAGGGGTGAGGTACACGTACACACGTGGTTTCCGTTTTCAATTACGGAGTGGAATAGAGTGTGTCCCGACATGTCAGGCCAATAGATGTTCAATGTAGTGGCCATCATTTACTGCACACAATTGCAATCTCTGGCGTAATGAATGCCGTACACGCCGCAGTACATCTGGTGTAATGTCGCCGCAGGCTGCCACAATACGTTGTTTCATATCCTCTGGGGTTGTAGGCACATCACGGTGCACATTCTCCTTTAACGTACCCCACAGAAAGAAGTCCAAAGGTGTAAGATAAGGAGAACAGGCTGGCCAATTTATGCGTCCTCCACGTCCTATGAAACGCCCGTCGCACATCCTGTCAAGGGTCAGCCTAGTGTTAATTGCGGAATGTGCAGCTGCACCATCATGCTGATACCAGATGCGTCGACGCGTTTCCAGTGGGACATTTTCGAGCAACGTTGGCAGATCATTCTGTAGAAACCCAATGTATGTTGCAGCTGTTTGGGCCCCTGCAATGAAGGGAGGACCAATGAGGTGGCCGCCAATGATTCCGCACATTTACAGTCCACGGTCGCTGTCGCTCTACCTGTCTGAGCCAGCGAGGATTGTCCACGGACCAGTAATGCATGTTCCGTAGATTCACTGCCCCGTGGTTTGTGAAACCCGCTTCATCCGTAAACAGGTAGAACTGCAACGCATTCTCTGTTAATGCCCATTGACAGAATTGCACTCGATGATTAAAGTCATCACCATGTAATTGCTGATGTAGCGACACATGAAACGGGTGAAAGCGGTGACGATGCAGTATGCGCATGACACTACTTTGACACAGTCCACCGGCTCTCGCAATGTCCCGTGTACTCATGTGTGGGTTCATGGCAACAGCAGCTAACACACCAACTGCAGCCGCTTCTCCTGTGACGGGCCTGATACGGACCCGTTTGCGTGCTACGACCATACCTGTTGCATACAGTTGGCGGTAGATGTTTTGCAATGTGCGGCACGTTGGATGCTCTCTGTCGGGGTACTGTTCTACATACACCCTGCAGGCTTCAGCTGCATTTCGTCGACACTCGCCATAGATGAGTATCATCTCCGCCTTTTCAGAGTTCGAATACACCACGGTCACAGTTCCTACAACACTACACTATCACAGACGTCTGGTAACACGGTGTACTACAATAGCAGCAAGCGCTACATGCGGACACTGCGACAGCTAGACCAAACCACAACAGTGCACTACAGCCACACTCGTAAACACGGTTGTCATCGTAAACATGTCCCTGCAGATGCTGCTCGCCGACCGTGGCCCGTGTTTGTTACAACACGCAACTGAACGTCGGAGGTTTCAAGCGTCAACTTTAGGTTACAATATCTCCGGATGTAATTAACATTTTACAATGCAACAAGCGGCACTGATTACGTATTTGTTTATATGTTCAGATATGCTAACAAAACTAACGTGGTTCCATTTAAAAAAACGTAGGTTTGTGTTAAAAAACATACTTCCGGGCATTTTTGTATGGTTTGTATTAAACAATTACACTAGCCCCTCTCCTCACGTTCGGTCTGTGGAATCGGTTCGTCAGTATTTGATGTGGTTTACGAAATATACCCAGCGGTAACGTTAGGTGATTCACCCTGTATATATCAGTTCATGACATCCAGTCTTACAAATTTACTGTCTCTGATGGACACACGTCCAGATCATCCGCTTTCAAAACTCCGCCATCTCTCTCCCCACATCCACCACTGCTGGCGGCTCACCTCCAACTGCGCAACACTACGCGCTGTCAACAGCCAACTGCCCAACACTACAATAGCAAATTCCAACAACGCAAACCAGCCACAGAGTTCACACAGCACAGTCAGTGATTTTCATATAGAGCGCTACATGGCGTTACCAACATAAAAACCTAAGCAGCCTACTTACACAGTGTAGCCAAAGAGCATCACCGAAGACACCAGGACGACATCGCCTTCGTTAAACTCAGTGAAAACTTCCTAGATGGACGTGAGTGACTCCGAGATCTGCATAACGCGTTCCCCTTCACAGGAGCGAGTAATAGAATAAGATGGGACTCAAGTAGTAAGCATGTTTTATACTAGTTGAGCCCTATCTTATTCTATTACTCGCTCCTGTGAACTGGAACGCGTTATGCACATCTTGGAGTCACTCACGTCCATCTAGGAAGTTTTCACTGAGTTTAACGAAGGCGATGTTGGCCTGATTTATTCGACGATGCCCTTTGGCTACACTGTTTAAAAGATAAAGAAATACCAAATTAAGATCAACCTGAAAATGCCTAAATAAGGTGAAACGCGTAGTTGAAAACTAAAAAAACTAAAATTGCAACCAAGGCTGTTTTCAACCAATACTATGAAGCACTGGTTTGCTGTATGCCCCAGATGGATTGGAAGAATTTCTCCTCCTAAACCTATCGACCGATTACAATCGCACTTGGTACACATATCCCTTACTGGCAGGCAACAGTCGCTATAGGAGTAATAACCGTCTACCTGTTATAGTTGAAGAGATATGACGTCATGAAAAATGGGATGCGTGAATACTGCCGCACCATGCACGACGTTTAAATTTATCACTTTTGTGCTACTAACTATTCGGCCGCAATGGAAACACCGGTTCCCGTCACTTCACTGAAGTTAAGCGCTGTCGGGCTCGGCCAGCACAACAGCTGGGAGAGCGGTGCGATGACCACATGGCCTTCCGTATCCGCATCCGGCGACGCCTGAAGGCTGAGGATGACACGGCGGCCGATCGGTACCGTTGGGCCTCCATGGCCTGTTCCGGCGGAGTTTAGTTTTTAATACCCTCTGGGCATAAAATAGAGAGCCTCGCCCGTTCGACGACGGTGATGCAGGTAATCATCGGAAGCTGGCAATGTATTGGAATACGACGCAGCACGTAAACCAAGAACTTGTGAGAAGTTAAGACGAATCACAAAATGATTTACACACGGTACCTGCGTTTTGCGAAAAGTGGAAACTGACGGCGAGCAGCAGAAATATGCGGTCCTCCAAACGACTCCTAAACAGTTCCGTTAAACTTCGGTTACGCCGCTAAGTCACAAAACATTTAAAGGTTGTCGACCCAATTAAAGACCTAACTTAAATAATAACGAACAGTTTATATTGAAACAATCACATACAAAATGTCGTGGGCAAGGCGAACCAATGACTGTGTCTCATTGGCAGAACGCTTAGAGGGTGCGACAGGTCTCCTAGGGAGATTGTTCAAAAATGTTCAAATGTGTGTGAAATCTTATGGGACTTAACTGCTAAGGTCATCAGTCCCTAAGCTTACACACTACTTAACCTAAATTATCCTAAGGACAAACACACACACCCATGCCCGAGGGAGGACTCGAACCTCCGCCTGGCCCAGCCACACAGTAGGGAGATTGCCTACACTACAGTGCAAATCCTGTGTTATTGCATGCGAGATTTCTGATATTAAGTTGCTACACCACCTGGTATAGGCGCAGAGTTTTGTGGAAATACAACAATAAAATCGGATGGTAAACCCGAGAGACATATCTAAAATTAATACTATATAGCCGCAGAAACGTAAGTCTGATTTAGCGCATAGTTCTAACAGAGTTCAAGCTGCGATAGTTACTCGAATCCAACGAACTTCAGAGCAATCTAATGTTCGCCGGAATTTGAATGCAGGACGCCAGTTGGCCTTACGAGCTACAGAGACAGTAGGACAGTCACAGGCCCGTCGCATTTCAGCCGCTGAGCATTAAGCTTCTCTCTCAGCTACCAAGACGCTGGAAGACACAACGACGGCGTCATTTAAAAATTATACGACAGTCGACAGTCTGGAACGCGAGGGGCTTTTGGTACGCCTGCATTTGATTAAGATCTATTAACTGGCTATGTTATTCATAAGTTAGTCATCATAGGGGATGAATCAAAAATGCAGGCATCATAATGCATTAAAATGGAAGGCAGAAACGGTAGGTATGTGTTGCTCGGGTGGCAGTGTCTCACATCTAGTACTAGGTGTGCCAGAGAAATCCCTAGAAACTCTACTTCTGCACCAATAAATGGGAGGTATTTCTTAAGCGCGTCCTAAAGAACCTGGTACACCTGCCTAATATCGTACAGGGTCCACGCGAGCACGAAGAAGTGCCGCAACACGACGTGGCATGGACTCCAGTAATGCCTGATATAGTGCTGGAACTAAGTGGCAGCATTAATCCTGCAGGACTGTCCATAAATCCGTAAGAGTACGAGGAGGTGGAGATCTCTTCTGAACAGCACGTTGCAAAGCATCGCAGATATGCTCAGTAGTGTTTATGTCTGAGGTATTTGGTAGCCAGCTGAAGTGCTTAAACTCAGAAGAGTGTTCCGGAGCCACTCTGTAGTAATTCTGGCCGTCTGGTTGTTGCATTGTCATGCTGGAATTGCCGACATCCGTCGGAATCCACAGTGGACATGAATGGATGCAGGTGATCACACCGGATGCTTACGTACGTGTCACCTGTCAGAGTCGTATGTAAACGTATGAGGGATCCCATATCACTCCAACTGCACACGCTCCACACCATTACAGAGTCTTCACCAGCTTGAACAGTCTCCTGTTGACTTGCAGGGTCAATGGATTCATGAGGTTGTCTTCATACCGGTACACGTCCATCCGCTCAATACAGTTTGAAGCGAGTGTCGTCCGACCAGGCAACACGTTTTTCCAGTCATGAACAGTCCAATGTCGGTGTTGACAGCCCAGGCGAGGCGTAAAGCTTTCTGTCGTGAAGTCGTCAAAGGTACACGAGTGGGCCTTCGACTCCGAAAGCCCATATCGATGATGTTTCGTTGAATAGTTCGTACGCTGACACTTGTTGATGGCCCAGCATTGAAAACTGCAATAATTTGCGGAGGGATTGCACTTCTGTCACGTTGAACGATTCTCTTCACTCGTCGTTGGCCCCCTTCCTGCAGGATCTTTTTCCAGTCGCAGAGATGTCGGAGATTTGATGTTTTACCGTATTCCTGATATTGATGGTACATTAGTAGTGAAATGGTCGTAAGGGAAAATCCCCACTCCATCGCAGCCTCGGAGATGCTGTGTCCCATCGATCGTACGCCGACTATAAACCACGTTCAAACTCACTTAAATCTTGATAACCTGCCTCAATAACAACAGTAACCTATGTAACAACTGCGCCAGACACTTGTCTCATAAAGGCGTTGCCGACCGCAGCGCCGTATTCTGCCCTTTTACATATCCCTGTATTTGAATACCCATGGCTATACCAGCTTCTTTGGCACTTTATTGTAAAGGGTAATGCATGTTTTCATACTCGACATACAGCAAAATAATAGAAATAAATTCATTATGTACCTTCATATCGTCACTGGATAAATTTTTATACATACGTGTCTACACCAGTAAATACACAAACGTTGATGACTAACTTGTGAATAACATAGCCTGTTAATACACAAACGCCTCGTGAAATTACTAGCGTACTTACTGACCGTCACTCATGTTAACGGAACTACAGATATGTTAGCGAAGCAGCGGGTAACACCCTAACATTACTACGCGGTGCATGGCGCATTGTCAGCTGCAGGGTGGGTATCTAGCAGCTCCGAGAGGCAACAACAATTTCGTTGGTTGGTTGGTTGGATTGTTTGCTTGGGGCAGGGGAGCAAAGAACAAAGTCATCCGTCCCGTCGGATTAGGGAAGTCTGGGGAAGGAAGTCGGCCGCCCGCGCCGTTTCAAAGGAACCATCCCGGCATTTGCCTGGAGCGATTTAGGGAAATCACGGAAAACCTACATGAGGATGGCTGAACGCGAGGTTGAACCGTCGTCCTCCCGAATGCGAGTCCAGTGTGCGTCAACTCGCTCGGTAACAACAGTTTGATTCTCGAAGGCTCATGTAATTAAACAATGAGTTTAAAATGTTGTCGTATTCACTGAAAGGTATAATCTTATGTTAAAGATTTAAATCAATACGTCAAGAACTACAGCTAGAGACACTGTATGTTGTCTCGAGGTAGGGCAGACCACGGCGAGCGAAGTCTCCAGACTTCATTCATTCTCTGTTCGGGAAAGAGTGCGTACCGACATCCAACAAAGTTTGCACAGAATTTCAAACTTTTACGAAACTTCTTCTCGCTGACAACCCCCCTCCCCCACTCCCCCTCGTCACCAAACACAACATGCTTAAAGAAAAAAGTTTATTGCTTGGAGTACCACATTTTGTGTGTTTGTGGAGTAAAACTTGAGCATCAGCCACGACGTTTTAATGTGCAAGGGCGTGCTGGAAAATAGTGCTTCCTAATTTTTTACTGTGTTGCAAATATCGTTTGAGCTATTACGTGTCTTTAATTTTACTCGGTCGACTTTGCCGCTTCGCTGAGTCAAGTTGGAACCGTCTGTCGCTAGAGGGTTCAGAATTGTAGCGTGCGCAACGTAACTGTGTCGGTGAGTGGGAAACAGCGCGCTACACACGAGTTTAGATTTCGCAGAGTCCGTCCACACATGGAGCAGCGTTTCCTTTATCGTGACAACGCCACACGATAAACGGGCGCTGCGGTATCTGCCACAATTCTCCATGCAGTCCTGACTTGGCCCCATACGATTTTCGCCATTTTCTAGAACTTACAGAACACATCAGAGGACTTCACTTTGATAGTGAAGAAGCGGTGCAAGCAGAAGCTAGGTTTGGCTCCATCACCATAGAAATTTTACAGTGACGATACCACCAAACTGGTCTCTCTTTCGGTGAAATGTGTTCGTCGTCAGCGTGACTACTTTGTGAAATAAATACGTAGACATGAATAATAAAGATGCAGACTTTTAATAAACTTTCTTTTCATCATTTGGATTTGCACCTCCTTGTGTTCACCGTGTTTGCAGTTCCTTTTGTTTAAAAAGCTTTAAGACGTTTCACATAAAAAATTCGCAGGAATTACTTTTCGGCACGTCCTGGTACTCCTACCTCTATTCGCAACACATTTTTCAGACAGTGTCCACATATACCACTGACTGTACCTGCAACATTGTACCACTGTGCGACACACAGTTCAGGATATATGGCGTCATAAACATTGAGATGCGTGAAAAAGTATCTTATACTGCAGTTTAAAACGGATCGCAAATTATCCACACTATATTCATCCAGTGCTTCACAGTGGGAGCACTTTGGGACCTGAAACTGACTTTGATATAATTTCAGAGTTTTCTAAACTATTTCTCGCTTAGATAACAGCAAATATTTAACACATTAACTCATTTGTCTTCAGACATCTGAAGCTGTTTTGTAAATGAAAGTTTGATTCTTTAAGGAACCGAGGCATTTACTGTTTACGCACCGTAAGGCTGTTCTCCATCATAAGGTAGGGTAATTTAAAAAAACAATAATAAAGCTGATGAATAAATGTAACATCAGCCTGCACACTTACGCAACATTCCTAAAACACCAACAGATGTTTGTACGGCGTGGAGGTTGAAAGCCAATAAAAATAAACTGACTTGAGAGAAGGTGTACTACTTAGCCAAGATCGCTTCGAAACAACCTTTACTGTCGGTAACCGGTTTCGGTAAGCATGGTTACCATCTTCAGATCTGTGGATGCAGTCATACAATGTAAAATTATACACAGTTAAAATTACAGTCAGTTCCACAAGAAAGTGTATGCCATTACGTTAAATGTGACACCCGCAGCGGCATCTCTGGGAGTGGTCTCTAATCCGTAGTCAACGCGTTTTTTCGCAGTATATAGATGAAGAGAGTGAGAGTCGAATGTTTTGTTTTGTCGGTTGCAGTTTTGGCCATTTGCACTTATTTACAGAAAATTTAAACTATGAAAAAATGTGCAATACTTATCAAAAATGCCTTGTCAGTTCCGTTAAAAATTTATTTGGTTCGAACGAGACAAACTGGGCGCTTCAAGAGGATAATGATCCTAAACATCGCGGCCGTCTCTGTGCACCTAGGAAACAAGACAAGCGGGTGTCCATGTTGGATTGGCGTGTAATGTCTCCGGATGCAAATGCGATCGAAAATGTTTAGTCGTATATGAGATGAAAGCCAATATATACTTTGAAGCAGCTATGATACAAAAATCAGACGATATGGAGGTCGTTACCGAGGGAATATGCAGAAAATCTCGTGAAAAGCATGTCGAACAGATGTCGCGGTATGACCGATAATGTCGCCGAATCGATTAACTATTAGGTAATCACGAAATTAGTAATAACACATATTTTCACGTAGACAACCGAGTGTTCAGAAAGTAACTACGCAGTGCCATCACTGATATGGTTGTCAATTATTAATACAACATTTGCCATTGTTTAACATATTTGAACCATATTTGACCAGCTATTTGTATTTGTTCGCAGGTCCGATTTGGCTGAAGACCAGCGTGTTGTGTGACATCATTCTGATCCAGGCCATCATGCTGACGATTGGAAAAAGAGAGTGGAGCACGTGTTCCGCAATGGAGACCAGTTTACCTCAGCAGCAGAAGCTGCACTTGCAGCAAAGTTCGCAGCAGTGAAGATGTGTAACCGCTATGCTGTACGGAACCTCATCACCAGGTTTCCTAAGACCGGAAGCGTTCGTAATGCTCCAGAATCAGGCACGGCATCCACAGCCACATCCGAAGAGGTGACGGAGGTCCAAGACATGATGCTGCAAACATGTCTCCGTACAAAATGTCCTTCCTGCAAGACAATGGTGAGGCGATTCTTGACACAACGTTTTTCACGGTTGACGCTTGGTTTCACTCTCCGGTTAACAGTCGTGTGTGGTCTACGGGGAATCCGCATGAAATTAAGGTGTCCACACTGCATAATCAAAAGGTTCGTGTTTGGTGCGCCGTGACTCGTAAATGCATCATTGGGCCTATATTCTTTCAGGACACCATAAATGTAGAACGGTACTTTACCTGCATTCTGGAACCCTTCGTAGGTGACTGAAAGACGACGAAATTGGGAATGCGTGATAGCAACAGCAACAGCACATACCACCCACAAGGCGACGAACTTTCCTCAGGATATCATCGATGACCGTATCATCTCTCGAGGACTCTGGCCCCTGCGTTCACCGGACTTGGCTCCACCGGATTACTTTCTACGGGGTACGTTGAAGATAAAGGCCTATGAAGCCAACCCGCACACCGTACAATAAATCCAAGCTGCACTGCCGCGTCGTATTCGGAACATCACTCCCGATGTTCGGCACAATCTCTTCAAGAACATGCAGACACGTGTGCAACTCTGTCTTCGAGTTCAAAGGGATCACATCCACCATATCTTTTAACTTCCATGACTTTAACACGGCAAGTTATGAACTGAATAGCTACTTATTTCATACTGAAAACGGCCTACACTTCCTAGTGGAACTGGCTGTAAGTACGGAATAGGATATGCATATTTACAGCAAAACCGTGTTACGACATAGATCGATTAAAGGTTGCTGCATGTCTCCTAGACCAGCTGTACACGTACTCTTTCTAGAACAATGCCACGTATGTGAGGGACGAGAAGAACCGTGTGTCTGCAACTGAAGGTTACAACCACACACTGCTGAGTGCTTTACTGCAGCCAGGGCACCTCTAGACTAGCAGGTCGTGGCCGATATACTGACCGCGAAACTGACAACTGGCTAAAAATGATTCTTGTTACGTTCACTTGGACAAGTCCGGCTGTGTAGAATCTGCTTTACAATTCGGTGCAAAATCCACAAAGTGATATACAATAAATTGCTGTATGACAATACTTTGTAATTCACACAAAACTGCGAACAGAATTGTAAAATTATTAAAATTAGTATAAAAAAGTTACAAGGTGGCAAGCCTTCTAGGTTCAATTTTAATAACTATTTCACAATAATTTTAAAAAAACGGTACGAGTATTTGCGGAGCTTTCATCAATGCGTAACAGGAATCATGCTCTAATTAAAATTCAAGAATAATTTTAAGTAAGAAGTAGATGAACACACTACGAACACGTAGTTTCCCAGCCAGTGTAGGCGGTGCTCTGGCTGCAATGAAATACTCAGCAGCGTGTGGTACGCAAATGAACATCGGGCAAATTACTCTGCGTGTTGTGGTTTTCACCTTCACTTAGCGACGCATCGTTCATGTCGTCTGTCACATACCTAGCAATGTTTTAGGACTACTTGCACAGCCGGCCTAGCAGACATGCAATAACCTTTTGTCGAGCTATGTCGTAACACGGTTGTGCTGTTAAGAGCACGCGCTATTCTATACTTAATTTTATCTCTGTATAATTTTACATTGTATGACTGCATTCACAGATATGGGGATCTTAACATTGCTTACCGAAACTGGTATCGACAGGAAAGGTTGTTTACAAGTGATCTTCGCAACGAAGTTCACCACCTCGCAAATAATTAGTACATATCGCCCATTACTGCTCAGAACGAGCAAACTAAAAACAAACGTAGTGGCGGAAAGACTTGGGACTGATTGTTACATTTGAGTATTCGTCATGTACGAGGCCCGAATGTTGCGGATAGACGCATCGTACGAGTAGAGTGTAGACGCGATACCTGAGCAGTACACAGCGGACAAGGCACAAGTCGCAACTCTACCGATGTGGGATGGTCTACATCTACATCCATACTCCACAAGCCACTTGACGGTGTGTGGCGGAGGGTACCTTGAGTACCTCTATCGGTTCTCCCTTCTATTCCAGTCTCATATTGTTCGTGGAAAGAAGGATTGTCGGTATGCCTCTGTGTGGGCTCTAATCTCTCTGATTTTATCCTCCTGGTCTCTTCGCGAGATATACGTAGGAGGGAGTAATATACTGCTCGACTCCTCGGTGAAGGTATGTTCTCGAAACTTCAACAAAAGCTCATACCGAGCTACTGACCATCTCTCTTGCAGAGTCTTCCACTGGAGTCTATCTATCATCTCCGTAACGCTTTCGGGATTACTAAATGATCCTGTAACGAAGCGCGCTGCTCTCTGTTGGATCTTCTCTATCTCTTCTATCAACCCTATCTGGTACAGATCCCACACCGGTGAGTATTCAAGCAGTGGGCGAACAAGTGTACTGTAACCTACTTCCTTTGTTTTCGGATTGCATCTCCTTAGGATTCTTCCAATGAATCTCAGTCTGGCATCTGCCTTACCGACGATTAATTTTATACGGTCATTCCATTTTAAATCACTCCTAATGCCTAGTCCCAGATAATTTACGGAATTAACTGCTTCCAGTTGCTGACCTGCTATATTGTAGCGAAATGATAAGGGATCTATCTTTCTATGTATTGGCAGCACATTACACTTGCCTACATTGAGATTCAATTGCCATCCCCTGCACCATGCGTCAATTCGTTGCATATCTTTCCGTATTTTAGTACAATTTTCCATTGTTACAACCTCTCGATATACTACAGCATCATGCACAAAAAGCCTCAGTGAACATCCTATCTTATCCACAAGGTCATTTATGTATATTGTGAATAGCAACGGTCCCAAGACACTCCATTGAGAATGACATGCTGCGTTCTATTATCTAGAAACTCTTCAATGCAATCACACAATTGGTCTGATAGTCCATATGTTGTTACTTTGTTCATTAAACGACTGTGGGGAACTGTATGGAACGCCTTGCGGAAGTCAAGAAACACGGTATCTTCCTGGGAACCCGTGTCTATGGCCCTCTGAGTCTCGTGGACGAATAGCGCGAGCTGAGTTTCACACGATCGTCTTTTCCGAAACCCATGCTGATTCTTACAGAGTAGATTTCTAGTCTGCAGAAAACTCATTACACTCGAACATAATACGTGCTCCTAAATTCTACAACTGATCGACGTTAGAGAAATAGGTCTATAGTTCTGCACATCTGTTCGACGTCGCATCTTGAAAACGGGGATGACCTGTGCTCTTTTCCAATCCTTTGGAACGCTACGCTCTTCTAGAGACCTACGGTACACCGCTGCAAGAAGGGCGCCAAGTTCCTTTGCGTACTCTGTGTAAAATCGAACTGGTATTGCGTCAGGTCCAGCGGCCTTTCCTCTTTTGAGCGATTTTTTTTGTATCCCTCTGTCATCTATTTTGATATCTACCATTTTGTCAATCCAGAGAAGGAACCACAGTGCAGTCTTCCTCTGTGAAACAGCTTTGGAAAAAAGACATTTAGTATTTTCGGCCTTTAGTCGATTCAACACGCTTGCGTCATAGTATATAAGAGATTACGCGACAACTGGGACTGTCGAACTGAACAGTGGCAAGGTGTACCTTCAACACTGCAGACGGAATGTATCCACATGCGTAAACTTCCGCGCGGGACGACCGCAAGTGTTTGACGTCGCGTCGCTTCCGTAGAGCGGTTCGGGACGATCGGTATTCCGCTGCGGAACGTGTCTCCGCCGATTTCGACGCGGTACGTCAGGAAGTCATTTCTACAAGCAGTGTACGGGCTGTAGCAGCGAAAGACGACCGAACAGGACACGCAGCGCCTTGCCACTAATCTTGGTGCCTCCTTGTAAGGGGGCTACGGAGAGAGTGAAGAGCAGGTGGGACAGGATGGCACTGGGGGACTGGTCTGCGTAGCAGAGAGGGTGCGGCAGGGCTTTACGATGACCTGATGAGCTGCGCTTAGCTTGTAGCGGGCCGCGCCTGCGACTTCGCGTCGAGTGTAGAAAGCCGCCGAGCGGTGGGTGGGTGGGAGGATGGGTGCCAGCAGACCAGTTGCCGTGCGAGGGGCCAGCGCCGCTGTGACCTCAGCCACTGGCGGTCGCGGGGACGCACGGTGCAATGCAGTTGCGGTAGGGCAGGACAGGGAGACGTGGCCTGAGCCAGTTTCACGGCCTGGTGTTGGACGCCACCTTGGCGACTTGCGCTTCGCTGGAGATGAGATGAAATAACACAGACACCCTCCCACCGAGAGTCGAATCTGGCACCCCGTGGTCTAAGGATCGGAAAAATCGACTACTTAAAACCGATACCGGTATTATACTTCTGAATCACAGGTAGTTTTTGATATTTGATTGGTCTCGGTGAAAGGTATATACGCAGGGTAAATTAACTCAAGGTTTGTAAGAAAATATTATACTGAAGCAGAGGTGGTAAAATGCATCGATTGTGTAGCAGCGTCGCTGTTCAACAGCGATCGCTGCTTAGAGGTGTTATGGGTAATGTGTCAGCGTAACTTCAGATCGAGAGATTCATGGAGGAGTCTCAAGTGTGAAGACGTGTTGTAGGTCTATCTGATGTGTGCTCGATGTATACACTACTGGCCATTAAAACTGCTACGCCAAGAAGAAATGCAGATGATAAACGGGTATTCATTGGACAAATATATTATACTAGACCTGACGTGTGATTACGTTTCCACGCAATTTGGGTGCATAGATCCTGAGAAACTAGTACCCAGAACAACCACCTCTGGCCGTAACAACGGCCTTCATACGCCTGGGCATTGAGTCAAACAGAGCTTGGATGGCGTGTACAGGTACAGTTGCCCATGCAGCCCCAACACGATACCACAGTTCATCAAAAGTAGTGACTGGCGTATTGTGACGAGCCAGTTGCTCGGCCACCATTGACCCATTCCCAGGGATCAAATGAAGTGTAGAGCCACGGGTAGTAACACATCTGAAATGTATCGTCCACTGTTCAAAATTCCGTCAATGCGAACAAGAGCCGACAGAGTGGTGTAACCAATGGCACCCCATACCATCATGCCGGATGATACGCCAGTATGGCGATGACGAATACACGCTTCCAATGTGCGTTCACCGCGATATTGCCAAACACGGATGCGACCATCATGATGCTGTAAACACAACCTGAATTCATCCGAAAAAAATGACGTTTTGGCATTTGTGCACCCACGTTTGTCGTCGAGTACACCATCGCAGGCGCTCCTGTCTGTGATGCAGCGTCAAGGGTAATCACAGCCCATAGTCTCAGAGCTGATAGTCCATGCTGCTGAAAACGTCGTCGAACTGTTCGTGTAGATGGTTGTTGTCTTGCAAACGTCCCCATCTGTTGACTCAGGGATCGAGACGTGGCTGCACGATCCGTTACAGCCATGCGGATAAGATGCCTGTCATCTCGACTGCTAGTGATATGAGGCCGTGGGATCCAGCAAGGCGTTCCGTATTACCCTCCTGAACCCACCGATTCCATATTCTGCTAATAGTCATTGGATCTCGACCAACGCGAGCAGCAATGTCGCGACACGATAAATCGCAATCGCGACAGGCTACAATCCGACCTTTATCAAAGTCGGAAACGTGATGGTACGTATTCTCCTTGTTACACGAGGCATCACATCATCGTTCCACCAGGCAACGCCGGTCGACTGCTGTTTGTGTATGAGAAATCGATTGGAAACTTTCCTCATGTCAGCACGTTGTAGGTGTCGCCACCGGCGCCAACCTTGTGTGAATGCTCTGAAAAGCTAATCATTTGCATATCACAGTATCTTCTTCCTGTCGGTTAAATTTCGTGTCTGTAGCACGTCATCTTCGTGGTGTAGCAATTTTAATGGCCAGTCGTGTACTTACTCTCTACGGGCAGTAATGATTCTTTTTTTATTTGCAAGATACTATGATGTTTGCTATCTGTAAAAGGAATCTCAACAAAAGTTGCAAACAATTAAGGTAAAGAAAATTGCTTTCTTACTAATGCAACGCGCGTGTTCGTAAGTGATGATTGAGATAATATAGCACTCACATCCAATGATTTGATAAAATTAGCTGTTAATGTATGATCAGTTTATTGAGTACGTTAATTGTAAGCATTATTAATTTTCAAAGAGTCAAAATACAAGTCTTAAAGTTAGTGCCACATTATTACTTACCCCAAGTCAATACCAGTTCCCAGATCCATGTTAGTTTTGATTAACTATTTTTCTAAAGAAGTTGTTGTCTCAGTCATATTCGATTTAATTAAAATGTATGCTAAGCAACCGCCTTCTACAATAGCTGTTTGCTAACCATACAGTTACTACTTTGAGCATTGCAATTACTACTTTGAGCATTGCGAATAGCGTTACCATTGCGCAGATAAATATAAGAAATTTTGGTATTTCACGGATAGCATTCATTGAGCACAGGGACCATTATTTTCAAATTGAACAGGTTTTATTTTATTACCGGAACCAATTTCAAATCAATAGTGTTGCATCAGATTCAGCTTTTTTGTGTTACGTAAATTCATGCAGTTTTGGTTTCGTTTACACTTACTGACACTTTACATTCTCTCAGCTAAATCAAATATACATTCTCGCAGTCAGGAAAATTCAGTAAATGGCAAAGCACATAAGGGACGAGATAAAATATACTTCCACATGCCATTCCCATTGTTAACAGTTGTGATTCAGACTACTGTTAGTTACGTACTTTCAATCATATTGCAAATGTACATGTTTCATCGGTTACAGTAGGTGCTTTTTTAGTTTTTTTACTACTGACTGATAAAAAAACCGAAATGTCAATTACGCAAACCAACAGTGCCAAAATGTTTGGTTTTTAAATAAACCTTACTTCAATAACGAGTAATTTTTATTCGTAAAAATTCCATTCCTTTGAAACGACGCCTTACCATGCAAAATGGAAAAAGTGGTAAGTGGTGTTATAACAACAACGCAGGCAGAAACGAGCAAAAAAATATATAGCATAAGAATTCGTACAGTGTTACTGATACAATAATCTACCGTTTACCATGTGGCATGACCTATTAGATGATACGCGCATACATACAGTGTGCGAAACGCGCCCCATCTGTTCTTTATAATAGTGTCTCACTATTGTCGTCGGATGTTAATCGTATTACAGAACAGCACCATGTTTAATCTGAAAATATACTGCTGTATCAATGAAATACAAATGTCCAATGCGCTTTGAAAGTTTCAGAACGGGATAAGTCCACGATAAACTTGCGACATCATATAAGGAGAAGAAACAAATCATTCATAGTTTTACAATAAAAACAGAAAGTAGCTGATGCGCTGTCTCTGTATACATAATGGGCCTTCATTTGCTTGTGGCTTTTGAAAACTGACGAACTGACATGAAAAATACAGTTCTTCAACTTCAGTCTTCACCCTTCAGTACTGATTATTCGTATTGCCCGAATAGTTGTATGACCTCCGATTATAACATGATTTTTGAGCTGTTTCAAAACAATAGAATCGACAGAATACCAGTGATTTTTTGTAGTGTCAACCATTTAACACTTTAAGAGAAGGGCAGCGAACGGGTGACGGGCTATTTTTTTATCTACTTATTTAATATTTTGATTCTTTGTATCTTGACACTTAGATACGAAATTGTACAATCATTTCTCGATTTCTACGTTAATTACAGGAAATAATCGGAATAAAAATCCTAAAATCAGCTATTTGAGAAACAGATTATTTTGAGTAGTTTAAACACTCACGTTAAACTGGCGTTGAAAAAAAAAATACGATATAGCCGAAAACCGTTTGTTTCTGCGATAATCGCCATCTCTGCCGCAAGCGGTCTGCAACAACAGGTGAACGCAGTGAATGTGGAGCTGGAACGGGGAACGAATGACAGGCCGGAAAAGAAAAAAACAGACCGACCTGAAGTGCCGGTTCTTAAGAAGTCGTTTCTTGGACTTCCTGTTTAGTTTAGTGAACCGTTCCCTTACGATGTTGTTGTTCTGGCTTCTGCATTCATCCAGCTCTCCAGTCTAGATTATTCTGGGCAAGGCGCTGCATGTCTGTATATCAATCACAACCTACATCCTTTTCAACCTGATTGCCCTATCCAAGGCATTGTCACCAGCCTATAATTTTTACCCCCTCCCCCATTTCTCTCCAACAGTAAACTGGACAGTTCCTCGATGCCTCAGAATGAGTCCTATCGACAGATCACATCTTCTAGTCGTGGCACAAATTTCATTCTTACCATTTCCTTTCAGAGCCTCCTCATTAGTCATTCGATATACCAATGTAATCTTCAGCATTTTTCTGCAGCATCACATTTTGCAAGCCTCTATTCTCTTCTTCGCTGAACTACCGCCTTTCAGTTCCGTGCAAGCTAGGCTCCAAACACATACCTTCACGAAACTTGTAGTTGTCGTCGTCGTCGTCGTCGTCGTCGTCGTTCTGGTCCTCAGTCCACAATCTGCTTTGATGCTGCTCTCCATGCTGCTCTATCCTGTGCAAGCCTCTTCCTCTCCGAGTAACTACTGCAACCCACGTCCTTCTGAATGTGCTTACTGTATCAGTCTCGGTGGTCTCCCTCTACGATTTTTATCCCCCACACGTCCCTCCAATAATAAATTGGTGAGCCCTAGATGTCTCAGAAAGCGTCCCACCAATCTGTACCTTCTTCTAGTCAGATTGTACCACAATTGTCTTTTCTCCACAGTTCTATTCACTACTTCCTCATTAGGTACGTGATCTGCTCATCTAATCTTCATTTAAAAAGCTTCCATTCTCTTCTTATCTGAACCGTTTGGTGTCCACGTTTCACTTCCATTCGCGGCTACACTCCAAAAAATACCTCCAGAAAATATTTCGTAACACTTAAATCTATATTCGATGTTAACAAATTTCTCTTCTTCAGAAACGCTGTTCTTGCTATCGCCAGTCTACAATTTATATCCTCTCTACTTTCTGCATGATCAGTTGTTTCGCTTCCCAAATAGCAAAACTCATTTACTACTTTAAATGTGTCGTTTCCTAAACCAAGTCCTCAACGTCACCTGATTTAATTCGACTAAATTCCATTATCCTTGTTTTCCTTTTGTTGCTGTTCCTCTTATATCCACCTTTCAAGATGTTGTCCGTTCCGTTCGACTACTCTTCCAAGTCTTTTGCTGTTTCTGACATAATTATAACGTCAACGGCTAACCTCCAAGTTTTTATTTCTTCTCACTGAACTTTCATTCCTACTCCAATTTTTACTTTTGTTTCCTTTACTGCTTGCTCAAAGTACAGATTGATTAACATCAGGGATAGGCTACAGCCCTGTCTCCATTGCCAACGGCGGCTTCCCTTTCGTGCCCCTGGACTCTTAACTGTCGCCTGGTCTCTGTACAAGTTGTAAATAACCTTTCACCCCCTGTATTTTACCACTTCTACCTTCAGAATTTGAAAGACAGTATTCCAGTGAAGATTGTCAAAAGTTCTCTCCCAGTCTGCAAGTGCTAGAAACGTAGGTTTATTTGCTTAACCCATTTTCTAAGGTATTTTCTAAGGTAAGTACTTAATGCTTCCGCCTTTCAGCTTTCCCTTCTTTCCTTACAAGTGGTTTTCCATCTCAGCTCCTGATATTCGTAAAGCTACTTTTTAACACATTTACACATTAACACACTTCTCGTATTTGACGCCGGATGCCACTGTGCTAGCCACACAATATTTTATAGAGACAGTTGTTCGACATATTCGGGCAGCGGCACCTGCGGTCTTCACTGCGTAGCCAGGAGGAATTGGAGATGCGTGAAGAGGCGCTCACTTTTGAGCGACAGCAGCGCTCACACCCACCCACCGCCCCCTACCGGGAGCCGAACAGCGGCCTTCCGCGCACGGCACTGGGCAGTGACTGCGCTGCCAGGCGCTATCTTACGGCGAGCCTGACGCAATATTACGCCGCTTGCGGGAACTGGAAATATGTGGCGGACGTAATATTACGTCACGCCATTTACGATGATTTTCCGCGGCGTGTAACGTATTTTTACGGCTTCCGGACTCAACTGTGAGGTCTGCAGGCTTCGTAGGTGGCTGTAGCACAGTCAATTGAGCAGTTCATTGTTCTTGAACCCTTTTTCTTTGTCTCTTTCTTCCTAGCCTCCATATGACGTTCGAGTTCTCTCTGTTTCGTGCTTTTTGTGCCCTTTTATGCTGGTTTTGTGTGCACTGCAGAGGAGAAACGTTTGGAGAAGATAGTTTACAAAGCCTCTGACGAGTCTACAGATGACGTAAACGAATTATTTGGCGACCATTCCGATTACACGTCATCAGAAAATTGTAGTAATTCTAGACTTTTTTTGAAGATGAGCTGCTGCATACTTTTTTTTGTATTATTTTGGCAGGTTGTGTTATGATTTTTTTCCTCCATATACATCAGGAAATAAATGCCAGTGTAAGAGTCCAGTGAATGAAACGCTGGACTATGTATCCCTCCATATCTCAATTTGCATCACACCATATTCCACTATCTTCTTCTTCTTGCGTTACGGTCTCTGTAGGACCATAGGTAGCCCCTTCGTGGACTGCATTTTCCTCTTCTTCTCCCAGAACCTCTTCATTCTTTCTCGTCCTCTCTCCCGCTCTTCTTCCGAGATCTTCAGTGTCCGTTTGTCCTGTCGGCTCCACTAGTGACACTCTAATCTTTTACTGTATTCTTCTCTGTCATTGATCTCCAGCATACTGATCGGTGTATATTCGTTCCTCCAATTTTCCTTTCCTTCGACCTTGATCCCCGATTCCAACCAGTCCTTCCGAAGTTCAACAACCCATTTGGTTCCTGCCTTCCCCTTGTCCTCCCTGTTGTTTCCCACATTCTCTTCGCCATTCTGTCCATACTCGTTCTAACTACATGTCCGGCAAACCTTGCCGTTTTGAGTCTGGTTTCCCCGGATATTGTTCTCATGTTCCAGTTCAATTCTTCCCTAGGTCTTCGCATCCACCAATCTCCACCTCTTTTGGGACCTAGTATTTTTCTCAGTATTTTTCTCTCTTCTTTCTCTAGTTGTTTTGCCCCATTTCGTCCTAGTGTCATCGTCTCAACAGCATATAATACTGCATTCCTCACTGTTGCCTTGTAGTGGCTTATCTTTGCCACAGTGGATATATTCTTTTTATTGTATATCTCTCACGTCATGCAGAAGGCTGCTCTCACCATCTGTTATTCCCTCCTTGCTCCTGTTCCTTCCTGTTATAAATTCTCCCACGTATTTAAATTTGTCCACCGATTCCACAGTGCCTTCCGGTGTTTCCCAGTCTGCAGTGGTATTTAATGTCTTTGTCTTGTTATAGGCGATCCTGAGTGCCACTATGAATGCAAAATCTTGCTCTCACCTTGTGTTTTGTTTGTTCCTATAGATGAAAACTGGCTGCACAAGGAATATAAAGAGAAAGACCACGTGTTTGCCTACATATTTGAACATCAGAATTCCTTTTCAATTTTTTTCCGAGATGATTACCGTTAAATTGAGATTTCATTTGCTTACCAAAGATTTAGCACTTACAATACCAAAAATTAGACAGGTATTTAAAGTAGATCTAAAAACCTTCTGAATTTACAACTACATACAGGGTGTTTCAAAAATGACAGGTATATTTGAAACGGCAATAAAAACTAAACGAGCAGCGATAGAAATACACCGTTTGTTGCAATATGCTTGGGACAACAGTACATTTTCAGGCGGACAAACTTTCGAAATTACAGTAGTTACAATTTTCAACAACAGATGGCGCTGCAAGTGATGTGAAAGATATAGACGACAACGCAGTCTGTGTGTGCGCCATTCTGTACGTCGTCTTTCTGCTGTAAGCGTGTGCTGTTCACAACGTGCAAGTGTGCTGTGGACAACATGGTTTATTCCTTAGAACAGAGGATTTTTCTGGTGTTGGAATTCCACCGCCTAGAACACAGTGTTGTTGCAACAAGACGAAGTTTTCAACGGAGGTTTAATGTAACCAAAGGACCGAAAAGCGATACAATAAAGGATCTGTTTGAAAAATTTCAACGGACTGGGAACGTGACGGATGAACGTGCTGGAAAGGTAGGGCGACCACGTACGGCAACCACAGAGGGCAACGCGCAGCTAGTGCAGCAGGTGATCCAACAGCGGCCTCGGGTTTCCGTTCGCCGTGTTGCAGCTGCGGTCCAAATGACGCCAACGTCCACGTATCGTCTCATGCGCCAGAGTTTACACCTCTATCCATACAAAATTCAAACGCGGCAAACCCTCAGCGCCGCTACCATTGCTGCACGAGAGACATTCGCTAACGATATAGTGCACAGGATTGATGACGGCGATATGCATGTGGGCAGCATTTGGTTTACTGACGGAGCTTATTTTTACCTGGACGGCTTCGTCAATAAACAGAACTGGCACATATGGGGAACCGAAAAGCCCCATGTTGCAGTCCCATCGTCCCTGCATCCTCAAAAAGTACTGGTCTGGGCCGCCATTTCTTCCAAAGGAATCATTGGCCCATTTTTCAGATCCGAAACGATTACTGCATCACGCTATCTGGACATTCTTCGTGAATTTGTGGCGGTACAAACTGCTTTAGACGACACTGCGAACACCTCCTGGTTTATGCAAGATGGTGCCCGGCCACATCGCACGGCCGACGTCTTTAATTTCCTGAATGAATATTTCGATGATCGTGTGATTGCTTTGGGCTATCCGAAACATACAGGAGGCGGCGTGGATTGGCCTCCCTATTCGCCAGACATGAACCCCTGTGACTTCTTTCTGTGGGGACACTTGAAAGACCAGGTGTACCGCCAGAATCCAGAAACAACTGAACAGCTGAAGCAGTACATCTCATCTGCATGTGAGCCATTCCGCCAGACACGTTGTCAAAGGTTTCGGGTAATTTCATTCAGAGACTACGCCATATTATTGCTACGCATGGTGGATATGTGGAAAATATCGTAGTATAGAGTTTCCCAGACCGCAGCGCCATCTGTTGTTGACAATTGTAACTACTATAATTTCGAAAGTTTGTCTGCCTGAAAATGTACTGTTGTCCCAAGCATATTGCAACAAACGGTGTATTTCTATCGCTGCTCGTTTAGTTTGTATTGCCGTTTCAAATATACCGGTCATTTTTGAAACACCCTGTACATGTACACACGAATTAACACGCTGCCATGTGCTGCGTTGGGTCATAAATCGGTGGGTTTCTTTCAACCCCTATGAATCTAGCGGCAGGCAGTGCTGTATTCCAGGCAGCGCTTGGGCTAAATCTCAAACTGTCAAATCTCGCACACTCGAATCTCGCGCACACTCGAATCTCGCGCACGCTCGAATCTCCCGCACAGTCGAGTCTCGCATTGGGTGCATTGTCGAATCTCGCAAGTGAGTTGGTAAGATTGTCTGCCATATGGGTGTGTATGGCACCCTTGAAAAACAATACCACGACGACAGCGCTGAGGGTGGAACTCCAGTCTCCTCGTAAAACTTGCCACCGCCCCATGTTGAGACAGTGCTCCGCTGCCGCTGATTTATCAGGGTGGCCCAGGCGCGTGTGGCGATTGTGTTGAGCATGAGGTCCCCGCACGCTGCGAAGTGTCTGCCCAAAGTAAGACTTCCCACACTGACGTGCGATCCTATATAAGGCCCGTTTTCTGAGGTCAGTTGGGTCGTTGACTGAACGTAACAGGTTCCTCAGTTGACTTAATGTCATCTTTCTTGAGAGTTCTTTAGATTCCTAGGAAATGCAGCCAAAATAAGGCAAAAAAGGCCACATCTGTATTTACAACCCTACAGTGCGTTCGGTTCGGTCGCAATGCATTACGTATCTGTGTATCAGAGTGACCGTTCTGTTGGAGTACTGTTCTCAGGTGCTGCAGCTCAGCTGGTAGGCTGTCCGGATCTGAGAGCTAACGTGCTCTGGTGTGTACAGGGAGACCGAGGCTCTGCCACGTCGTGCAGTGTGATTACAACTTCTGGCCTGCAAATACAGGGTGTACCATCATTAATGGCGTAAATGCATACAGTTGAAGGTACACGATACTAGAAGCAAAAAAAGTCTCAGTAAACATAGGGTCGAAAATGCATACCTTAAAGAGCTACGAGAAATTTTTCATCTTCCATACTGTGAAGCAAATCACTGCACGTTCTTTGTTTTCCATATTTTGTGAACTGGTAGTATGGACCAAAACAAGAAAAGAAAATCCAGTAAATATGTGCTCCAAAATGCATTCCTTAAGAGCTATGAGCACTTGTTCATCTTTACTACTTTGAAAGCCAACTCTTCTAATGAACAAGTGCTCGTATGCATTTTCCATCTTACGTTTACTTTGTTTCGCTTCTAGCATCGTGTACTTTACTCTGTGCCATTAATTACGGTACACCCTGTATAATGCCGTGTGAGTCGGTCTGAGGCAGACACAATGCCCCAGCATCGCGTCGGTATTTGTTTTAATCACGGCATGCGGACATGGTAAGTCGCCATGTCTGTACTGATTTGCCACCTGAGCTCTTGATATCCGTACAGTTGCTCCTGTTTTTCTCCAAATGTGTCTCTAGTTTTCCTATAGGTGGCACCTATCCTTCTGCAAGTTAAGCATAGTTCTACAGCCTGCTTAGCCATTTTGCACAGTCTGCTTTTTCTGTACGTTGGTACTCGCTTCCGCTTAATTAATTTGATGAATTTTTATATTTTCTCGTTTTATCAATGAACTTCAGTACTTTAAACATTTTGTACATGGCTGGAGCAGCAACGGTCGGATGAAATGTTCTTGAAGAAAAAAAAACAGCCTATCAGTTGCAAAATGATATGTTTATTAAAGCCAATTTACCACGGTTTCAACGTTTAGAAAAACGGCTTCCTCGGAAGGAAATACTGACAACTAGGTTACATGTTGTTGCCCGATACGTAAAATATAGCCGAAAGAGTCAAATATAAAATTTTTACTCTGTATTAATGCACTACCTACACATTGGTGGTGAAATACCAAATGACAACAGTCATGTTGCGTATGTTTCATTCATTACAGAAATGACATTTTATATCTTACTCACGCCTTTCGACTACATTTTAACGTTACCTCTGCCACACTACGTAACCAAGTTGTCAGTATTTCATTCTGAGGAAGACGTTTTTGTAAATGTTGAAACTTTGCTAAAGGGGTTTTAATCAACCTTCCATTTTGCAATTGGCTATTTATTATTTCTACATGAGGAAATTGAGTATCTTGTGCGTCATCCAGAATTTTTACTGGGCTTTATCTATTTGCTTCTTTGATCCTCTGCTGCTTTCACTACTTCCTCTATCAAGGCTATTCACCCATCTTCTTTGGGTTTCACACTCCTGTTTCAGTCAATTATTTCCAATGGTACCCTTGAAAAATCTCAGTAACCTCTGGTTCTTTCAATTTGTCCAGGCCTTATCTCATAATTTCCCACCTTTCTATACTACCTTCAGTTTCAATCCACACTTCATTATCAATCCCCTCTGAAAATATCTTACAGCTTTACGTCAGATTTCGTTACCTGTCTTACCATTATGTAATGAATATGAGACATTCCAGTATCCCCAAGTGTTCCGCAATGTCACGGTTTACTCTTTCATTCCTTATCCCAGCCAACACTTTCCTACTATTTTTTTCTTCCTTTTCGAATTCCAGTCCTTCATTACAATTAAATTTCCATCTCCCATCTTTGTTATATTTGGCACCAAAATCATCTGCAGATTTTGATGATAAGATACGGAACGGTGTGACGTGCATGAGGTATGCTTACCATTTCACTTGTCATTTTATCAAATACGTTGGAGCATTCTAGCTCAGTGTTACTGTCGCTTCAGTCCCCAGTCGGGAAAGATCTGAAGCCTTCGATCAGACACCGCAGGTACTTCTGCATCCACCAGCCTCCTACAGTGACGTAGCGAAGCAGCACCAAGAACTGCACTGCCGAACGTGAAAGAGTTGTCTAGGCGACAGGTATGTGGAGCAAGAACGCTGCTGCCACATAAACTACGTTCGCGGTAGACGCACGCTGGGTAGCTGCCGCTTCTTTATGACGCTACTTGGACGGAACGACGCCGTAGAAATGACGCTGCGAGAGCAGTGTGGGTTTACAGTCGAGGCCCGAGAAAACGGTTTCCTCTCGAGGCAGAAGACAGGAATACGAGGCGAGGAGAAGTCACATACCTCTCCCAGTTAGTTCTTAAACCGTCTTTGTTTCCTGTTTTTCTTTCTGTTAGTTGCCTCTGTGGCTGCGTCCTTGTTAGGGGCCTGTCCCTCCACCACTCCACACGACCCTGCGTCCAAGCGGAATGGTCATACCGCACCGTGGCCGTGGCGCAAATTCTCCAGCTGGTATGGCAGCGCCGGCAAGAGCTTCACCAGCGTTGCGTCAGCTCTGAACATGCCAACAGTACAGATGACAACAGTGTCCGTCTGGTGAACATACAATGCATCGGTTGGTTGAGCTGCAGCAGTGTGGAACCTGAGTGAGGTTTGAGTGGTCCCCATCACAGGGAGGAATCCAACATGACGGGTTGGTGGACCTCCTGTCCTCGCGAACACGGGCATCTCGGATGTCACTCGCTTATTCCAGATTTCAGTTGAGTCCGACTAGCTTTCAGAGAGAGCACATAAAAATGGCTATAAACACGAGGGTACAGTGTTTCACAGTACGAGTATATAGTGCGCAACCTGCTGTCCTCGGAAGGTCACGGTTCACGACAGATGGCACCCGATATAACGACCGTCATGAGGATGCGCTGCCACTATCGAAACTTCCCCAATCTCTTGACAGGCAGACATCACAGACTCCGAAACTCAGCGTCAGAAAGCGTTTTAAATTACACATCGTTCTCGTGACACTGGTATGCAGATCAGCAAGTCCCTTTCGCCAAGAGGCTTAGACAATTCGAACACCAATTTCCTTGTAACATTAGCACTATTTTCACTACATGAAATACAAAAATTTACAAAATTACGACAGCATACTTAGTAGGTTGTAGCACACCTATGACGTCATCAGAAAACCTTATTGCCGAGTCCACGGAGCGATTCAAATACGCCGGCCAGGGTGGCCGAGCGGTTCTAGGTGCTACAGTCTGGAACCGCGCGACTGCTACGGTCACAGGTTCGAATCCTGCCTAGGGCATGGATGTGCGTGATGTCCTTAGGTTAGTTAGGTTTAAGTAGTTCCAAGTTCTAGGGGACTGATGACGTCAGAAGTTAAGTCCCATAGTGCTCAGAGCCATTTGAACCATTTTTTTGACTGAAATACTTCAAAGACAATCACAGCTGTTGGCTCACGTGCGTGAGGGGCGGCACCACGGATGTGGGCTCTGCACTGACGGAGATGGTACGCAGTTCGAAGTCCGTTTGTAATGTAGACAGTGCGATGTGCCCGACATATTGGGTTCACTGACGTAAAGTGGAACGCACACCCATCTCAGATTTCGACGCTCTAAAGGGCCAAAGTTGTGCATTTCCGGTTGTAAGTTCCTTTATGAAAACCGATCGTTGTGTCTTCCTGCATAACATACTAAGCGTTGTCAGAGGTTTTTAGACACCCTCTATATAAATGACCTTGTGGATAACGTAAGAAGGTTCACGACTCTTTTCACTCATGATACTGAAGGTATTGATGAGTCCCAAAGACAGAAAATTGTAGCGCAATACGGAAAGACCTGCAGAATATCGACGCATGAGTAAGAATTGGAAGTTGATCGTAAAGCAAAGAAATGTAACGTATTGCACCTAAACAGCCAGAAACATCCATTGTTGTATCATTACAGGACTGCCGACCGATCACTGGAAGCAGTCGCATCCATTAAATCTGGAAGTACCTGTACGAGCGATTTAAAATCTAACGACCACACAGGTAATCGCGGGTAAGGCAGGCGCCAGACTCACATTCATTGCAGGAGCCTTCTGGAAATATAGTCGATCAACAAAGGAGGCGGCTAGAAAACCCTCGTTTGATCAATAGTTGAACGTTGCCCGTCAGTCTGAGGTCCGTACCGAAGAGGACTGATACGGGACATAGGTAAGAACCAAAGAAGGGCAACGCGTTTCGTCACAGCTTCGATTACTAACGATCGCCATATCGAGGCGGGATGGGAGGTGGTTACTTTGTCCCCAACTTTTCAAAATACTGTCATGTAGTCAGTTACTTTACATTTGAAAATCGTAAAACTGTATTGTGTCTAATGAATTCGTCTACAAGATTTCAAATTTTTCGGTTCAACTTAAACAAAAAATATAAGTCTTAGTAGTAAATGTCAATTTTCCCAGTGAATGTCATATACAATATTTTCACGTTCAGCACCTTACTTAGACATCAGTACCCCTTCAAAAATTTAGTTGTAAGTCAACAACAGTTAATGACTCTGAGCACTATGGGACTTAACATCCGAGGTCATCAGTCCCCTAGAAATTAGAACTACTTAAACCTAACTAACCTAAGGACATCACAAACATCCATGCCTGAGGCAGGATTCGAACCTGCGACCGTAGCGATGGCGCAGTTCCACACTGAAGCGCCTAGAACCGTTCGGCCACAACGGCAGGCTTTAATGACATTTGTATTTTAAATTTTTTTTAGATTGGCCATAAAGTGACTTGGTAGTACACGATACTGAAAGTGTGTTGGAGTTTAAAGGAGGGCCGGCCGGAGTGGCCGTGCGGTTCTAGGCGCTACAGCCTGGAACCGCGTGACCGCTACGGTCGCAGTTTCGAATCCTGCCTCGGTCATGGATGTGTGTGATGTCCTTAGGTTAGTTAGGTTTAAGTAGTTTTAAGTTCTAGGGGACTGATGACCTCAGAAGTTCCATAGTGCTCAGAGCCATTTAGAGGGGGCTGAAAGATATTTTCACGTTGAAGACAGTACTAATACATATGTACGTCTTTGAGAACTATGTTGTTAGTGTAATTAAACAACAGTAAAGGAATTTTGTGTTTTCTAATTTTTTTAGGGTGGACGTAAAGTAGCACCCTCCCCCTTGGTACTGCCGTTATGGATGTTGGCATTGCTTTGGTTAAGCTCGGAAAGCGTTGCGCTCCGCGGTACGATTTAGTGTTAAAATTGCGAAAGATTTTGTTCCCAGTAGATTGTATCAAAATGGTTCAAATGGCTCTGAGCACTATGGGACTTAACATCTGAGGTCATCAGTCCCCTAGAACTACTTAAACCTAATTAACATAAGGACAGCACACACAACCATGCCCGAGGCAGGTTTCGAACCTGCGACCGTAGCGGTCGCGCGGTTCCAGACTGATGCGCCTAGAACCGCTGGCCCACACCGGCCGGCAGTAGATTGTATCGAAATAGTTCTTACTCCTCTGAATATCTCACGAAAAGACCGTGGAGGTAAAATTTGGGAGATTTGATATCACACGGAGGCTTACCAACAATAATTCTGTAACAGGAATGGGGTCAAGTGGTAATGGTACACGAACTACCCTCTGCTGCACACAGTAAGGTGTATGGGGATGTACGGGGTGGGACGACCCTTCTCAAACATACATAATGAAATGGAAGAGAAGGAAACGTATGAGGCTATGTTTTCAACATGGCGGCCATCTTGGACGAAACTCGTAATGGTAACTCGTAAATGGAAAATGGGGTCATGTGACGTATAGCAGAGGGACAGGTAACTGTACCAGAATAACAGTGGCGTCTTACTTTAGAGCATAGCTGAACTCATTACCGTGTTATGACTGATGTTTCTGTCTCACAGTTGACGTGACAGCTGATCACGTTATCACAGCGCGAACGCATTAACATCGTCCTTATCACCTGGAGACAGGAGCATCCCTGAAAGCTCCTGACAGATTAAAACTGTGTGCCGAACCAAGACTCGAACTCGGGACCTTTGCGAGAGCAAGTGCTCCACCAGCTGAGCTACCCAAGCGCGACTCACACCCCGTCCTCACAGCTTTACTTCCGCCAGTACCTCGTCTCCTACCTTCCAAACTTTAACCTTGCAGCCGAAGTGGCCGTGCGGTTCTAGGCGCTGCAGTTTGGAACCGCGAGACCGCTACGGTTGCAGGTTCGAATCCTGCCTCGGGCATGGATGTGTGTGATGTCCTTAGGTTAGTTAGGTTTAACTAGTTCTAAGTTCTAGAGGACTAATGACCTCAGAAGTTGAGTCCCATAGTGCTCAGAGCCATTTTTAACCTTGCAGAACTAGCACTCCTGAAAGAAAGGATATTGCGCAGACATGACTTAGCCACAGCCTGGAGGATGTTTCCAGAATGCGTAGAGCACTAGCCCGCGAAAGGCAAAGGTCTCGAGTTCGAGTCTCGGTCCGGCACACAGTTTTAATCTGCCAGGAAGTTTCATATCAGCGCACACTCCGCTCCAGAGTGAAAACCTCTTGTTGTACCAGAGCATCTGGACCAACGCCACCCGGACGGACCACCCACTACCCACAGTGCAGTGGTAAAATTTTTCTCAGTATTCCGTGACACTGGCTGTAAAAGACGAACCGGAAGTTGGACGGTCGATTATAGTTACGGGTGAAGTTACAACAAGCGCTGGTGTGCCACCGTTTGGTAACAGTCCAGAGCGCACTGCAGTCGACGGATCTCGCAAGCAACTGGGGGTCAGCCGTGCAACACAAGTCAGAAATTTGGCGTCAAGTAATGCGACGTATCTCGAGAACGAATAGAGCTATTCTCAAACGAAAGGCGCCACTGTTTGTGTGTGTGTGTGTGTGTGTGTGTGTGTGTGTGTGTGTGTGTGTGTGTGTGTAATTCTGTATCTGTTCGATAAGTCACACGACTCTCTTTCCAATTGGAAATTCCGATTTGTACCCAAGACAGTGGCTTCCAAAACGACCGCCATGTTGATAACATACCTTCACTGGTTTTCCCGCTTTCCTATCTCACAACTACAGGGTGGCTTACGAAATGTGCTAACATTTTGTTTTTGAATATAAACTTTATTGTCAATACAATCTGAAAGGAACATATACTACAATGGACAGCCGTCCATGGTGATTTGTTGTAACTCAGCACATGCTCAATATGTCCACCATTTCGTTTCCTAACTTCCTTCAAACTAACACTGAAGTTAGTGATTACCCTACGGCACATGTCTTCCGTAATTTCACTGCAAGCTTGAAGAATAAGTCTTCTGAGCTCCATTAAATTCCACAGTTTCTTGCTACTGCCTTGCGCTTCAAAAAAAAAAGGTTCAAATGCTGAGCACCATGGGACTTAACATCTGAGGTCATCAGTCCCCTAGATCTTAGAACTACTGAAACCTAACTAAGGTAAGGACATCACACACATCCATGCCCAAGGCAGGATTCGAACCTGCGACTGTAGCAGTCGCGCAGTTCCGGACTGGAGCGCCTAGAACCGCACGGTCACAGCTGCCGACGCCCTTCAACACGCAGTGGTTAATGCAAGATGGAGCAAGGCCACATACAGCAAACACTGTGTTGGAGTTTTTACACGAGCATTTAGACACACGGATCATTTGGCTCAGGTTTCCAGGTCGCTTCAATGACGGACAAAATTGGCCCCCCCAATAGTTCAGACCTCAATCCATGTGACTCTTTTCTTTGGGAGTACCTAATGGAAAAAAAAATTCCCGAAACGTCCACGTGATTTAATGGAGCTCAGAAGACTTATTCTTCAAGCTTGCATTGAAATTACGGAGGACATGTGCCGTAGGGTAATCACTAACTTCAGTGTTAGTTTGAAGGAAGTTAGGAAACGAAATGGTGGACATATTGAGCATGTGCTGAGTTACAACAAATCTCCATGGACGGATCTTCATTGTAGTGTATGTTCCTTTCCGATTTTATTGACAATACAGTTTATCTTGAAAATCAAAATGGTAACACATTTCGTGCGCCACCCTGTACTTTAAATTTCCATGTAATCGCCTGTTTTTGCTTTGTAAGGGTGGTCTGGGACCTATGGACCACCCTGGCGATGTACGAATGGAAGAAAACGACAAAATGGCTGAAATGGACGCTCCGCTACTCACTGTGCTGTGGCTGGCGGAGAACTGGGGTAGGTGTGAGAGGAACTGTGCAGGAGGAAGTGCGTTCCGCCGCTGAGTGACTGCGCCGTTGGAAGTAACTGCCCGGCTGCGGCGCGCCGTTACGCGAGCGGCCATCCCATCCCGGTGCCGGCCGGGCACGCCCACCCGCTCCGCACAGCCGCCGGCGCCGTGCGTTGCGTCCGCCGCGGTGAGATTGCGGAAGCAGATTACGAGCCGAGTGCAGTTCTCCGCGAGCGATACTTCTCCTCTAAAAGCGCCTATTCTGTCCGAACTCTCTACGCGTTCCGAGACAGTTTTCTGCTAACGACTTCCTTCTTTACCTCAGTACCATACATGGAGGTACAAACCAGCATTTTTAATAAGAAATAAATGATGACAGGGACACGAGCCACGCACGGCTCAATGGTTTAGATTCAGATAACTGCAAAATAGGTATTTGTTCGAATCAGTAAGAGCTTAACAAAAGCATTACCGCAGAATCGGGGTACATTAGTGATACAGTGGCTGGTAGATTTGCGGGCCCAGGACACGGTCGAGGGCAACTGAATCCGATGACCTGGGCGACTCAGGGAAAGGTCAGACTGAGGTCGAACGACGCGTAGGCGACGAGGCGTTTCACGTCCACTTTGCATCACAGATTTACATCTACATCATATCTCTGCAGTTCACAGTCGAGTGGTTAAGTGCCTGGAAGAGGGCTCATCGAACCAACTCCAAGCTAATTTTCTTACCATTCCACTCTCGAAGAGCACACGGAAAAAGCGAACACTTAAATCTTTCCGTGGGAAAGTTCATTTCTCGATACGTAAGTCGCCGCGAACAAAATATTTTCGCGCTCTGAGGACAAAGATGGTGATTGAGATTTCAAGAGAAGATCCAACCGCGACGAAAAACTCCTTTGTTTTAACGATTGCTAGCCCAATTAGCGTATCGTAACCGAAGCACTCCCTCCCGTATTTCGCGATATTACAAAACGAGCTGCCCTTCTTTGAACTTTTTCGATGTCCTCCATCAATCCTGTCTGGTATGGATCCCACAATGCACAGCAATACTCGAGAAGAGAGTGGACAAGCGTGGTGTAAGCACTCTCTTTAGTAGACCTGTCGCACTTTCTAAGTGTTCTGCCAATAAATCGCATTTTTTTAGTTTCCAATTTAAGTTATTCGTAATTCTAATTCCCAGGTATTTTGTTAAACTGACAGCCTCTACATTTGTGTTATTTTTCGTGTAACTGAAATTTAGCGGATTCCTTTTAGTATTCATGTGGATAACTCCACAACTTTCATTATTCAGGGTCAATTGCCACTTTCGCACTATACATATATATTGTCTAAATCATTTTACAGTTGGTTTTGATTATCCGATGATGTCTTTACATGACGGCAAATGAGAGCATCATCTGCAAACTATGCAAGAGGACTGCTCAAATTGTCTCCTAAATGATCTGGAACAGCAGAGGGCCTGTAACACTTTCTTGGAGAACACTACATATGACTTCTGTTTTAGTCGATGACTTTCCATCAGTACTACGAACTGTGACGTTTCTGGCAGGAAATCACGAATCCAGTCACACGCACGCGATTTGACTAGAAGTCGCTTGTGAGGAGCGGCGTCGAAAACCTTCTGGAAATCTAAAAATATGGAATCAATTTGACTTTGACGTCCCCTGTCGACAGCACTTATTAATTTGTGAGAATAAGGAGCTAGTCGTGCTTCACAACAGACACCGTACTGACTATTTGTAAATAAATTGTTTATTTTTTATTTTTATTTTTTTTAGGTAATCTACTATGTTGGAGCACAGTGTATGATCGAAAATTCTACTGCAAAGTGATAAGAGTCTGTAATACAACGGATTACTCCTATTTAGTTTCTTGCGTACTTCCACAACTTTCCAGTCTTTAGGTAGAATCTTTCCAAGAGCGAGCGCTTGTAAATGATTGCGAAGTATGGAGCTATTGTATCAGCATACTCTGAAAAGAACCTAAATGGTGTACCGGTGGCGTTGCCTTTGTTAAGTGATTTAAACTGCTTAGGTACACGCAGGATACCTACTTGTAAGTTACTCATGCTGGAAGTTGTTGTTCATTCGTATTCAGGAATACACTACTGGCCATTAGAATTGCTACACCACGAAGAAATGCAAATCATAAACGGGTATTCATTATACTACAACTGACATATGATTACATTTTCACGCAATTTGGGTGCATAGATGCTGAGAAATCAGTACCCAGAACAACCACCTCTGGCCGTAATAACGGCCTTGATACGGCTGGGAATTGAGTCAAGCAGAGCTTGGATGGCGTGTACAGGTACAGCTGCCCGTGGAGCTTCAACAAGATACCACAGCTCATCAAGAGTATTGACTGGCGTATTGTGACGAGCCGGTTGCCCGGCCACCATTGACGAGACGTTTTCAGTTGGTGATAGATCTGGAGAATGTGCTGGCCAGGGCAGCAGTCGAACATTTTCTGTATCCAGATAGGCCCGTACAGGACCTGCAACATGCGGTCGTGCATTATCCGGCTGAAATGTAGGGTTTCGCAGGGATCGAATGAGGGGTAGAGCCTGGGCATTGAGTCAAACAGAGCTTGGATGGCGTGTACGGGTACAGTTGCCCATGCAGCCCCAACACGATACCATAGTTCATCAAAAGTAGTGACTGGCGTATTGTGACGAGCCAGTTGCTCGGCCACCATTGACCCATTCCCAGGGATCAAATGAAGTGTAGAGCCACGGGTCGTAACACATCTGAAATTTAACGTCCACTGATCACACTGCCGTTAATGAGAACAAGAGGTGACCGAGACGTGTAACCAATGGCACCCCATACCATCACGCCGGGTGATACGCCAGTATGGCGATGACGAATACACGCTTCCAATGTGCGTTCACCGCGATGTCGCCAAACACGGATGCGACTATCACGATGCTGTAAACAGAACCTGGATTCATCCGAAAAAATGATGTTTTGCCATTCGTGCAGCCAGGTTCGTCGTTGAGTACACCATCGCAAGCGCTCCTGTCTGTGATGGAGCGTCAAGTGTAACCGCAGCCACGGTCTCCGAGCTGACAGTCCATGCTGCTGCAAACGTCGTCGAACTGTTCGTGCAGATGGTTGTTGTCTTGCAAACGTTCCCATCTGTTGACTCAGGGATCGAGGCGTCGCTGCACGATCCGTTACAGCCACGCCTGTCGTCTCGACTGCTAGTGATACGAGGCTGTTGGGATCCAGCACGGCGTTCCGTATTACCCTCCTGAACCCACCGATTCCATATTCTGCGAACAGTCATTGGATCTCGACCAACGCGAGCAGCAATGTTGCTAACGATAAACCGCAATCGCGATAGGCTACAATCCAACCTTTATCAAAGTCGGAAACATGATGGTATGCATTTCTCCTCCTCACACGAGGCATCACAACAACGTTTCACCAGGCAGCGCCGGTCAACGGCTGTTTGTGTATGAGAAATCTACTGGAAACTTTCCTCATGTCAGCACGTTGTAGGTGTCGCCACCGGCGCCAGCCTAGTGTGAATGCTCTGAAAAGCTAATCATTTGCATATCACAGCATCTTCTTGCTGTCGGCTAAATTTCGTGACTGTAGCACGTCATCTTCGTGGTGTAGCAATTTTGATGGCCAGTAGTTTATTTACTTCGTCTTCTATGATTGAGTTTCAGAAAGCCCTGCTTTAGTGTCCCTGTCGTCGGCGACATCGTCATTGGTATTGTGGAGTGGAGTATTGAGTGCATCTTGCCGCTGGTGTAATTTACATATGACCCGCATCCCTTCGGGTTTTTTGCCAGATTTCGAGACAGAGTTTCGTCGTGGAAAGTATTAAAGCATTTCTCATTGAAGTTCGCGCTAAATTTCGAGCTTCTGTAAAACTTTGCCAATTGTGGAGGTCTGGAGGTTCACTGCTCTGCAAAGCAGGATAGGCGGCGACGTGAGGCAACTCTGGTGACGGAGCAGAACACTGGTGCGGGCGCGGGTGTTTCGGAGCACGCCGGTCAACGTACATTGTAGAAGGCTAATATGCTACTGTTTATCTCAAGTTCCTCTGTTAAAAGTGTGGCACCAGCTGCGTTATTCTACTTTCCTCAGCGCCTTTAAAAATTATTCCAGAAGTTTTGGCATGCGAACAGATTTGCGTTCCTTTGCTGATAGGGAAGGGGAAAGTCGCAGTGGGGAGGAGACGGGTAAGTAGTAAATGATGGAAGAGAATAGATGATGGTTGTCTTACACAAAAAGCGAATCAGATAATGACACTGCATGTGTGTGTGTGTGTGTGTGTGTGTGTGTGTGTGTGTGAGAGAGAGAGAGAGAGAGAGAGAGAGAGAGAGAGAGAGAGAGAGAGAGAGAGTGAGTGAGAGGAACACAGTGGCAGTGGAACATAGTTGACAGTGAGGCAATGGTGCTAGGAAAATAGTGAAGGAGACAGTGTGAGTTGGAGTGGTATAAAGAGGAAGTGGAAGTGTGTGAGAGCCAGTGATGATGAGAGTCGGAGTATATGATGATGTTGAGAACGACGAAGAGAGATAGTGAGAGTGAGAATAGATAGCAACATAGGAAGGAAGGAATGAGATAGTAGCAATGAGAGAGAGTAAGAGGGAGACAGTGAGAGTGAGAAGAGACTGTGGTAGTAGGAGAGAACGAAGGGCACTGTGGCTGTGGCAGAGGAGACTGTGATGGTTAGAGAGACACAGAGAAATGACAATGAGTTGGGCTGAATGGGAGTGTGAGAAATGGAACTGGGAGTGGATACATAAGAGCATATTAGTGATGGACCAGTGGGTGTCAGCAAGTTACAGTTAGGGGAGCTTGTGGGAGTGAAAGGTATGTTTGCATGTTGAGAACAGCACGAATACGTTCACATGCCAAAATTATTGAATATTTTTTTAAAAAATGTTGAGCAACGTGGAATGACGCAGCTGGTACCCCACATTTCAGTCAGTTTCTTTTAATAAGGAGAAGCATATTCCTTTCGTGTGCTAACCTCTTCATCTCAGAGTAGCACTTGCAACCTACGTCCTCAATTATTTGCTTGGCGTATTCCAATTTCTGTCTTCCTCTACAGTTTTTGCCATCTACAGCTCGCTCTAGTACCATGGAAGTCATTCCCTCATGTCTTAGCAGATGTCCTATCATCCTGTCCCTTCTCCTTATCAGTGTTTTCCACATATTCCTTTACTCTCCGATTCTGCGTAGAACCTCCTCATTCCTTACCTTATTAGTCCACCTAATTTTCAACATTCGTCTATAGCACCACATCTCAAATGCTTTCATTCTCTTCTGTTCCGATTTTCCCACAGTCCATGTTTCACTACCATACAATGCTGTACTCCAGACGTACATCCTCAGAAATTTCTTCCTTAAATTAAGGCCGGTATTTGATATTATTAGACTTCTCTTGGCCAGAAATGCCTTTTTTGCCATAGCGAGTCTGCTTTTGATGTCTTCCTTGCTCCGTCCGTCATTGGTTATTTTACTGCCTCGGTAGCAGAAATCCTTAACTTCATTGACTTCCTGACCATCAATCCTGATAAGTTTCTCGCTGTTCTCATTTCTACTACTTCTCATTACCTTCGTCTTTCTCCGATTTACTCTCAGACCATACTGTGTACTCATTACACTGTTCATTCCGTCCAGCAGATCATTTAATTCTTCTTCACTTTCACTCAGGATAGCAATGTCATCAGCGAATCGTATCATTGATATCCTTTCACCTTGTATTTTAATTCCACTCCTGAACCTTTCTTTTATTTCCATCATTGCTTCCTCGATGTACAGATTGAAGAGTAGGGGCGAAAGGCTACAGCTTTGTCTTGCACCCTTCTTAATATGAGCACTTCGTTCTTGATCGTCCACTCTTATTATTCCCTCTTGGTTGTTGTACATATTGTATATGACCCGTCTCTCCCTATAGCTTAACCCTACTGTTTTCAGAATCTCGAACAGCTTGCACCATTTTATATTGTCGAACGCTTTTTCCAGGTCGACAAATCCTATGAAAGTATCTTGATTTTTCTTTAGCCTTGCTTCCATTATTAGCCGCAACGTCAGAATTGCCTCTCTCGTCCCTTTACTTTTCCTAAAGCCAAACTGATCGTCACCTAGCGCATTCTCAATTTTCTTTTCCACTCTCCTGTATATTATTCTTGTAAGCAGCTTCGATGCATGAGCTGTTAAGCTGATTGTGCGATAATTCTCGCACTTGTCACCTCTTGCCGTCTTCGAAATTGTGTGGATGATGCTTTTCCGAAAGTCAGATGGTATATCGCCAGACTCATATATTCTACACACCAACGTGAATAGTCGTTTTGTTGCCACTTCCCCCAATGATTTTAGAAATTCTGATGGAATGGTATCTATCCCTTCTGCCTTATTTGACCGTAAGTCCTCCAAAGCTTTTTTAAATTCCGATTCTAATACTGGATCCCCTGTCTCTTCTAAATCGACTCCTGTTTCTTCTTCTATCACATCAGACAAATCTTCACCCTCATAGAGGCTTTCAATGTATTCTTTCCACCTATCTGCTCTCTCCTCTGCATTTAACAGTGGAATTCCCGTTGCACTCTTAATGTTAGCACCGTTGCTTTTAATGTCATCAAAGGTTGTTTTGACTTTCCTGTATGCTGAGTCTGTCCTTCCGACAATCATATCTTTTTCGATGTCTTCACATTTTTCCTGCAGCCATTTCGTCTTAGCTTCCCTGCACTTCCTATTTATTTCATACCTCAGCGACTTGTATTTCTGTATTCCTGATTTTCCCGGAACATGTTTGTACCTCCTCCTTTCATCAATCAACTGAAGTATTTCTTCTGTTACCCATGGTTTCTTCGCAGCTACCTTCTTTGTACCTATGTTTTCCTTCCCAACTTCTGTGATGGCCCTTTTTAGAGATGTCCATTCCTCTTCAACTGTACGCCTACTGCGCTATTCCTTATTGCTGTATCTATAGCGTTAGAGAACTTCAAACGTATCTCGTCATTCCTTAGTACTTCCGTATCCCACTTCTTTCCGTATTGATTCTTCCTGACTAATGTCTTGAACTTCAGCCTACTCTTCATCACTACTATATCGTGATCTGAGTCTATATCTGCTCCTCGGTACGCCTTACAGTCCAGTATCTGATTTCGTAATCTCTGTCTGACCATGATGTAATCTAATTGAAATCTTCCCGTATCTCCCAGCCTTTTCCAAGTATACCTCCTCCTCTGGTGATTCTTGAACAGGGTATTCGCTATTACTAGCTGAAACTTGTTACAGAACTCAATTAGTCTTTCTCCTCTTTCATTCCTTGTCCCAAGCCTATATTCTCCTGTAACCTTTTCTTCTACTCCTTCCCCTACAACTGCATTCCAGTCGCCCACGACTATTAGATTTTCGTCCCCCTTTACATACTGCATTACCCTTTCAATGTCCTCATACACTTTCTCTATCTGTTCATCTTCAGCTTGCGACGTCGACATATATACCTGAACTATCGTTGTCGGTGTTGGTCTGCTGTCGATTCTGATTAGAACAACCCGGCCACTGAACTGTTCACAATAACACACCCTCTGCCCTACCTTCCTATTCATAACGAATCTTACACCTGTTATACCATTTTCTGCTGCTGTTGATATTACCCGATACTCATCTGACCAGAAATCCTTGTCTTCCTTCCATTTCACTTCACTGACCCCTACTATATCTAGATTGAGCCTTTGCATTTCCCTTTTCAGATTTTCTAGTTTCCCTACCACGTTCAAGCTTCTGACATTCCACGCCCCGACTCGTAGAACGTTATCCTTTCGTAGATTATTCAATCTTTTTCTCATGGTAACCTCCCCCTTGGCAGTCCCCTCCCGGAGATCCGAATGGGGGACTATTCCGGAATCTTTTGCCAATGGAGAGATCATCATGACACTTCTTCAATTACAGGCCACATGTCCTGTGGATAACCGTTACGTGTCTTTAATGCAGTGGTTTCCATTGCCTTCTGCATCCTCATGTCGTTGATCATTGGTGATTCTTCCGCCTTTAGGGGCAATTTCCTCCTCCCCCCCCCCCCCCCCCCTAGGACAAGAGAGTGCCCTGAACCTCTGTCCGCTCCTCCGCCCTCTTTGACAAGGCCGTTGGCAGAATGAGGCTGACTTCTTATGCCGGAAGTCTTCGTCCGCCAATGCTGATTATTTATCAAAATTTAGGCAGTGGCGGGGATCGAACCCAGGACCAAAGACCAAAGACGTTTTGATTATGAATCAAAGACGCTACCCCTAGACCAGCACCTCACTACGTTAATTTACATTGCTACTGTCACTGAGTTGTTGCTTTGCCTGACCGTGAGCGGCGCTAGCAGCGCGTATGGATATATCCACTCTCGTAGTATCCTTGTTCGACTGCTATTACTTCCCGGTCGTTGTCGGTCGTAGACCAGCCTGTCACCAGTTCGAGTTCCGAGTTCGGGCTGCCAGTCAGTTGGAAGGCGTCACAAGCGCAGTTCGGACCTGTCAGTCGGGCAGTTGCAATGCGGCACTGGTGCAGTCGGGTTGGAGCAGGAGTCAGGTCTGCGTCGTCATGGCTCGCCCGACCATTGCCGCCACGCATCACTTGAGCCGCGCCTCGGTCTTGGTGAACCGTCGGTCGGTCGTCTTACCGGACGACGCGTTTTGGCTCGCCGATCTTTCATGAGTCGCGCGCGCGCGAATGTGTGTGTGTGTGTGTGTGTGTGTGTGTGTGTGTGTGTGTGTGTGTGTGGCGCGCATCGACTCCCGATTTGTCTTCGTGCGTGCTTAGTTACTGTTGGGTATCGTTCAGATCTTCGTGCAAGTGTTTGTCAGGTTGTGTGTGTAATTCGTGTGATTTCCTGTGACAAGTTATTTTAAATGTTGTCGGCATACAGGGTCTGAGAGGTCGGTCGTCTCGCCGGGCGACGTGTAACTGGTTCTCTGAGCGCTTCTGGGCCCCTTCATTTACCATCTTGTGGAGCTTGGCTCGGTCCTTTCCTGGTGCAGGGATGTCGCTTAGCCAGTGGGCGTGTTTCCTCTGCACGGTTGGGTCCGAGCCAGTAATCCCGCCGTCGTGCGTCTCAAAGTGAGTGGGAGACGCAGCAGCAGTGCAGTCGCGACGGAGCAGCAGTCGCGGACGGACCAGCAGGCAGTCGGTCGGTTGCTGCGGACCAGGGAGTGTCGGTCGGTCCGTGGCTGTCTCCTGGTTCGGTTCCGACGGATCAAGTGTAGTCGGGCTCACAAACTGTCTCACCTAAGTGAACGAGGGCAGACCGACCTCCCTGGAGGCTTCTGAGTGTTGATGTCTTTACTGTCTTTCAAAACTGGCTCTGAGCACTATGGGACTTAACATCTGAGGTCGTCCCCTAGAACTTAGAACTACTTAAACCTAACTAACCTAAGGACAGCACACACATCCATGCCCGAGGCAGGATTCGAACCTGCGACCGTAGCAGCAGCGCGGTTCCGGACTGAAGCGCATAGAACCGCTCGGCCACAGATTTCTTGTTTCGAGGCCTTCAGCCGCGAAAGAGTTGCATCTGGTAAAGATTCGACTATGTGCCGCTTTGACTGTAAATTTGTTATTAAATGACAACCTCATTTGGCCCTTTCCACAATCCTAATCACCTGTTCTGCCCAGCGGGTTAGCGGGCGTCTCAACCGGTTCTGCAGAGAAAACTGCCAATTACTTTGCACAGTAGAGAGCGATGAAAACAAACAATGAACAGGTGGGAGAGAGCTGCTGCCCTTAGCATTGTGTCGACTCCTCCGCTTCCTCATGAGCGACACAATATCGTGCCAGATTTATTGATAACCCCGTCGCTACGTTACGGACTGGCCGGTTCCGTTAGCACGCGTCTTCGCCCCTGCTGGTTTTACGGCTCCGGACGTACAATAAACACAGCGGCGAACGACCGGCTGTCGTAACGGGCCGGGCGCGGGAAGACGCCCTGCGCAGCGCAGGCGATCCCCGTCCCTCCCTCACAACAGCAGCAGAAGGGGGCGTCCTGTCGTGACGTAACGCGCCGGACAATCGTCCGGACCGGTCGCTTTCGGCTGGTCGGCCTCTAAGCCGTACCGTAATAGCTGCAGCTGCTGGCGGACCTAACCGTGAATAAATAACGCCCGGCAGGTTGTGAAAATCTACGACCGAGGACGGAATTATGCTCGCTTCGCAATAAACCTCCTGAAATTACTGTCCAGGTAGTGTGCCCTCACCTCCACCCCTCCTTTCATTTTCGTTCGTGCTTTTCTGCCTCCTTCATTTATCACTTCTCTCTCTCTCCCCTTCACACACACACACACACACACACACCATATTTTATTTGTACGTTTCCGGAGACTTCCATAAATATCGTCTAGCTCGGATACGTTAAGCTCCTTGTCTGCCAAGTTCTTCGCGACTCGCCCTTCAATGTTCCTACAACCGCACATTAGATGGGGCTCTTCTGATGTGACTTACCTGCTCTTTCAAACTTCGTCAGACGTTATTGCTATAACTGCAGCAGCTAATAAACTAGCCGCATACTTTATATGCAACGAGCGTTTACGACCACAAGACGTGAAAAAAATGGAAATTTCATGTTAAAGTTTTCGTTGGACGATTCTTTAGGACCTCCGTAAAGGCGTAACTCAACAGTAACCCCTGAAATTTCTGCGCTCAACTGCTGGTCATCGGATACCTTTACAAAAGCGCCCTTTGTAACTGCTTCGCAGAGTTTCGTCGTGGTCGTTTTGTCGTTGGCGACGAATTTCGTGAAAGTCGAACGAAGAGCTTCGGCATCATTAGGCACGTAGAAGGCTTTTAAGCAAAATTCTGCATGTACACTTTTCTGTCAATTTCCACACAATTTGCCCGGCACTCAAAAACAGGCTCGCGTCATTTGGTGTAAGGAAATCATGAAAAAAATTCTAATAAGGAAATACAAAATCAGTACATAACACTGTAACAAAATATGAAACTTTGATACGTTAGTACGAGCCGGAATCGAAGCAGCCGTCAACTATTTGGGTGTTCCGGGATGTACAAAAACCAACAAAAGTGGTTCGTCGTTGCTGACTGATTTCCTTCATAGGGACGACTTACTCCCCATTCCTCGAAACTACAGGTGTGGTGCACCCCTCGCCATTCCCCTCTCCCCCCTTCCAAAATCGCCTCTCTCTCTCTTCGCCTCCCCTCTCTGTCTCTGTCTCTCTCTCTCTCTGTCTCTCTCTCTCTCTCTCTCTCTCTCTCTCTGTCCACGACAAAACAACTATCTCAAACTCAGATCGTTGTAATTGTAAAATTGCACAAACTACTCCACTCGACTGGATCACGTTTCGAACGATACTATCAAGAAAGTTTCAGAGTCGCACCAATAATAAAATGCGAGAAAGCCATCTGCTATGGTGTGAACGTTTGCTGGGTGCACACGACGAAACTACAGCAAACTCAGACAATCAACAGCGCAATAGGTCGATACTTTACAGAACGACCTGAAGGCTATAAATCTTCATCCAGACATGTCGCACAACCGAATGAAAAGAAAAAACAAGAAGATTCCACAAATTAAAATCACTATTGATAAAAATAGACGAGAACTTGAGAGGTAGTAGTGTAAGACACGCCAGGTACTTACGGTATCGTAGAGGCCGTCGCGAAGTGCACTTACCTGTAATCGAAATAAATAATATAATCAGAATCTGGCAGGAGAAACGGGCAGATACATGTAATGTAAATTGCACATGAGTAGAAGCATGGAATTACATAAACTGTGAAATGCCTCGTGGTTCATGCTGTGCTACATGTCAGCATCCAAGCAATGGGAGTTGTGCATCTTAATATTTGTGGAAAGGCGGTTGTCTTGACACTAGATTTGGTAGCAAATAGAAAAACAAGTGAGAGTGAAAATATCCGCTTCAGTTGTGGCTCTGTTTTATTATAAACACGACCGGTTTCGGGCAAAATTATATTTCCATCATCAGGTGAACTACATTTGTACACCTGAAGATGAGAACATTATTTTGCCCGAAACCGGTCGTGTTTGTAATAAAATAGAGTCACAACTGAAACGGATATTTGAAACGCCACAACGCAGCTCTGTTGCGCCTGTTCTGTAAGCAAAATCCTATGACGTAAGGAGAGACCACAATGTACAAAGGACGACACCCGCAATACGTGCTTTTGTCTCAGGAGCACCGCCTTGCTCCCACCCTGTCCGTGAGGGCGACAGGGCTTTGTGTGATTCAGTGAAGTGAAGAGCTATACTGTTGGCAGCGCAGCTACCGGCAGGGCCTCCAGACCAAGAGTGTCTCCACAAGGACCCATCCTCCCTCCATCCGGTCCCCGTATTTCGTTCCCTGAATTGTCGTGCGGGCAGAGCTGGAAGCTTCTGGGTAGCTGGTCTGACAAGGGGACGGCAACCCGAAATATAGCACGGTCCTGCACGGTAGATGGTGGCTGACTCACTGGGCCGGTTCCCAAAAAGTAACAGGACAGGGTCATCACGGCACCACATGGCACTGAAAGAGAGCGGTGTTTATAACGACGTGGAAGTGTGCTGGGTTTGGCGACAAAGTAAAGAGAACTAAGGCGGTTCAAGGTAGATGTGTGTCTTCTCAGTGAGACACAAAGGTCAAGTGGTAGGTAAACGAAAACATAGCAGATGAGAATTTGTACAGTGGCTTAAAAAAGCAGGAAATGGTCAAGAATAGGATTTCAATAGCCGCCCATAACATGCATAAAAGTGGTGTCACATGCTGTGGGGAAAGTGTTGAGACGACTATGAGTGTCGAAATGTCAAAATATAAAATGTTCAAATGTGTGAAATCTTATGGGACTTAACTGCTAAGGTCATCAGTCCCTAAGCTTACACACTACTTAACCTAAATTATGATAAACACACACACACACACACACACACACACACACACACACACACACACACACACACACACACACACACACACACACGCAGGAGGGAGGACTCGAACCTCCGCCGGGACCAGCCGCAGAGTCAAAATATAGCCTCGAAATTATCACTGTCGTACCTTATGCACCTAGAAATGACGCCGACGTCACAGTCAATGGCAACTTTTATGAAAGCTTAAAAAGGATACTGGAGAGCAGGCTACAAGCGTTCGCTGAAAAAAAAAAAAAACTTAAAGGGGGAACAAGGAATAATTTAACCGTACATTTTAATTGAAATGTAGAGGTGGTCTGTGATGGTGGAGTATTGCGAAGTTTTGGAGATGATACAGTAAATGACAGAGGACAAAGGTTAATTGATGTTTGTGAGACTTTCTCCCTGAGTCAGAATAAGATTTTCACTCTGCGGCGGAGTGTGCGCTGATATGAAACTTCCTGGCAGAGTAAAACTGTGTGCCGGACCGAGACTCGAACTCGGGACCTTTGCCTTTCGCGGGCAAGTGTACTACCGACTCAGCTACCCAAGCATGACTCACGCCCCGTCCTCACAGCTTTACTTCCGCCAGTACCTCGTCTCCTACTTTCCAAACTTCACAGAAGCTCTCCTGCGAACCTTGCAGAACTAGCACTCCTGAAAGGAAGGATATTGCGGAGACATGGCTTAGCCACAGCCTAGGGGATGTTTTCAGAATGATATCTGCACTCTGCAGCGGAATGTGCGCTGATATGAAACTTCCTGGCAGATTAAAACTGTCGAGTCTCGGTCCGGTACACAGTTTTAATCTGCCAGGAAGTTTCATTCTCCCTGAGTATTTCAAATGGTTTCTTTTCTCACATGCGGGTCCCCACGTATGCACGGGAGATTCCTGCCAAAAACTTCAGGTCAATAGGAGACTGCATTACTGAAAATAAAAATTGTAACATAAGAACAAATGACGTTAAAGTGTACGGGTGTGCAGAATATGGTTCAGAGCACTACTTCTTAGATGCGATGATGGTAGTAGAACGTAAGGAGCAAAGCCAATTTAAAGAGCAAATATTCTCACGAGGGCAGTGGATACTATGAAAGACAACTTACAAATAACAGTCTATGAAGAAGGTATGGTACAGCGTACGTCTCAATAAATTAAGAAGTGCATACATGAGGCAGCGTTTTAAGCACTGGGTCACGGGAAAAAGCAGCTTGAAAGCAGCCTCCACAGTGGTAGACTCGAAGCGCTGACGATTATGTAAACCTAAAAAAAGATAGTGTTAAATAATTTGGTTCAGAACAAGGAAAAACAGGATAGAGCCTTATACGGTAGAATGGACCGAGACGTAAAAACAGAGCAGCAGAAGGAAGTATAGAATGTGGAAGCATAAATGCGAGGAGGTAGATCGATGCATGGGGGCAGAAAACTGGCATCGGCATGTAAGACGGTTGTAGGGCTGAGGAGAAAAGTAAACGTGTAGATTATCAGTCAGAGAGGGAGAAGCATTTTAAAGGCCTGCTACCGCAAGAAAGGATACAGAACAAGGACTAATGTTGAAGATGAGAGAGAACCAGGATGATGAAGAGGTAGAGGAAATAGCCACGAAAGAAATAGGGAAGGCAGGTACACAAATGAAAATGGGGAAATCACCTGCATGACTATCTAAACAGGACGTTTCATATGCGCTACTGGCCATTAAGGTTGCTACAACACGAAGATGCCGTGCTACAGACGCGAAACTTAACCGACAGGAAGAAGATGCTGTGATATGCTAATGATTAGCGTTTCAGAGCATTCACACGGGGTTGGCGTCGGTGGCGACACCCACAACGTGCTGACACGAGGAAAGTTTCCAACCGATTTCTCATACACAAACAGCAGTTCACAGGCGTTGCCTGGTGAAACGTTGTTGTGATGCCTAGTGTAAGGAGAAGAAATGCGTACCATCACGTTTCCGACTTTTATAAAGGTCGGAGTGTAGCCTATCGCGATTGCGGTTTATCGTATCGCGACATTGCTGCTCGCGTTGGTCGAGATGCAATGACTGTTACCACAATATGGAATCGGTGGGTTCAGGAGGGTAATACGGAACGCCGTGCTGGATCCCGACGGCCTCGTATCACTAGTAGTCGAGATGACAGGCATCTCATCCGCATGGCTGTAACCTGAGTAAACAATAAGGGAAGCCAAAGAGAAATTTGGAAACTGAATTTATTTTCAGAGAGGAGATAAAAAGACTCTGAAGTCTCGCAAAGACGGTAAAGAGCGGTTGAACGGAATGGATAGTATCTTGAAAAGATGTTATCAGATTATTGTCATCAAAAGTGAAACAAACAATGGAATGTAGTAGAATCAAACCACGCGATTCTGAGGGCGTTTGTTTAGAAAATGCGACACGAAAATTACTAGCCGAGTTTTGCTATTTTGTCAACATTATGAGTGAAGGAGACCGAAGTAGACTGGATACATAACGTAGAGTGGTTAGACCAAGAAAAGCATAGAAATTTGTTAAGTGGGTAGTTTTTGAACATCTTGTAGGCTGGACTTTGTTCAAAATTGACGGTTTTTTTTAATGGTGGAAAGCACTCTGGAAATGGCAACAAACTTCGAGAGGACATTAGTTACTGGTCCTACGATCTGGCGGCAAACTTAACATGCAGAAGGCGTAAGAAACCTTGTTGAGCGCTACAAGAGATCTTTAAATTTGATAGCCTCTACGTAGAAGAATAGTTAAGATATGAAAATATGCTGTACAATAAGTTTCGTTATATTGAATAAAAATCTCTGGAGAAATTAATGCATCTCGTACTTTATCTACATTTGCTGTTTCCTATATCTCTTCCCAGTGGGACCTTATTTCCTTTTTTACCTGATGTAAAATGTCGGTGAAAGGTAAGCTGATATCAAGGTAAGCTCCGAATATAGCAGTTTCCCTGGCCACATCGCCACCTGTTTCACTGTACACAACACCTGCATGAAGTTTTATCCACAGCAAATCAACGCATTTACCTGTCCGAGGGCACACTCTTACTTCGTGGGTCATATTGGTACCTAGTTTACTGCTGTGCTTTCCCTCGTTCCTGCTCTCTACGACACAGAGGATGCTTATTCAGTCAATCATTGCCACTTCTTCCGCTGTAATGGAAGCCTCTGATGATGAAAGCTGATACTGTTGTAGTGATCCGTTCTCAGACACGAGAAACCACACCAGTCGTTACCTTCTCAGGCGACCCTTGAACAGCCAAGTGGTTCGAGGGTCGCTCCATCCTCCACACAGGTACGTGCTGGCTGCACTGCTGTCCTCGGGTGTTTACCCTCGGGCGACCTTGCGCCGGCCTAGGCCGACGAACGGTTGCTGTGTCTCGCGGCCGCCCCACAACCAACTCTTGCTGCGCCTGCTGCTGCGGCAGTTTCTGCGCTGAGTCTGCGCGTCTGACCGCGCCCTGAGTCTCGTTTACATCACGTTGCAAAATTCGCCAAAACAGTACGCGCTGCTCGTATTGGAAGTGCAGACGCACCTGAGACATTGCGTGTCTTGTACAGTTCTGTTACCAAACACTCGATCACGTGCCTAGCCCAAGCAGCATTCCGAACCACCTCCTCGAGACCTGTGCAATCGACCAGCTACTCTCCAGAAGGTTCTGCTAACTGCATTGTTACACGTACTTGCTGGCTCCAGTCCACCCAGACTGCGTTCTACACTGTAAATAGCGTACAGAAAACTGAATCAACAATTCGGCCGAACACTAGAGAATCCACTGTTACGCAAAACGCCGAGAAAACATGAGAGACCACAGAAGATAGTATTTTCCTACACACAGAGCACAGAAACTGTCTGTGACGAAATCTCGACCACCAGTGACTGTAATTGTGATGTGTCTTGTCTTTCCATCTTCGTACGTTTCCCAGTATTACTAAATGTCAGCTGACCACGTAGGTATAACTTTTTATTTGATTCTCACAAAGAAGAAGACAGTAACCAGCCACTATTAATACTGCTATTTATTTAGGTAAATAGCGCCGTTACCGGTTTCGAACTAGCAAGTTCATCATCAGACTGCTGTTCACATGATTTGCAAGATACATATTACATTACTGTCAGTTTACGATTTTTATTCTTCCACTGTGGCGAAATGTTATTGGTGTGTTAGTGCCCTACGGTAGAAAACAGTGTTAGAAGCGCCCTATGTGAAAGTAAGTAACCTCCAAACGATGAAATACAGAGTAAATAAATATGTGAGGTTAAATGGTTATGGTACTTACATCGGAAATTCCGCATGTCTGGCCGTGACAAGGCAGTAAGGATCGAACCCGAGCCAAAGGCTGGGCGATGTCGTGTGCCGCCATCTGCGCTATGAGAACCAGCCGACACTAACTCTACCTGGAGGGTCGCTTGAATTGGCACACGCTGTGGCCTGATTGGCTAACTTCGATGCTAATTAACTCGGAAGTGGTGCAACGTATCAGGTTTTTTTCTTAACAGTTATTTCTCACCACAAGCTATCTTGCAACACCGTTAAAAGCCTTTCAGACTGTTTCTGACCATCCTGGATATCGATCTGGTTCTCATTTTTCAATTTAAAGTGTGAGTAGAAAACTAAGTATTATAAATGGAAAGCAAATCGGACGGGAAGTAACAAAAGGAAGTCAATTATAACTACATTTCAATTAAATAAATGAGAGACAGCGTAATTTATAGTCGTAAGTTAAGGAACTGCACCGCTCGCCGTCAGATGGCGCAGTTTGCTCGTATTTCCATGTTAGTTTACCTAGGCTACAGTTTGTGCTTACTTGCAAACAACTCAGAATATTTTAAAGAAATATACTTCTAAATGAATCTTCTTTTGATTACTTTCCATAATGAACCTACATTGCGAGTACATCAACGACCTGTAAGGTAGCACGCACGTCCCACATACAATCGGCTGAAGCATGTATGGCAACTTTAACTCACATTACATTTACGTGGACTTGCTGCAGTGCAGCAGAAGAAGACGTATATCGCGTTTATATTACAATTTCTCTCTTTGTTTTTTTATCTCTTAATGTGGTAGAGAGTAATTTTTTTTATTTATTTTTATTGTAGATTCTGGAGGTTAGGTATTGTATACCCAAAATCAGTAATTCCGTTAAAAAATTTTGCGATCAAGATAATGAAATAAGACATTATGTACATCATACGAAACCTCCCCAAACTTTCATTTTGTGTCAAATTCTACTGGCCACTTCGGATTACGCTACATTATTCCCTGTTCTTCCCTTGACTGGAGTTTCCTCGGTCTCTTAACTACTTCATGCTTTCGTTCGACTCCTTCCGTTGTTCTACCGTCCAAATTCCTCCGTTTCTCTTAGCTCTTCTCTCATCTTTCAAACTTTACGAATTTTTCAGGTTGTCCGAACACTCCTTGCTTTTTAATCTATGTTTTAGTGTTTTTTTTTTAATTCCTCAGATAATTAAATATTTGCCGCCAGTCTTGCGACTCACTCTGTGGATGAGGGGAAGGTACGCGGCCGAATATCAATGTTTGCATGGTTGCATACCCGAAATTTAATGGATTTATTAAAAATATGTTTCGTAAATTTATTTTCGTTAATTACTCATGTATGAAGCGTCAGCCGGCTCCTCTTCATATCGCTGGAAATTATTTCCAGTTTCTGACAGACTTCTCTGTTACTTCGCAACTTCCATCCGTCTAGAGTCTAGAGACTGGACTCTGCATACATTTTTCTTAGAATTCTCCTTTACGAAACCTTTACATTTTCCAGGATGTAGTTCACCGTGAGGTCGTTGCCGTAGACACATTCTGTTTTCACTATGAGGTTTCAGTGTTTAGTGAATTAAATTAAGAAACAAGACACTGAAAGTATATAAGAATTTCACTATTTGGGCGCCAAAATAACTGATGATAGCTGCAATTTACGGGCAACAGCAAGAAAGGCATTTCCGAAAAAAACAAAATTTGTTCACACCAAATATAAATTTAAATGTTGAAAGGTTTTTGTGTTGAGCGTAGCACTGTACAGAAATGAAATGTAGATGATAAAAGGTCCCGATAAAAATAGAATAGAAACTTTTGAAAAGCGCTGCACTCAAAATTACTGAACATCAAACGGCTGGATCAGATAATCTAGTAAGTGGTAATAAATCAGGACGAAGAGAAAAGTATTTTATGCCACAATTTGACTAAAAGGGGGCGTTCTTCCGAAATTCCCTCATCAAAGAAGATGACGTAAATATTCCAGAACTAGAATCAGAAAAGCTGCCAACATGAGTAACTTAGAAGATATATCCTCGAAGTAATGAAGAAATTTAAATCACTTAATAAAAGCAAGTCTTCCAGTCCAGACAGTATAGTAATTAGGTTCCTTTCAGAGTATACTGATGCAATAGCTGCATACTTAACAATTATCGCACAACGAAAAATCCGTATCCAAAGACTGGAAAGTTGCACAGGTAACACCAGTATTCAAGAAAGACAATAGGAGTAATCCACTAAATTATAGTAGGCCCATATCATTGACGTTGAAATGTAGCAGGATTTTGGGACGTATATTGTGTTCCAATATTACGAATTCCCTCGAAGAGAAGCGTCTATTGACACAGATTCTACACGGATTTAGGAAACATCATGCTCGTGAAAGACATATAGATCTTTACTCACACTATGTGTGGAGTGTTATCGACAAGGGATTTCCAGAAGGCTTTTTACACAGTACCTCAGAAGCGGCTTGTAGTCAAACTGCGTGCTGATGGAATATCGCCTCAGTTAATGAAACTGGATTCATCGTTTCCTGTCAGAGAGGTCACAGTTCGTAGTAACTGACGGAAAGTCATCGTGTAAAACAGATGTGAATTGTGGCTTTCCCCAAGGTAGTGTTGTAGACCCTTTGCTGTCCCTTGTCTATATAAACGATTTAGGAGTCATTCTGAGCAGGTCGTCTTAGGTTGTTTAGAGATGATGATGATGATGTTTATCAACTAGTAAAGTCATCAGAAGATCAAAACAAACTGCGAAACAATTTAGGAAAGATATCTGAGTGGTGCGAAAATTGGCAATTAACCCTGAACAATGAAAAGTGTGGGGTCATTCACGTGAGTGCTAAAAGGAATCTTCCGTTACACGATAAATCAATCAAATCTAAAGGCCGAAAATTGAACTAAATACCTAGGAATTACAATTACGAACAACTTAAATTGAAAGGAACACTACGAGTATTTTGTGGGGAAAGCGAACCGAAGACTGCGTTTTATTGGCAAAACAGTTGCAAGATGCAACAAGTCTACTAAAGAGACTGTCTACACTACACTTGAAACTTCCTGGCAGATTAAAACTGTGTGCCAGACCGAGACTCGAACTCGGTACCTTTGCCTTTCGCGGGCAAGTGCTCTACCAACTCTCCTGCGAGAGCTTCTGTAAAGTTTGGAAGGCAGGAGACGAGATACTGGCAGAAGTAAAGCTGTGAGGACGGAGAGTGAGTCGTGCTTGGGTAGTTATGTTGGTAGAGCACTTGCCCGCGAAAGGCAAAGGTCCCGAGTTCGAGTCTCGGTCTGGCACACAGTTTTAATCTGCCAGGAAATTTCATATCAGCGCACACTCCGCTGCAGAGTGAAAATCTCATTCTGGATACACTACGCTTGTCCGTCCTCTTTTAGGATACTGCTCAGCGGTGTGGGATCCTAACCAGATACGATTGACGAAGTATACCGACAAAGTTCAAAGAAGGGCAGCACGTTTTGTATTATCGTGAAACAGGGGAGAGGGTGTCACTGACATGATACAGGTCTTGGGCTGGACATCATTAAAACAAAGGCGTTATCCGTTGCGTCGGGATCTTCTCACGAAATTTCGATCACCAACTTTCTCCTCCGAGCACGATAATTTTTCGTTGACGCCGATCCACATAGGTAAATACGATGATCGCAATAAATTAAGGGAAATCAGAGTTCGCACGGAAAGATACAGGTGTTCGTTTCTTACGCGCGCTGTGCGAGACTGGAATAATGGAGAATTACTGTGAAGATGGTTCTATGAACGCTCTGGCAGGCAGTTAAGTGTGATTTGGAGAGTATCCATGTAGACGTAGATAGGATCAAGAAATCATGAATTTGATAATGGAGCGAAGTGTGGGGGGTAGAGTTATTCGGAGATAAATGGTCTTGCACTGGATGGAGTAGCATGAAAATTGCATCAAACGGGTCTTCGGAGTAAGACAATAACAATACTTCGATGTTCCAGGAGATTCAGTACTTATTGCAGAAATTTTTCGTCACTCTATTGACTTTTCCTGTTTTTGGGTTTTTGTTGTTTATTACGTTCACATTTTAGACCGCAGTGTAAGAGACACTGAAGCCTGCGCCACTACCATATAGTTCATTGCCGGCCTGTCGGGGTAAACGTGTGCAGAAAGATCTAAAACAAAAAACTTGTTTTGGTTTGAGAGACCTAGTGTCAACGTAACAGCCAAGGACAAACGGGTAAGCAGCCGATGCTCACTGCAGTATTTCATGCACTGCTTCCAATTGTGCAAGTGCTTTCAAAACGCCTGCACATGGCGACAATTAAACACTTTTACGATTAGACAGGGAGGACGCCATTTCTTGCAATTTTCCACTTTTCCATTCGGTTTATAGGTGTTTTGTATTTTATTGCAGGAAGGAGAACAGTAAAGGAAAGAGAAAAAGAGACTGCATTACATGTGCACTGGTCCTATTGCAAGTACGTTCTTCTGAAAAAGTATCGGCAAACAGGTGTGGCTGCAAAAAGTACGTTCACTCCTCGCCTATGCACAGCTGGCGAAGGCCGGACCACAAGAAGGAAACGCCGCGCCGCGCCGTGCGTACCTGGGCATCAGGCCGAGCGTACCGAGGGCCTGTGGAAGCGTGTGCTGCGGGAAGCTGAGTGTGACGTCGTACTTCATCGCAAACGGTCTGACGACCACCCTTTGCGTTCCTAATACAGGTGGCAGGTGTCCACTTCTTGATGAAAAGCGACAGTAGGATCAGTGCTGACGATATACACACACTTGTATTTTCTATACCTCGAATTTTCAATAAATCCAAAAAGATTTTAAACATGGCTCAAACAGCAACTGTTGAAATTCTTCACGGTAAATGATAACAGCCAAACAGTTGCAGGATAAAGATTTATTAAAATCCTTGACCACGGTTTCGGTGTAATTAAATATACCTCCATCAGAAGTAAAATACACTAAAATCACACCCTGCAGTGGACATACATAAAACAATTGTGCCAAAGGCGTCGTCTGTAGTTAAAACATCATCTCCATTTATACATGATGTTTTAACTACAGACGACGCCTTTGGCACAATTGTTTTATGTATGTCCACTGCAGGGTGTGATTTTAGTGTATTTTACTTCTGATGGAGGTATATTTAAATATACCGAAACCGTGGTCAAGGATTTTAATAAATCTTTAACCTGCAACTGTTTGGCTGTTATCATTTACCGTGAAAAATCCAAAAAGGCAGACTGTGACCTCCCCTCTTGTGACTTCCCCTCTCTTCCTTTTCTTCCCTCTCTTTTCTTTCTCATTTTCTCTCCTCTCGCACCCCTCTCCTTTCTTCTTCTTTTCTCCTCTTCCTTCTTCCTTCGTCGTGCCGCGGCTATATACCTCCGGGTTTTCAACACAAAAAAAGGGAGGGAGAAAGGGGGCACGTGTGTGGTTGACCACGATGACGTAGTGCTAGGTGTGTGTCACCCTCATCTCCGTTTTGAGAAGATTGATGACTGAAGCAGAAACATTCCTGTAAAAGAAAATGGTATGTGCTGTCTTTTTGAAAAAAAAGGTAAATAGCAGTGTAGGCTATAATCTCTATCGTTCTACCAAACTGAAGGAAAACACGACACTGTAAAGTTTCAACTTCGGATGAAGTTTATTGATCCCAAGGAGCTGAAACAAAGCTCATGTTTTCCAAATGCCATTCACAACGAGAGTAGTTAGTTTTCTGGTGCGTGCGTGCGTGTGTGTGTGTGTGTCTGTGTGTGTGTGTCTGTGTGTGTATGTCTGTGTGTGTGTGTCTGTGTGTCTGTGTGTGTGTGTCTGTGTGTGTGTGTCTGTGTCTGTGTGTGTGTGTCTGTGTCTGTGTGTCTGTGTGGGGTGGTCACTAATGATTGAAACGATCGTTCGGTAATACTATCACAATCTGTTTGAGGTTTGCTAAGCAACGCTTCAACTACCTGACTGTTCCGTGATTAATGTCTGTCGTATTCAAACAGTAAATCAACTCACACTTGGTTTAAGCATCAACAACACTTACTACCCCTTCCGATTATTCTTTGATAATTATTATTGTTAAGTTAATGTCAATAAATCTCGGTCAGTGTCACTTAATCCTTCACGCGAGTATAACGCGCGATAGACTACCGCGTATCTCAAACTTCGCGCCGGTATTTAAAAGTCCGCGCGCAATTTCTTTGTACCAAAGTTTGGCCGTGGTTCCCTAGAATGTTTTGTAAACCAAGTCCGGATTGTGAATTATCAGTTCTACGTCCATCCATAAAAATTACAGAGGACCCGCACTCGATTACGACTTGTCAGCACACTAGCAACTCAGAATGTATCGTCCTCCTCAAAGAGAAAAAAATACCACGCATAACGCAGCGTTGTGATCTGCTATGTCAAAACACATTTATATCCATCTCATAAAGACTCATTACCTATTGATCCTAAAACATATTGTACTTAGTGGAATTCTTTACTCCATAAATAACTAATAAAATTTAGAAATGATTTAATGTATAGTGTGTCAATCACTCAGCAAAGATTTCAGAAGAAAAAACCCTCGATATGACGTCATGCGTTACTACCTGTTTTGACTCTTCTACTGGCACGTGACACAAGGTATATCAGAGTGTGATGGACATCCCCACAAGATTATTTCCTGAAGATTTCGAGGGCTACAAGGAAGATTACCCGTGTAATGCTACAATACTTACATTAAAAAAAAAGGTTGTTACCTTCCAAACACTAAACTGTTACTGTTACTGTTTCACTTTGTTCTACACAACTTCATTTATTTAAACCCACGTTTCCTTTAATTTTTACAAAAAGAATTTTAACAGTTTGTAAACAAAACTAAACTTATACAGCCGGTTAATTATACTGTCAACGGCCTTGCCGCAGTGGTAACACCGGTTCGCATCAGATGACCCAAGTTACGCGCTGTCGGGCTTGTCTGGTACTTGGATAGGTCACCGTCCGCGTCTGCAGAGCGCTGTTGGCAAGCGGGCTGCACTCAGCCCTCGAGAGGCAAACTGGGGAGCCACGCGACTGAGAAGTAGCGGCTCCGGTCTCACAAACTGACATACTGCGGGGGGAGCGGTGTGCTGACCACAAGCCCCTCCGTATCCGCATCCGGTGATGGCTAAGAACGAAGGATGACACGGCGGCCGGTCGGTACCGTTGGACGTTCAAGGCCTGTTAGGGCGAAGTTTCTGTTTTTTTTTTATTCGTTAATTATACTGAATCAGTATTAATACAAAATTCAGAGACAACATAGCATGCGAAACTTGGCTAAAAGACAAATTATTTTACAATCCAGGCAACCGCAGCTGTTGAAAAGCATGGAAGAACTCCGCTTACAGCTGTTAAACTTGTGGGTTATTAAAACACGACCGGTTTCGCGGTTTCAAGCACAGTACAATGTCACCACACTTTGAGGATATTGAAATTAGTGAATGAATGTCTAAAATACAGTCACAACGTCGAAAGATCATGGGCATGCCCATCAGCTCCTAGCCAAAATCTACTATTCAGAGAGGATAGTCTGTGCCACGGCGAGCGAATGGTAAAGAAGACATGCTCTGTTCTTTACAATTTGCCTGCGTCTAAAATAAGAAAAGGAAATAAACTCCTGGAAATTGAAATAAGAAGACCGTGAATTCATTGTCCCAGGAAGGGGAAACTTTATTGACACATTCCTGGGGTCGGATACATCACATGATCACACTGACAGAACCACAGGCACATAGACACAGGCAACAGAGCATGCACAATGTCGGCACTAGTACAGTGTATATCCACCTTTCGCAGCAATGCAGGCTGCTATTCTCCCATGGAGACGATCGTAGAGATGCTGGATGTAGTCCTGTGGAACGGCTTGCCATGCCATTTCCACCTGGCGCCTCAGTTGGACAGCGTTCGTGCTGGACGTGCAGACCGCGTGAGGCGACGCTTCATCCAGTCCCAAACATAATCAATGGGGGACAGATCCTGAGATCTTGCTGGCCAGGGTAGTTGACTTACACCTTCTAGAGCACGTTGGGTGGCACGGGATACATGCGGACGTGCATTGTCCTGTTGGAACAGCAAGTTCCCTTGCCGGTCTAGGAATGGTAGAACGATGGGTTCGATGACGGTTTGGATGTACCGTGCACTATTCAGTGTCCCCTCGACGATCACCAGTGGTGTACGGCCAGTGTAGGAGATCGCTCCCCACACCATGATGCCGGGTGTTGGCCCTGTGTGCCTCGGTCGTATGCAGTCCTGATTGTGGCGCTCACCTGCACGGCGCCAAACACGCATACGACCATCATTGGCACCAAGGCAGAAGCGACTCTCATCGCTGAAGACGACACGTCTCCATTCGTCCCTCCATTCCCGCCTGTCGCGACACCACTGGAGGCGGGCTGCACGATGTTGGGGCGTGAGCGGAAGACGGCCTAACGGTGTGCGGGACCGTAGCCCAGCTTCATGGAGACGGTTGCGAATGGTCCTCGCCGATACCCCAGGAGCAACAGTGTCCCTAATTTGCTGGGAAGTGGCGGTGCGGTCCCCTACGGCACTGCGTAGGATCCTACGGTCTTGGCGTGCATCCGTGCGTCGCTGCGGTCCGGTCCTAGGTCGACGGGCACGTGCACCTTCCGCCGACCACTGGCGACAACATCGATGTACTGTGGAGACCTCACGCCCCACGTGTTGAGCAATTCGGCGGTACGTCCACCCGGCCTCCCGCATGCCCACTATACGCCCTCGCTCAAAGTCCGTCAACTGCACATACGGTTCACGTCCACGCTGTCGCGGCATGCTACCAGTGTTAAAGACTGCGATGGAGCTCCGTATGCCACGGCAAACTGGCTGACACTGACGGCGGCGGTGCACAAATGCTGCGCAGCTAGCGCCATTCGACGGCCAACACCGCGGTTCCTGGTGTGTCCGCTGTGCCGTGCGTGTGATCATTGCTTGTACAGCCCTCTCGCAGTGTCCGGAGCAAGTATGGTGGGTCTGACACACCGGTGTCAATGTGTTCTTTTTTCCATTTCCAGGAGTGTATATTATAGTGAGCGGACGCTAAAACTTAAAAAAAGGTGCCGGATAGGCGATAGTGAATTGTCCCTGGTAACGTAATTGGTCGCGGCAGATGCAAATCACTATGTGGGAAGTATCAGGTGTGTCTCACCGGTGTGACTGCAGGGGAGCTCGGTGCAGGGCGAGGCAAAAGCGGCCGGCACGAACCACAAAGAGAGACCAGCTGGCTGGCGGGACGAAGGAAGCTGTCCATGTGGTCGGTGTGTGGACGTGAGCTGCCCCGCCGTCACACTGGTAACACACTGTCACCTCATACCTTCCGCATAGTAATCTGCATGTCCCGCGACTAGTTACATCAGCTGGGACAATTCCTTATCGCCAACCCAGCCCCTTTTTTTTAAGTTTTAGTGTCCGCTGACTATAAAATATTTCCTTTTTTCTTTTCAGATGCAGGCAAATTTTGAAGAGTGGAGCACGTCTTCTATACCTTTCGTTCGCCGCAGTATAGACGATATTCTCTGAATAGTAGAGTTTGGCTAGGAGCCATGGATATGCCTACGCTCTTTTAACGTTGTGAGTGTATTTTAGACATTCCTCTATTAAGTAATTAATGTGGTGACACTGTACTTTGATTTTAACGTTTAGGTTCACATGCGCCGTGAAACCGGTCGTGTTTTTAACAAACAACAATTTCACCAGCTGTAAGCTGAGTTCTTCCTAATATCGTAAAGAAGTTATCGGTTGACGGAACGCTTCGAGTAATCGTCAACTTGGTAACGAAGGGAAGTGCCTTGTGGGGTGAAAATTGTAGAGGCAAACTAAAGGCTTGTCCACCACAAGCAGCTTAAGTGGGTGCAAGGTGCGGTAATTATCCAGAGATGAAGAGGCCTGAACAGGATAGACTAGCACGCCGATTGCGTCAAACCAGTGTTCGCTCTGAACACCGCAACAAGAGCGGTACTTGAAAACAGTTGTGGAACAGATTGAGTACTTACATTCAGTAGCCGGTAAGTGTGTGTTACATCGGCCAAGTGCGGGGACGACTCGTGCTCTAAGTGTTCGGTAGAAACCGTGTCACGCTTATCTCTGTACATGAAAGGCAGTGTCCTGACTGAATCCTCGCCCAGCCCAGACCGCTAAGGATAGAAACTGGACATTTGGAGCAGGTGTTGATCTTGTACTATAGGCATCGTTTAAGAAGGGATTTTTCGAAAGTCCGCCCTTAAATAGAGGATTAAACTTTTAAAAATATATGTCGCTACTAACGCAATTTTCAAGCCCGAACTATGAAAACTGGTATTAGGCTTTAGAATGTTTTCACACTGTGTTGATTTACACATGAGGAATGGCAGTAAAAACAATAAAAATGTGCAGACCGCACCGTCAACGCGAGCGAAGAACCGGGCCCCACGTTAGTACACAATAACAACAACAACAGCAACAACAATAATAATAATAATAGTAATAGTAATAATAATTTCGAGTGACTGAATGGCGCGGTGCAAGTCTTTGTATTGTACGCCACTTCGGCGACTTGCGTGTATCTACCCTCCTCTAGTTATTCGGGTACAACCGGTGAGAGGGGAACTATAGTTTAATGTCGGACCGAAACCCTCTCTTGTTTCTGGGGCTTCCTCACACTGCTCACATGTTTTCAGGAAGACTAAAAATTCCGTGGTCCGACCGAGATCCGATTTTCCAGACATGCGCCTTATCGCTAGACAACCAGGTCCGACCTGTACATAGATAGTTTCATCTATTGGTTTTAATTAGTGTGCCAGTAACAAAATGTATCATATCCACGGCCGTATGTTTTGACTGCATTGACTTAGAAGCTTAAATTTTTGATACCGCCAGGTTAACTTAGACTTTAATATTTGACGTAAATTTCAGCTTGATACTTTCCCAACTACTCATTGTGCCAGGGTCGTGAAATTCAGAGGTCTATCACCACACACGTGTACCACGGTAAAATAGTTACATAAACATTTAATTATCAGAATGGGAAATGCTCCTCGGCTGAGTTAGGAATGTAAAATAGGGGAACCAGCTTACCGATTTATCTGGCTGCTTCAAAGACATTTACATCAAAACATTTTGACATAGTTTCGCTTTTTTACTTGCTAGTATTAGTATCCATAACATATAATGCTTCGTGCCACGTAAAATGACATCACATATGATGTCATGTCGTATAATATGACACATATCATCCAACATAGCATTTGTCATGTCGTGCGATATGACTCAACGTGTCATTGAAGTTTAGGATGCATGCATCTCCACTCTGCGATACTTCCTGTTATAGGTTGACCCTCACTGTCAGATACTTCCTACTACAGATGTATCCCATTCTGTAAAAGGAACTAAATTTGTGTGTGTCTGTTCTTACACTCTGCAGTTTACATTTACCCTGGGGTGGATTTGGGGTAGAATTGGACCACTCGGTCAAAAAATTATCTCTCTCCCCCCCCCCCCCACACACACACACCGAGAAATCAAGAAACTGTTTTAGCGGCCACCCCAGGAACATATCCACCGACAGTAATTTTGTTTGTTGTTGCGGTCTTCAGTCCTGAGACTAGTTTGATGCAGCTCTCCATGCTACTCTATCCTCTGCAAGCTTCTTCATCTCCCAGTACCTACTGCAACCTACATCCTTCTGAATCTGCTTGGTGTACTCATCTCTTGGTCTCCCTCTACGATTTTTACCCTCCACGCTGCCCTCCAATACTAAATTGGTGATCCCATGATGCCTCAGAACATGTCCTACCAACCGATCCCTTCTTCTAGTCAAGTTGTGACACAAATTTCTCTTCTCTCCAATTCTATTCAGTACCTCCTCATTAGTTATCTGATCTACTCGTCTAATCTTCAGCATTCTTCTGTAGCACCACATTTCGAAATCTTCTATTCTCTTATTGTCCAAACTATTTATCGTCCATGTTTCACTTCCATACATGGCTACACTCCATACAAATACTTTCAGAAACGACTTCCTGACACTTAAATCTATACTCGATGTTAACAAATTTCTCTTCTTCAGAAACGCTTTGCTTCCCATTGCCAGTCTACATTTTATATCCTCCCTACTTCGACCATCATCAGTTATTTTGCTCCCCAAATAGCAAAACTCCTTCACTACCTTAAGTGCCTCATTTCCTAATCTAATACCCTCAACATCACACGACTTAATTCGACTACATTCCATTACCCTCGTTTTGCTTTTGTTGATGTTCATCTTATATCCTCCCTTCAAGATACTGTCCATTCTGTTCAACTGCTCTTCCAAGTCCTTTGCTCTCTCTGACAGAATTACAATGTCATCGGCGAACCTCAAAGTTTTTATTTCTTCTCCGTGGATTTTAATACCTACTCCGAATTTTTCTTTTGTTTCCTTCACTGCTTGCTCAATATACAGATTGAATAACATCGGGGAGAGGCTACAACCCTGTCTCACTCCCTTCCCAACCACTGATTCCTTTTCATGCCCCTCAGCTCTTATAACTGCCATTTGGTTTCTATACAAATTGTAAACAACCTTTCGCTTCCTGTATTTTACCACTGCCACCTTCAGAATTTGAAAGAGAGTATTCCAGTCAACATTGTCAAAAGCTTTCTCTAAGTCTACTAATGCTAGAAACGTAGGTTTGCCTTTTCTTAATCTTTCTTCTAAGATAAGTCGTAGGGTCAGTACTGCCTCAAGTGTTCCAATATTTCTACGGAATCCAAACTGATTTCCCCAAGGTCGGCTTCTACTAGTTTTTCCATTCGTCTGTAAAGAATTCGCATCAGTATTTTGCATCCGTGACTTATTAAACTGATTGTTCGGTAATTTTCACATCTGCCAACACCTGCTTTCTTTGGGATTGGACTTATTATATTCTTCTTGAAGTCTGAGGGTATTTCGCCTGTCTCATACATCTTGCTCACCAGATGGTAGAGTTTTGTCAGGACTGGCTCTCCCAAGGCCGTCAGTAGTTCTAATGGAATGTTGTCTACTCCCGGAGCCTTGTTTCGACTCAGGTCTTTCAGTGCTCTGTCAAACTCTTCACGCAGTATCATATCTCCCATTTCATCTTCATCTTCATCTACATCCTCTTCCATTCCCATAATATTGTCCTCAAGTACATCGCCCTTGTATAGGCCCTCTATATACTCCTTCCACCTTTCTGCCTTCCCTTCTTTGCTTAGAACTGGGTTGCCATCTGAGCTCTTGATATTCATACAAGTGGTTCTCTTTTCTCCAAAGGTCTCTTTAATTTTCCTGTAGGCAGTATCTATCTTATCCCTGGTGAGATAAGCCTCTACATCCTTACATTTGTCCTCTAGCCATCCCTTCTTAGCCATTTTGCACTTCCTGTCGATCTCATTTTTGAGACGTTTGTATTCCTTTTTGCCAGCTTCATTTACTGCATTTTTATATTTTCTCCTTTCGTCAATTACATTCGATATTTCTTCTGTTACCCAAGGATTTCTACTAGCCCTCGTCTTTTTACCTACTTGATCCTCTGCTGCCTTCACTACTTCATCCCTCAAAGCTACCCATTCTTCTTCTACTGTATTTCTTTCCACCATTCCTGCCATTTGTTCCCTTACGCTCTCCCTGAAACTCTGTACAACCGCTGGTTTAGTCAGTTTATCGAGGTCCCATCTCCTTAAATTCCCACCTTTTTGCAGTTTCTTCAGTTTTAATTTACAGTTCATAACCTATAGATTGTGGTCAGAGTCCACATCTGCCCCTGGAAATGTCTTACAATTTAAAACCTGATTCCTAAATCTCTGTCTTACCATTATATAGTCTATCTGATACCTTTTATTATCTCCAGGGTTCTTCCATGTATACAACCTTCTTTCATGATTCTTAAACCAAGTGTTAGCTATAATTAAGTTGTGCTCTGTGCAAAAATTCTACCAGGCGGCTTCCTCTTTCATGTCTTAGCCCCAATCCATATTCACCTACTACGTTTCCTTATCTCCCTTTTCCTACTACCGAATTCCAGTCACCCATGACTATTAAATTTTCGTCTCCCTTCACTATCTGAATAATTTCCTTTATTTCATCAAACATTTCTTCAATTTCTTCGTCATCTGCAGAGCTAGTTGGCATATAAACTAGTACTACTGTAGTAGGCGTGGGCTTCGTGTCTATCTTGGCCACAATAATGCGTTCACTATGCTGTTTGTAGTAGCTTACCCGCATTCCTACTTTTTTATTCATCATTAAACCTACTCCTGCATTACCCCTATTTGACTTTGTATTTATAACCCTGTATTCGCCTGACCGAAAGTCTTGTTCCTCCTGCCACCGAACTTCACTAATTCCCACTATATGTAACTTTAACCTATCCATTTCTCTTTTTAAATTTTCTAACCTACCTGCCCGATCCAGAAAAACTGTTTTAGCTACCACATGTATGCTCTTCTGCCTTATATTATGTACTGTTTACCATGGTTGGCGAATCTTCTGGATTTTGGGCACACAGTCAGGGCGTTTAACCTAAAAATCGTAGGATGCAGGTGCGCCAACAGGAGAAGTCACTGGGATGGGGAACTGGTGTTAACTCGTGAAAGAGCGCGGATGTGTCTTTGAAGCTGCCAGATAAGTCGAATAGCGAGTTCCCTTCTTTTACATTACATAACTCAGTCCAGGGTGTATTCGCCTTTTTTGTGCTGTGTTAGCAGCATTCCTTATTCTGGTTCCCGGCTTTTACTCTGCCGTAACTTTTATATTAGGACGTCACAGCTCGGCAACCGATGTACATTTTTCTTGACTCTGGTGACGACTGATCTGCTGTATGTTTTCTTATTGTCTTTCGAACGATGCTGCTTCTATCGTGGCAAGATATTAAGCTTTCACAAAACACCGCCAACGGCATTAATTATATGAATTTGTCTACCTTCTTATAAAAGTCTCAAACACATGAGTAGCGCGCTTCAAAAACGTCCCAGGAAGACGTGTTTTTGCATTTTTTTGCACAGAAGATCAGAACGGTGCACATACAGGTGGTTCCATTAGCTGAGCATCAATTTAAGCCGATATACAATCTTCTCAAAAGGAATTAATCGATTCGGACAATATGTCCAGCACCCAGGTCCGGTTCGTCGTTCAGACCTTGCTTAATGTACCGCGACATAGCCACAGTAAAACAAATGTTCGAATGGCAGCTGGTCCAGGCTAAGTCAACAACTTTTCACTCCATGTTCCTAACTCAAATAGGAACCAAGCACCAAAACCATCTCCATCCCCTCCCAAGCCTTCAAACCGTCTTTCTGATCGTGGCCTTTACAGATATATTTGTTACATTTCCAACTACTATGTTGATATGAAACTTCCTGCCAGATTAAAACTGTTTACCGGACCGAGACTCGAACTCGGTACGTTTGCCTTTCGCGAACAAGTGCTCTACCAACTGAGCTATCCAAGCACGACTCACGACCAGTCCTCACAATTTTACTTCCACCAGTACCTCGTCTCCTGAGTTCGAGTCTCGGTCCGGCACACAGTTCTAATCTGCCAGGAAGTTTCAAATCAGCACATACTCCGCTGCAGTTCTACTACGTTAATATGTTCTTTGAGTCCTTCCACCAGAGTGCGGCAAGTACGAGAACCAAGAACTATGTCGATGAGAAGTACACTTTGAAGAGGGACATCAAAATTCTGTATGAATCATCGGTTACCAAAAACTGAAAAGTCATCGCCGACCTGGTTGTAGCTGGTACGCAGTCTTGTATGTTGGTAATGGTCTTGCCAGTCCTCGAACGAATTTATTTTAAACGAGATATACAGTATCGTGTTCGACAGTTCCGGAAAAAGGCATATATCCAGCATAAGTTCACGACTTAAAGTTTGGGAAGAATTTCGCTTACTTTAATAAGAAAGCACGCTTTCTCTTTTCCGTAATAACTTTACGCTCGGAGAATGTAAATTTAATTAGAGCTGCTCTCACTTGCAGCATCTCGCTTTCGTCCGTTTCGTGGCCATTATACGGCTCGTGTGAACACTTGTGGCTGGGAAACAGTGCAGGGCAGCGGCGGTCGATAACGCCGCAGAACATGTGGCCGCAAATCGTGTGGGCGACAATGTTGCCGCCATTACTATCAGAGCACCTCCTGCCGCGGGGTATGCCAGTATAGAATAGATTGGTAACCGGAGGAAAGGGATCTGTGGCGGATCGTGTGTCGCGCTGACGAGAACGACCAACAGAGGGTGATCAAAAATTCGATGCCCAGTTGACAGATATTACGACGGAGCCAATAACAAATATCTTTATTTTACGGGAAGTTAAATTTTATATCTGAGTGAGGCCTTTCGGCTATATTTTAACGTACCTCTGCCACAACATGTAACCTAGTTGTCAAATATAGAAGCTATACCGCCAACCGGTTGCAAATAATTGTTAGGTACACTGACCTAGGTTTCGACACCTACTAAGGGTTTCTTCATGAGAACGAAATTTTGAGAAACCGTAAAATTACATTGCCAGAAATCAATGCACAGAATTTAGAGCTGGTGTGCTCAAGTCAAAAACAAAACAAAACACGTTCCAGCCTCGCCACGTACGCCTAACCTAGTCTGATGTTACTTGTAGTTAAGCTTCTGTGACTAGGCTGGAACGTGTTTTGTTTTGTTTTTGACTTTAGCACACCAGCTCTAAATTCTGTGCATTGCTTTCTGGCAATGTAATTTTACGTTTTCTCAAAATTTCGTTCTGATGAAGAAACCCTTAGTAGGTGTCGAAACCTAGGTCAGTGTACCTAACAATTATTTGCAACCGGTTGGCGGTATAGTTTCTGTGTTTGTAAATTACATACGGTTGCTGAGAAATAGCCGTGTTTAATAGTGTAATCCAGTTGTCTACATTTTCTGTGAAGAAGACATTTTCATAAACTTTTAAACCATGGTAAAAGGGTTTTAATAAACCTTCCGATTTGCATCTCATTGGCTGTTTATTATTTATTCTGGTGGTTGTTATACTTTTCGTTATTTTCTTGCTGGGGCCTTATTTTGTACCGGTTATTGGTTTGCTGCACTAGGTCAGACAGAAAGATATTTATATACTAAGATGGTATCTGTTCCTTCGGACACGTCCGAAGTAACAGATACCATCGGTGACCATGCAGCTCGTTAGAATGAAATTACAATGAAATGAACACCCTTAGCTGCTTACGGGCGTTGACATACGTCAACGGGGACAGACGAAGTGTGCCCCCATCGGGACTCGAACCCGGGATCTCCCGCTTACATGGCAGGCGCTCTATCCTTCTGAGCCACCGAGGACACAGAGGATAGCGCGACTGCAGGGACTTATGCCTGGCACGCCTCCCGCGAAACCCACATTCTATTTGTTCCCTACTTGGTAAAGTTTACGATAGATTCATTCTTACGATCTCTATCAAAGCGTTTATGGAAAGGTTCAAATGGCTCTGAGCACTATGGGACTTAACTTCTCAGGTCATCAGTCCCCTAGAACTTAGGACTACTTAAACCTAACTAACCTAAGGACATCACACACATCCATGCCCGAGGCAGGATTCGAACCTGCGACCGTAGCAGTCGCGCAGTTCCGGACTGCGCGCCTAGAACCGCTAGACCACCGCGGCCGGCGACAGTAGGGGTCGCACGGTTTATGGAAATGTTTCGTAGTTTGTAAAGCGTGAAACGTGGTGAAAACACACGTGATGTATGCTTCTGTGTCATTCGATCGCATTTTTTTTTTTTTTTGTGAATTCTGAAATTTGTGGATGCGCACTATGCGAGTGTTGTTGAGTCCACTGATAAACACCTCACACCACTCCATTATCTGTTTAATGGTAGCACGCACGGTAAACATTTACACAGCGTGGCCTAGCTTTACATGACAAAAATTGCTTGCGTTCATACAGCTCGTAACTTTTCACACCACATATCACGTTTTACTAACTGTAAAACCTTTTCATAAATGCTTTGACACAAATTATAAGAAATAAATAGATCGTAAACTTTACGAAACAGTTAACAAAAAACTTTCCGTCTATCCTAGTGCAGCAAACAAATAACGGACAGAAGATGAGACCCCAGCAAAAAAGAAAAAAGAAAAGAAAAGAAAAGAAAAAAGAAAGAAAACCATGTAATACCAATCTGAAGATAGATTTGTAAATAATTCGAAACCGGTCACGGTTTGATACAGGTAAAGCTTGTTAAACGATAGTTGTGGCAGAATGCTGTGACAAGTATAGACCTTATTGCATTACAGCCACGGTTGTCATTTTCGGTGCGGTTCTCCCCTTGCTACCTGCGTCGGTCGTTCGCTGCGTAGCTTTTATGAACAAGCGGCTGTTATAGTGCTTCTCTACATCCGGAACTTTCGTGTCGGCGAATTTTACTACGTGGTCGGACTATCACAGCGTGTGCTCTGCCACAGCCGATTTGTCCACCTGCCCCAACCTGCAATGTCGCGTGTTGATTGATCGTCCAGTCATTCCGACATAAACTTTGCCGCATGTGCATGGTATGCGGTATATTCCGGACATTGCAAGTAGGTCCCTTTTCTCCTTTGCCCATCTGAGACACTCTGTGATCTTTGTCGGTTTCAAAATAGTCTTTACCCCGTGTTTGCGAAATATACGGCCGATTCTCTGGGAATGTATGGCAGAAAGGCCGTACCCGACATGTCTTTTCCTGATTCCTTACTTCGCCGAGTGTTTGGCTCTGTTACACTTCTCATATAACCTGTGGAGTACCCATTGCTCCTCAGGACACTTTCCAGGTGTTGCATTTCGCGTCTGAGCTGCTGCGGCTCACATATTCGTCCTGCTCGCGTTACGAGCGTATTAATCATGCTTCTTTTCCGGCTCGGTTGGTGGTTTGATAGTTTGTGCAGGTATCGGTCCGTGTGTGTCTGTTTTCGATACACGCTGTGTCTCAGGTTTTTGCCATCCCTTGTGACCAGCACATCTAGAAATTGCAGCTGTTGTGCTTTTCTACTTCCAAAGTAAATTTTATGTTGGCATGGAGGCTGTTCAAGTGTCTTAGTAAGTCACCTAGCTGTTCTTCACCATCGACGTATCTGTGCCACACCTTAGGCTCACAAGGTGCCAAGTCCGGCGCCTGTGCTTCGAAATGTTGCATGAAGAAGTTGGCACCAATGGACTAAGAGGACTACCCATGGCGAGGCCTTCCAGCTGTTCGTAGAAGCTTGCGGGGAGACACGCATGAAAGAGCTTTGTGATATCTCGCGAGAAAATGGGACCGATGTGTCACTGAGTGGCACTTTCGTAAACAAAGAAAAATCATCAGAGCTGATCAGGATGTCGTTTGGTGCAAGTTTTAGTTTCTCCAGCTTCTCAGTGAAACGTCCTGAATCCTTATGTGTGTGTCGGACTTCCCCACGTGCGGCTGGAGCAGAGAGGCCAAGTGTTTTTTTTTTCTTTTTTTCCAGTTTATACGTCGGTGAGCCAGGAGCGCTAACTATCGGTCTACCGTCGTTCTTATGAATCTCAGGTAATCCATACAGCCGAAGTGGTAGGGCTGTGCTGCGCAGGTTCCCCTGTATGTCCGCCGTCAGAGAAGACACCTTGATTAACCGATTCGTTCCCCGTGTGATACGCTGCGTCTGATCTGCGCTTAGTTTTCGGTACGTCGTCGGATGTAATAGGTCCAGGTGCTTCTGCTTTCGGTCTTCATTACGACGGTCGCATTTTCCTTATGGCAGGTAGTACCAATATAGTCCTGTCGGCGTTAAGATTCTTAATAGCTTGTACCTCTTCTTTCTTCAGGTTGTAAGCTGGTGGTTTTGCTCGGCGTAGTATTCTGGCCGTTTCAGTGTGTAATTCCTCTGCTACTTCACAACGAAGCTTCAGAATGGACGTTTCGCTATTAGCAATGATTTCCTCCGTTGGTATAGTTCTCGGGATGATAGCGAAATTCCCTTCTTTTTGGAGAACAAACACTTCCTCTTTGTTCAGTGAGGTTGGCCACTATGCGTGATAAGTCGGGAATCGCCTTGTCAGACTGCTTTCGACTTCTTGCAAATTATTTCTTCTGTTGCAAAGTGAACGGATCCTGGCTTCCCGTGCTGCAGCGAACGACCGTCGCAGGTAGCAAGAGGAGAACCGCACCGGAAATAACCGCGGAGAAGCACCTCGGACGTTGGTGCGCCAGGTACACACATTATAATCTGCGGCCGCGACCTCGGCTCCAGTCCACTACCAGCAATGGAGGGCGAAGCTCTGACAATGCCTGCCAGTCGTGCTGGCGAAACGTCAGGAAAATCATCAGACGAACGTCGGCCGAAGAACTCGAGACATAAGTCAACCGGTGGTTTGTCAACATGTGGCCACTAAAGTCTTATTAATTTTCTACATTAATATTACTAGTGGTTGATGTTAACGTAATTATTACTATATACAAAACATAAATCATTGTATGTCAGCATGATCATTGATATGTTCGCTCTGTTTAGAGTTTGCAGATAACAGGTCAAAAATTCGTGGCAGTACATTGAAATTGGTAAAAAAAATTGAAAATGTACGAGGCAAAATCGGGAAAGTGTATGGCGCGAAATGCTAAGTCCCTTGTGTGAGAAAATGTTCTCGATTCGGCCCAGGATGTCAACCACCGAAATGCATTCGTAGCGGCTTGCTTAGTAAGGAAATTAATTAAAACATTGGAGGTATGAATAAAACAACGCCTTCAGTCACAACTTTTTCGTGTTTTATTAATTAAAACTTCGGAAAGGAGAGGAAGACCCTCCTCTTTCTACTTGACTCAGTTGCAGACCGAAAACGTGTGCTAGCTCTCGCACTGTATCTTTATTTTCTGATAATTTAGACAGCGCGAGGTGGCGCAGTGGTTAAGACACTGGACTCGCACTCTCTGCAGGATCTCTGTTCGAATCTCCGTACGGGCACTAACGTTTCTCGTGGTGTCGCCAAATCGCGTCAGGCGAACGCTGGCTTGGTTTCTTAGACAAGTGCGCGGGCGATGTATCTCCCAAACCTTGCCTGACCAGACCCTCTGCTCCGCCTCTTGGGATCCCATTGTCGACGACGAGATATCTTTTACACCCCCCCCCCCCCCCTTCTCGTATGAGTAGCTCTACAACTGCATCTATATCTATCTATACGGATACTCTGCAAGTTGAGGTGAACATGTGCTGAGTTTCGGACGTGTTCAGGTTTGCGCGTGAGAAATTCCTACGAAGTATAAAGTTACCCAGATACGCAAGGAAGTGGATCACGGAAAACTGCAGTAGCACGGATGTGTCGGGAGTAGAGCTGCACGGAGGGTAGTAGGATCCCACGGGTAAAAGGTAGGTCCAAAGAAGAGCTGCATGGAGTCTGTTACGGTTCTTTTGCCGTTTACTGTGTGCATAAGTGAACTAGTGGGCAAAGTCGAGAGTTCCGTCAGGTAACATGCGCTCCACGCTGTTGCCTAGAGGAAGATTGTGACATCAGAACGTTGAAGCTCTATGCAAGATCTGCTGAGGATCGGTTGTTCGTGCACGGACTGGCAGCTGACACTGAACGTAAATAAACGTAACGCAGCCCGCATAAATAGACGAAGCAATCCACTAAAGTAAGTTTACGTCATAGTGAGAAACAGTAAGTACCGTAAAATACGTAGGAGCTACCTAAAGCGCAACGTCCGCATAAAGCTATTTTTAAGAAAAGAGACTCATTACAGGCTGTTGTTGTAAGTCTTGTGGTCTTCTGTCCAAAGACTGATGCAGTTCTCCGTTCTACTCAATGCCGTGCAAGCCTCTTCATCTCCGACTAACTGTTGCAGCCTCCATCCTCCTGAATCTACTTACTGTATTCATCCCTTGGTCTCCTTCTACGATTTTTACCTCCATCCTAACTTTCCTCCAATACCTAAATAACGATTCCTTGATGCCTTGAGATATGTCTCATCAACCGACCTCTTCTTTTTCGCGATTTGATTCAGTACCTGCTCATTAATTATTCGATGCACCCATCTAATAATCAGCATTCTTCCGTGGCATCACATTTCAAAACCTCGTATTCTCTTGTAGCCCGAGCTGTTTATCGTCCATTTCCCATTCCGTACAAAACTGCGGTACACACAGGTACCTACAAAAAAGACTTCGTAACACTTAAATGTATATTAGATTCATACTAAAACGCTGTGGACATATAACTCATCCACGGAAGAAGTACCTTACAGAACATCGTTCGATCGATGTATTTGGTCGTAAGTCTGAGACCTTTACCCGGTACGATTAACAGGAGAGAGAGAGAGAGAGAGAGAGAGAGAGAGAGAGAGAGTAAACGCGCAGTTCAGTCGAGACGGAATTACGTAGTTTCTTTGGTAACACGAGCAACAGTCTAAGGCGTTAGTATTTGCTGGCATTCACTGTCCTGTTGTGTTGTTGCATTGTTAGTACCTTGTCCAACTACAGTTCTTCCTAATTACTTCAAAATTTCTCTTCGGCACTTCTTTTGTTAGGATTTGTAGTTCTGAAATGGGGTTGTCGTATCTGCCATGACGATTTTGAGGAAGTGAATGAAGCGAATTTGATAAAATGCACTCAAGCTCTGTAGTACCGATATGACCATATTCTTTGTGAGACTGTGTTTCAGACAGATATGTTGAGCAGAGTTAAGCCAGAGTGTGTGTTGTAGCAGAGTGCGTTGGACAGTCTGGCAACATATTTGGTTTGAAATGGATCGAAGCTGGCCTGCAGTGTAGTGGAGGCAACGTTATTTAAAAATGGATTTTGTTACGATTTGTCCCGAGGAAAAATATTAAGCAAGTGAGATTATATTAATGGAAGAATGACAAAATCCAATTTTTAAGGTAATCTAGTTTTCTTTATATTTGTAGCTGCGAAATTTCTTGCTGTATGCGTATGGGTGAAATCTGCTGGTCTTTTCTCATAGTCGAAACAAGTGAAAAGGAAGGCAGTTGTACACAAGAGAGTTATAAGCAAATATTTTTGCTAACTTGTATAGGTGTGAGTCCTTTATGAAAAGTTGTATTGTTATGGCTTATGAAGCACAGTTACACTTGGAGTCCTTGTTCTCATTTACCAGTTGTTAAGATTACTTCACCATTTTGATTTTTAATTTAATGACTGTATTTGCATACTAGCATTACACATCGCGAATTATGTACTGAGAAGCATTTTATGAAAACTGGTATGATAAAGTGTTGCAGTTAACATCAGAAGAACGGCAACCGACATCTGGTTTTGGACAGTCACATCGGTATTCCTAATAGCAGCAGGTTGCAGAGCAGACAAGCGTTCGGTGCGCACATGTGGGCCAACAAATGAACGTCGAAATTCGTGTTCACTGTAAGGTACAGCAGTTGTCGGAGTGCAACCGTGAAAATAGTATCATATCAGTTCTGAAGCTGAATAACAGCAGAAGAATTGAGCACAGAGCTATCTTCTGAATTTTCAAGCAGTTTTATCAGCAAGTGAAATGCGTAAATTTTTATGTTCATTTTCTGTGTGATTATAGCAACAGTTCTGGTAAAGTGATTGTTTGAAAGACCAAAGATAAAGATTAGCAGTATTCCGGGTCAACGTTTTAATCTGAGTCACTCTGCTCTGAAGTCAGATGGCATACTATGTAATTTCATTGAAAACGGATTTTTTTTTCTCGCAGGCGAATTGTCTGATGTACCGGCTGGACTGAATTTCGCATCTTGTAGCATGAGCTCCACATATTTCCGTCCGCAATTAAGTTTTCACGTACTTCCGTAGTCCTGGATTGAGAATTACATATTTTTGATATCAAAATAAGTTTTACACTAGATACCAACTTGACTTTTAAGAACACGAGTTTAAATTAAATCAGGAACATTAAGTTCTTGCAGTGAAATTGCCGCCCACTCTACTCCAATCCTTCTTTTAGTCAACATGCGGCCTCTTAATGCCTTCCATCGCAGTAAGAAAGCCTTGCAAGTATTCCCCAAAGGTTTTCCGGGCTAACAGTGAGTGCAGGCCAGGGCAAGCCATCGAAATTTTTATGTGCAAACCACTTTTTGGTTGCATCAGAAACACGCACAGATGATTTACTCTGTTGAAACAGACATTTCGCCCCCTTCGACCTCATACATCTTAATCAGTTCTGTCTCTAGGATCTCAGCGTACATCTTAAAGAGTTCATTTTGGTGTTCAGCCTACTAACGTGTGATTTGGCTTTAGCGCAGAAGGCTCCCTAAGTCGTGACACTTCCACCATCAGAATTTCTGCTCCTTGTTACCTGCTAAACCGTTCTCAAATCACAACAGTAATATTGAAATCCATTCAGCCCATCTAAATCAAACTACTACTTATCACTCAGGATCACTTTATCCCATTCTGATGTCCGTGACATATGTTTTTCATCAAACTCCACCCTAGCTAGCCTGTTTATTTTTAGGTGTCAGAGCTGATTCCTGCGGTTGTTTCCCGGTTCTGAGATGTTCGCCACCTGACAAGATTTGTCGTGCACGTCTGGTAGTTACTGGCGACTGCAAATCAGCAACAAATTGAGAAGAGTAACCGTTTGTAGCCCTTCCTTTGCGCAGAGGTAACCGTTTCGATCCTTCATATTTCTCTCTTGCACATATTTTGCGTTCTGTCCATATCGAGCCTCCAGTCTAGCAAAATAATCGCCCACTGTATTCGAAAGGTTCAACCTCTTGGCGATTTCACTATTAGAGCGTCCCATTTCCCTGTACGCGCCGATTTTTGCTTTTTCATCACGTCGCGACCGTTTTCTCGGGTACACGAAAGGAGCCTTCCCGAAGACTCCAACGTTTGATGACAAGTACAGAGACATGAACTGCAGTCGTGGCGTAGCCTGGGCAACGTCAGAGTCTACTTCAGAATGACCAGGCGGCCGATCCTTGCACACCAGAAGTATCAGAGACATCAAATCAACGGTCGTCTTTAGGACCAGTGTTGACTGTAATATCCGCGAATATCGAAGGAATATCTCCCTGCAAGCAACAACTCTTGCAAGACATGTGCCGCACTGAGCACTGTGATGAGACGTCCTTCTGTTCCTGGAATGAAACTGGTTGCTGAAAGACCACATGCACAGTATGGAAGCGCCATCTTTATAAGACCTGACCTTAAAGTCTGTAGTGTTTATCAGTCAGACGATAACAATATTGAAATTATTACTGTTAAGAAACTGTACAGTCATCATCAGTATATAAACTTCCAGCAACAGATTTTACCCTCACCCCCACCTGAAAATTTTATTACAGGGAAAGCTTCTATTGTGATAGGTGGTTTCAACAGTCATGGCCATGTTTGGGAGTACACTCAAGACGATCAAAATGGTGAGGCTGTCCTTCTGTGGGCTGAAACTTTCCATCTCTCCCTCCTTCATGACAGCAAAGTACCTCATTCTTTCTACAGTGGACGCTGGGGACGTGGCTATAATCCGGATTTGCTTTTTATAAGTGAAAGTATTTTTCATACCTGCACTAAATCCGTCTGTAAGCCCATACCGAATACACAACATCGACCCATTGTGTGTCAAGTTCTCCCACAAGTAAGACCTCAAGAAATCCCTTTCGGACGATGGTACAACTTCAAAAAAAAAGGTGATTGGCAGAAATTTTCAAAATTATTAGATGAGAAAATTGTAACAATAGATACTGTGATGGATCAATATGAGAATTTTGTTAACATCGTTAATGCCTCCTCCCGAGAATCAATTCCAAGGAAATGCAGAATGAACTATAACAAAGGTATAACACCTGAAACGGCCACTGTTCTTGAAGAATGCTACAGGAAGTTTGAAGAAGATCCTTTCAGTGAAGCCACATCAAGCCTTGCACAGAATGTCTTCTCTTCAATATCTGAGGCTAAGAGAGAAGAATGGGTACAATTAATGGTCGACTGTGACAAGAGTAAAAGTAGCCAAAAGGCCTCGAGGCTATTACGTCGCCTGAGTAAGGACAACACTTAGGTCAACACATACGTTAATATTAAACCACACCAAATCCCTCACCAACTCTTCATTAATGGCAAATCAACTAAACCCAGAAATACAGAGAGGAAACAATTATTCAGGCAAAAGGATGAAAAGAATAGTATCTTATCTCCTTCTTTGTCTCTAGAAGAATAGAATTCAGGCCTGAATAAATGTAAATTGGGAAAAGCAGCAGGAATGGATGACATTAGAGCTGAAAAAATCAAGAATTTTGGTCCTGCTACAATGCTTTGGTTACTGGAGTTTGTGAACAACTGTATTCGAGAATGCAAGATCCCAAAAGTATGGCGAGAAGCAAGAATAATTGCCATACCGAAACCAGGAAAGGATAGGAAAGACCCCAAAAATTATAGACCTATCTCTTTACTCTGTCACCTCTACAAAATATTGGAGAGGCTCATTCTTCAGAGAATGATTAGGAAGGTGGAGCCTCTTCTAATAGCACAGCAAGCAGGTTTCAGAGAAGGGAAAAGTTGCACGTCTGAAATATTAAACTTCACATATCGAAGATGGGTATGAGAAACGGCTCATTACAGGTGCTGTCTTTATCGATCTATCCGCGGCTTACGATACATCAACCATCGTCTCCTTCTGAATAAAGTTTATATTATAACTAAAGACTTCACACTCATGTGCAATATTACACTCCTGGAAATGGAAAAAAGAACACATTGACACCGGTGTGTCAGACCCACCATACTTGCTCCGGACACTGCGAGAGGGCTGTACAAGCAATGATCACACGCACGGCACAGCGGACACACCAGGAACCGCGGTATTGGCCGTCGAATGGCGCTAGCTGCGCAGCATTTGTGCACCGCCGCCGTCAGTGTCAGCTAGTTTGCCGTGGCATACGGAGCTCCATCGCAGTCTTTAACACTGGTAGCATGCCGCGACAGCGTGGACGTGAACCGTATGTGCAGTTGACGGACTTTGAGCGAGGGCGTATAGTGGGCATGCGGGAGGCCGGGTGGACGTACCGCCGAATTGCTCAACACGTGGGGCGTGAGGTCTCCACAGTACATCGATGTTGTCGCCAGTGGTCGGCGGAGGGTGCACGTGCCCGTCGACCTGGGACCGGACCGCAGCGACGCACGGATGCACGCCAAGACCGTAGGATCCTACGCAGTGCCGTAGGGGACCGCACCGCCACTCCCCAGCAAATTAGGGACACTGTTGCTCCTGGGGTATCGGCGAGGACCATTCGCAACCGTCTCCATGAAGCTGGGCTACGGTCCCGCACACCGTTAGGCCGTCTTCCGCTCACGCCCCAACTTCGTGCAGCCCGCCTCCAGTGGTGTCGCGACAGGCGTGAATGGAGGGACGAATGGAGACGTGTCGTCTTCAGCGATGAGAGTCGCTTCTGCCTTGGTGCCAATGATGGTCGTATGCGTGTTTGGCGCCGTGCAGGTGAGCGCCACAATCAGGACCGCATACGACCGAGGCACACAGGGCCAACACCCGGCATCATGGTGTGGGGAGCGATCTCCTACACTGGCCGTACACCACTGGTGATCGTCGAGGGGACACTGGATAGTGCACGGTACATCCAAACCGTCATCGAACCCATCGTTCTACCATTCCTAGACCGGCAAGGGAACTTGCTGTTCCAACAGGACAATGCACCTCCGCATGTATCCCGTGCCACCCAACGTGCTCTAGAAGGTGTAAGTCAACTACCCTGGCCAGCAAGATCTCCGGATCTGTCCCCCATTGAGCATGTTTGGGACTGGATGAAGCGTCGTCTCACGCGGTCTGCACGTCCAGCACGAACGCTGGTCCAACTGAGGCGCCAGGTGGAAATGGCATGGCAAGCCGTTCCACAGGACTTCATCCAGCATCTCTACGATCGTCTCCATGGGAGAACAGCAGCCTGCATTGCTGCGAAAGGTGGATATACACAGTACTAGTGCCGACATTGTGCATGCTCTGTTGCCTGTGTCTATGTGCCTGTGGTTCTGTCAGTGTGATCATGTGATGTATCTGACCCCAGGAATGTGTCAATAATGTTTCCCCTTCCTGGGACAATGAATTCACGGTGTTCTTATTTCAATTTCCAGGAGTGTAGAAACCTTCTCCAGAACCGCAGATTTTATGTGGAATTTCAGGGTAAGAGAAGTAGATGAAGAAATCAGAAAAATGGTCTACCACAAGGCAGCGTGCTTGCGCCGCTATTATTCAACATCTTTATTTATGCTCTTCATATTAGGAGGTAAGTATTTACCTTTCTTCTGCAGTTGTTTCCCTAACTATGCGGCCCATTTTACGGTTGTACGCCATTCAGCGCGTATCAGAACCAACGCGTACGAGGTGGTGCAGTTTGCCACTGGAGGCATTTTCTGCAGCAAGCGGTTCGTTATTCACTTGTATGTTTAGATTTGTAGTGTTGTATTAATACCTTTTTCCGCCCACTGTGTGAAGCCAGCCGGGGCAGAATTTTTATTTACTTTTTCGAGAAGGCTAACTTAGGTAATCCTTTTATACGTACGGTTAGCAAGGAAAGGCCACAGAGTTTGTTTACCAAATTACATCTCTGGTTGTCATCTTTTGTTCTAATAGATAAAGTTATTCTACGTTAACAACGCTAGAGGAGAAGGGAAGGTTTACAGCCACCATTCGTGTAGAAGTTTTGGTACACGGAGTACTGATATTTCACGGGGCTAGCGAAGAACATTCGGGCCTAAGATGTAAACAGGACAGCGAAATTGTGTTTCTGAAACACCGCTTCTCGTCCGTGTCGCAGCCGGCGCGTCGCCACACAGCCTGCGCCAGTAGCGCTACGCACTGTCGCCACGCCACAGTGCGAAAGCTTCGGCGTGTTTTGAGCTGCTGCCCCGGCCGGCACGCCTTACTCCTGCTGAAGCACGCCGAAGGGTGTTTACAAACCGCGCCGCGGCCGCTGGCCTTCCAGGTCGCCGCCGCGCTCTTCGGCCGTCCATCACCATCAGCAAACTCTGCCACTTTGCGTCCTGCCGCGGCACGTCTTTCACAGTACGGCAGCGTCAATTACGCCCACAGTGGAATCACATAATTTTTTTTTACGCTTCTTTACATCAAAATGACCGTGTCACATGGAGACCACTAATGTAGTGCGAGAGCCGACTCTGTTGGTCTAGCGAGCACAGTTGGTGTGCCGGGTGCAGAGTAATTGTGAAGGCCTGCCTCGGAGACCTTCACCGAAGCACGTCCGTGTTAGCTGACATCCTCTGTCGCGTTGGACCGATGACCTCGCTGTTTGGTCCCCTCTCGCAAGTCAGCCAACCAACCTCTGGCGCGTTGGTTTTTATTGTTCAATTTTCCAATGCTTGAACCGAGCTGTTGACACGAGGGATAGAAGGACTAAAAACGTACATAAACTAAAACCACTACCCCTCCCTTCTTTTTCTCTCCTGCGGTGGTCCTACAGCTGTCGCCGCATCTCTGTCGCCAAATGCCTCCGTCTCGCCATTCTCCCTTGTATTATACTATCCCTCATCTCGCCATCGCTTCTTGGATCCCACTTAGCTACACTTTCCATGGTCTTCCTCACCTTATCCTTTCGCGAGGTTACCATGGAATCACTCTATTGTCCCTCTGTCTTCAATCATTTTATTGAACGCCAAAACCATCCTAGCGGTCTTTTATTTCATACGTAATGCTATAATGAGATTGTGTCGTTTCTCTTACTTCATTTCGTACGTGGTGAAGTCCGCAAATTCCACAGGCTCTTCTCAGCTGGGCCATTTCTGAAGCTCTAAGTCGCTCTCAGTTTCTTTCTGTCAGGTCCCAACACTCACTCCCATAACTTGATATTGGTTCAGCGACATTTGTATAAATGAACTCTAACCAAAGTACAGGGTTTCACTTTTGGATAGCCGCCCTTCCCTGCTTGACCTGTCGTTGGCTATCTCTGTCACATCTTCCATCACGTGACAGGATACTACTCGGCCACTTAAACTCTTCACTAATATCATTACTTCTCTCTTCTCCGCAACATAGATATTCCGTCTCCTCAAAATTAATTTTCAGACCCCACATCTTATACTCTTGCAGCAACTTCCTAAGCGTGTAAGACGCTCCCTTTTCATCGTTTTCTGCAACTACCTGATCAGCAGCATGGAAAAGCATATACATAAATTGGTTCCCTAACTCAGCCCCCACGCCTCTACACCTCCAAGACATCAGATGCAGTGCCTTCTGCACATACATCTTTAAGAGTGCGGGAGACAGACAGTATCCTCGTTTTGCGTATTCTGAACAGTCCTCTAGAAATTTCTTTTGCTATTTTAATGATACATTCTGCTGACTTGTAGAGGTTCACGATACTTCTTACATAAAGTTTGACTACAGCACCTCGAACAATAGCTTTAGTGGCACAGTGTCCATAATCTATCTAACCGGAAATATGTTATCTACACATGATCTGCCGCTTCTAAGGCCAATTTATTCTTCCACTTCATTCACACTTCTCCATTTTTGATTTTAAAACCCTCCTGTACAGCCTGCTAATTTTACTTGTGAGACTTACGCTGCGATAACTGCTAAATACTTCCTTCCTTCGTTTTTTTATGTATGACGCTTAGCTGAGCACACACACACGCACACACACACACACACACACACACACACACACACACACACACACACACACACACTGATATACACTGCCTGACTGCATTCGGTTGATGGGGTTAACGGGACCAAACCACGAAGTCATCTGTCCCTCTCCGTTGTACATGCGTCGAGAAAGGAAGGACGAGGAAGAGAAATCCCGATGAACCCGATTGTAGCCGCGAATCAATGCAACCCAGCGACTGGCATATGCAAAAGTTAGAGGGTACTTAAGAGGGACAAGGTGACCGAGTTGCTCCGTCGAGAAGGCAGCTGGGAATCCCGCGGCACGTGTTATACGATGGGAGACGCATCCTCTATATTCCACCGAGATTTCCTCACCCTCCAGAACCAAAAGAAAGTCAGCATTGCGGGCACGTTGATAAAATGTCAGCGAAGAGACCAACGACGACGAGACAGTAACCCAACGGCAGATCTAAAAGAACAAGAAAAATTAAGAAGGTAGGAAGGGCAGGAGCCAGGCCGGATCACCGAGCGAGGGCAGGGAAGGGGAAAACCGACAGGTTAAAATCGATACCGGTACTTCAGTTCTGAATAATCCGTTTTTTTTCGGTATTTGTTTTGTCTCGGTTATAATAGGAGTTTTCTTTCATTTTTTACTAATACCTGAAAAAAAACGCAATATCAATTTCTACATCTACATCCATACTCCGCAAGCCACCTGACGGTGTGTAGCTTCAGTGCTATAATTTCGGTTCTTAAATCAAACCTTTTTTACGAACGAGTAACATTTGTTCGTAAAATTTACACTGTTTTGAAATATTTGTTTATTACAGGAAATGGGAAGCGCGACCAGTTCTGTTTTAATAACAGCGCGAACAGTTCCGAACTAGCCGTAAGCACATGACATGAGGACTGGTAAAGCACTGTTGAGATAACAATATAGCTGTTGCCGGGTGGCGTGGCGTGACAGATGGTACGTACGTCCGGTGTGCTAGACCAGGCCCCAATTGCTCTATACTGTAGTGTCTCAGCAATAGGTTACGTTGGAGAACCGCATCATGCCTAGGTTGGAATTACTGCACGAAATGCAGGAGCAATGTAGTATAATGCTCCATTTGCTCTAAAAGATTAAAAACGGGAGAATGGACCACAAACCTGCGACACCTTATATGGAGAATACATTCACAACGTCCCTTGCAAATGAAGGCAAATTTGGCCAATACATCGATAATTTCACTGACACGCTATAGACCTGGAACACTAACTAAACACTTAATTTTGTGGTTGCGTTAGTGTGAAAAAATTGATACGATGCAAAACTGACGATCTAGGAAAGTCACCAACCTGTGACCTCACCCTCTCACCATCACCGCAGCCTTCTCCTCCATTTTCACCATCTTTGTTGGAAACAGTGAGACCGATTTGTGCTACAGTCTCAACCTTATATAGATCGAGATCTCCTACTCCTTCATTAGAATTTTTCATTCTTTGTAGGAAGTGTATATTTATTGCTGGAAACAACAGAAATAATAAAAAAACGAAAATCGCTTATTGTTATTTCGAGCGATTTCAACAGTCAGGTTAAACCAGAGACGAATAAAATCGGTATAAGCAAAAATTGGTGTTCCAGCTGCAGTCGCCGTTGCTAAGTCGAAGTAGGGTCCAGGACACCCGTCCAATCCCTGAAGCGGCCAATGAGGTCAGTGTGAGACGAGTAGAAGCGACCTTCACGGATAAAACTCGCAACCAGATCAGCCGCTTTGGCGTCGTACGTTAGCATCAGATGTAGCGTGTCACCTACTTTAAGGTTTCCCCGTAAAACGGCCAAATTCGGGCAGTGGTGTAGAACGGGCACCCCTACCTACAGTGGAGTGGATCGTCACGCCTTAGGAAGAGTGTAAATAGCTACGGACCGAGCATTCGGATGCACGGAACGAGCATTCTGTCCACAACACCTCCTGCACCTCCAGCCACGTGATTTTGGGACCGCGCATTTTAGCCCGTATAGTACTTACAGTATTCTGAGTGTTATTACTTCGCTGCTACGGATAGGTCATCTTCACAAGTACCGTGAAACTTTGCACTCGCGTTTTACAGACATCTTAGCAAATTCATATCAGGAACTGAAGTTGGCTTAAAGATGGGTGCTTTTTCGCCACAGTATCGTAGCACATATTCCACTTTATTTACGTTTTTTCGGTAATGGAATAAAAAGAGTCAGTCAACATTTTTTACGTTCTCTGTTGCTCTTATTCATATTGTCGAAACTCTGTTCTAATTAATAACATTACAATGACACTGTATAAGAAACTGTAGAAATACTGAGATACACACAAGGATTTTAGAACTTGCATAAATTGCAGAAAACTAATCAGAGTGTCATGAATAAATTTTATCTGTATATAAATAAAGCACCAATATGTATACACTGACTGGCAGTTTACTCAAACACGCTAGCAATTTTTCAAGGACTTGGCTCGTAAACAGATGACCATAAAATTGCAGAAATTATCTTTACAATACATGATATTATCATAACGCGTCTCAATCTTTTTCAACGTGCAAAGTGCCTCTTATCAATATGACTATTACAATTATACACTTATCCTAAAGACTTATGAAAAGTAACTGACCCTCCTTTCACATACTTCCCTTTACGTCCGTAGTAGCGACAACACTGCACCACAGCTGTTACTAAAATTTAAACGTGCAGAAACATAGAAAAAACAAGACGAATACGTGTAATATTCAAATTTCGCCAGTGCCGCAAATTGTAGACAAGCAGCGCTGTCCCAAACTCACGGGGCTAGTCCGGTTTGACGCTGAGAACATGCGCAGCAGGCCATACTCACTCCACAGATGCACATACTCCTTGAATGTGGCCGCGGAGCACTCCACCGATTCGGTCGGGAAGGCTGTCAGAGCCTTTGTGCGCCCTCCTGAGGCCAGCTGCATCACAGCTGTGGTAACTGGTCCCTGATGTTCTGGCCACTGTTACTGGGGTGGAGTCTACGACTCACCTGGTGCCACACATGTATTATCGGCGACAGCTGATACATAAAGCCGCTGTGCCCTCTCCTGTGGCTAGCTGGACCACAACTGTGGTAACTGTTCCCACATCTCCTGCATGCTGGCACTAGGATGGAAAGTACGTCCGAGCTGGTGCCACACATGTACTATTGGCCACTGATCTGGGGAACTTCCTAACCTCAGGAATACCTCAACGCCATTCAGTCTGTTCGAAGAGACACATACCACGTGTACAAGAGAATTATCCTGTTGGAAAATGGTGCACAATGCTGTCGCACAAGAAGTAACACAAGAGGACGCACGATGCCAATGACATATCATTGTGCCATCACTATCAGCTGTGACGTGAAGTTATATCAGGTGGCTCCCATGATGATGATGATGATGATGATGATTGATTTGTGGGGCACCCAACTGTGTGGTCATCAGCGCCCATACAAAGATCCAACTTTGTCCACAGTCCAACTTTGTCCACAGTCCAATCTAGCCACAGTCACGGATGATGATGATGATGATGATGATGAAATTATGAGGACAACACCAACACCCAGTCCCCAGGCGACGCCATGACGCCTGCAGTAACACCGCTGCGTCACTCCAAAACACTGCAAGTACGGAACCTCTCCGCAGGTGGCCGCCATACTCGCCAACGACGGTCGCCGTGAGCTATCATCCGATTCATCGCTGAACGCAGCACGACGCCATCCATCGGAAATCCATGCTTCACTGCCGTTTATGCTGCGACAGCCGACGCCTGGGACGGTAAGTCCCTGACGCAGATGCTGCTAGTTTCCAACCGGTGGCATGGAATCACACAGAACGCTGCACGGAGACCGTCGCACGTCCTCGGGTGGCAGCCGCAGATTTCTGAAAGCGTCACGACGCGCTCGCCACGCAATGCTGCGACTCTCCCGCGTGGTGGCCGGACGCTCCCGATTGGAACCGTGAAAACGAGCATGGCTGGCCTCACGTTGATCACTTCAGTACCGTCTGTACAGTGACGTATACACTGAACGGACTTTCGTCATTATTCAGAAACAAGTGTTGACGATGGGCATGTTCACTTTACTAAAATATAACTTTTCACTTAGCTGAATGACTGATGTTGGCGTCGCTGCCCTGTTGCTACGGTATGACTCAGCTCTACAGATTTCGCTGTACAAAGAAATATGTTTCTAGAACTGTCGAGGGGTTCGTTCGTTACATGTCAAATACAAAAGACAGTGTCCTGATTGAGGGACTGACTCTTGGAGAAGATGTGGATCTGATACTGTAGGCGTCGTATAAGAAGTGATTTTTAGAAATTCCAACCCCACGGGGGTGAAATAGGGGATGGATGGGTTTTTGAAAGTATGTGGGTGGAATTTTGAAGCTACAACTACGAAAACTGGTATCTGGTTTCTCATTCAGAAAATAAAAAATGTGTGTTTCAGCAGTTTTTGAAACTCAACCACTAAGAGGCTAAAATAGTGGGTGAAAAAGTTAATAATTACCAAATTCCGACATTATAATACAGTTGTGGATATAAAATGTAGACTGGCAATGGCAAGGAAAGCGTTTCTGAAGAAGAGAAATTTGTTAACATCGAGTATAGATTCAAGTGTCAGGAAGTCGTTTCTGAAAGTATTTGTATGTAGTCTAGCCATGTGTGCGAGACAAACGTGGACGATAAGTATTTTAGACAAGAAGAGAATAGAAGTTTTCGAAATGTGGTGCTACAGAAGAATGCTGAAGATTAGATGGGTAGATCACATAACTAATGAAGAGGAATTTAATAGAATTGGAGAGAAGAGAAATTTGTGGCACAACTTGACTAGAAGAAGGGACCGATTGGTAGGGCATATTCTGAGGCATCAAGGGATTACCAGTTCAGTATTGGAGGGCAGCGTGGAGGGTAAAATTCGTGGAGGGAGACCAAGAGACGAATACACTAAACAAATTTGGAAGGATGTAGGTGGCAGTAGGTACTGGGAGATGAAGAAGCTTCCACAGGATAGAGTAGCATGGAGAGCTGCATCAAACCAGTCTCTGGACTGAAGACCACAACAACAACAACAACAACAGCAACAACAACAACAACAATACAGTTGTAAGACCTGAGGGTTTATATGCGTTCGAAACTTTGACCATGAATAGACAAGGTCAAGCTGAGCGGCTGGAAAAGCGAGAGCGTAGGATATAAGGAAAAGCCTAGGAAAAAGATGGGTTGAAGGACAATGGCGAATGAGGGCAAATGAGGACTTGTACAGCAAGACAGAACCTATCACAGCATCCATTAAGAAGAGACGATTGTTATTTTACGGTCATCTCATGAGGATGGACGGTGATCGACTAATAAAAAGAAAATGAAGTTTCATCCAATCTAAGAAAACAAGGCCAAGACGGTTCGAAGAATGTGAAAAATTTCGTAGGCAGATTGGTATCTAAGAGAGAGAAATTCCTGAAAGGAACAAATTTAGAAGCTTGGAGGACAACTACCGAGGTTTCAAAATGGCATCAACGTCCAAAAGACGGAGAGGACCTTTGTCCGAAGAGCATAAACAGGCACTCCTTGGTGTGCTTAGAAGATACTGGCAGGAAGTCAAAGCTGGAACAAGTACAAGACCTAGACACTAAAATGAAACTGGTTGTTACCACGCAGCCCATAGAGGCTCAATTCGATAACAAAAATTACCAAACAACTACTATGGGACTTTTAAGGCTACGTCAATGAAAATTGGTATTTGACTTCTCGGTTAGAATTTAAAAAAAAAAAAAATACGTGTTTCAGTGTTTCTGGACATTCAACCTGTAAAGCTGTGCAATAAGGGAAGAATATATTTAATAAAATATTTCCTTATATTAAAAAAATTTTAAAATTGAATTTATAAAAACTGGTATTTCACTTCTCGGTTAGATATAAAGAAATATTTGTTAAGAGATGAAAGTTGCTATGAAATTATCTGCACAAGAATGCAAAAGGCGTGTTTAACAAAAGCTTTGGACTCCAGCTCCCACAATAGCGTTTTGGTCTGAAATACTTTCGGGAAAGACCATGCTCATATGGCATCAATTAGCGTGGAAAGCTTACAAGATGTAGCAATTTGTGAACAATATGGAAGATGGATTAGATAAGAACAAAAAAATCTCTCCAAGCACACAGTCTACGAAAGCGAAGCATTACGCGGGTTAAGCTAGTGGCAAATAAAGGAGTTTCCTCACTGTTTCTTCCGTATTCATAAATTCGTTCAAAAATGTGTGTGAATTTTTATGGGATTTAACTGCTAAGGTCATCAGTCCCTAAGCTTACACACTAATTAACCTAAATTATCGTAAGGACAAACACACACACCCATGCCCGAGGGAGGACTCGAACCTCCATAAATTCGTAGACAAGTGGTTCGCAAGTTATGCCTCACAACAGGTTCCACAACAAAACATCACTGCTTTTTTTACAACTGGCTTTCCATCACTTCATCGTACAGCCACTCCTCACGCCAAGTGTGAACAAGCAGAACCCTAAAGATAACGTGTGCAGCAAAGACGTTTAAATGATTTACATCGTTGTCAAAGACATTGTTTCGATCGTCTGACACACAATGTAGCAAACGTTGCAAGAAATAAATGCTGTGTGTTTTTAGTGCTTTCAAATTTTTGACAGACACAACATTTCAAGCCGTTTTCTCACGTAGGATACACATAATCGTACTTTGGCTTACACCAAGTTGGAGGGGCCACTCGTCTGGAGTTTGCACTAAGGTTCGTCGCAGTATCCTCCAAATCCGGTGTAGGCACAGTCGGCCGTCTCCCTGCACATCCATCTGTATGAAAGGACCCGTGATCACGCAAACGCTCAGAAACGGTTTGTGTGGTCGTGGTCGGTGTCTGTGGGGGAAGTTCTTTCGGTGCAGCGGTGATGCCTCTCGGCCGTTCACGAACTCATATCTCAGCTTGTTTCCCACACGCTTACAGTACGCCGCGTCAACCGCACAGCCCGCAACACACAGTGAACTGTGATTCGCCAGCGCCGTCTTCCGTGGCAGCGATGCGTGACCACAGTACCTTCTTTGCTGCATTTCCAGTCAGCCATCTGTCCCTGCAGTTTGTCGGCTTTGCTAGCGTTCGTCCTGGTTATTACTCGCTTACTTTCGTTTTACCATGTTATGTGGGGACCCTTTTAATAAGTAAATTAGTAAAACGTAATTAAAGTGCAGAGTAACATGCACTGAATGATGCGTCGTCCATCAACAGGGAACGAGGTCACGAGAATGGATTAGAGACTACTTTAAGAAATAACAATCGGTACGTTTTGTACAATGTGCGTCAAAAATACGAAGAAAGTACAAGCCACATTAGTTAAACTATTTCGTGGGTTATTAATAAAGGTAAAACAAATAATAGAGATTAGATCGCTAATGCGTGCTGAACGTTGTTGTTGGGCTCTGCTACGCTCCCATAAGAGATATTTTCAAATGATGGTAGTTACTATTCCAGTGAAAAGGCGGGAAGTGGCATTAGATACGAGGATGAGTAAAATGAAAACCTTAAATTTGTAATAACAAATCGAAATTTCGCGCCGTTATCCTGTAAGTTGGTATGCGTGCTACAAACAGTGTGCAGAATGGCCTGCAGGTGGCGGCTTAGTGTAGATGCACGCATACCGTCGCAGTATCAGTATGAAGATGGCCGCCCCACTTGCGACTTGCTCCAGGGAAGAACAGCGTTCTGTTATTCGGTTTTTTCGTAGTGAAGGTGTGAAACCTACTGAAATTCATCGACAAATGAAGGTTCAGTACGGTGATGCATGTTTGTCACAGCAGCAAGTCTACGAATGAAGTAGGAATTTCGCAAATGGTGTGACTTCAGTGGAAGATGCTCCTCGTCCAGGTCAGGCACGAGTTGTGACTCCACAGAACATTGCAGCAGTTGAAGCATACTGAAGGAAAACCGCAGAGTGACACTGAATGACACTACAGCATGTTTACAGATTAGTCATGGGTCAGCACACCACATTGTGCATGATGTGCTCCAGTTTCACAAAGTGTCTTCAAGATGGGTGCTGCGGCAGCTCACTCCTGAAATGAGAGAACTGCGTGTTGATGCTTGTGAAGAACTTCTTCGGCACTTTGAACGAGAAGTTGATGGCTTCCTTGCAAGAATCGTTACTGGGGACGAAACCTGCCTTCACTTCCACCAACCGGAAACCAAGACAGCGAGCAAGGAATGGTGCCATTCCTCATCAACAAAACCAAAGAAGTTTCGAAGAGAACCATCATCAGGGAAGGTTACGCTGACTCTCTTTGTGGACGGGAAAGGCGTCATTTTTGAGAATTAAATGCCTATAGGAGGAACCACTGTCACCAGTGCATCATACACAGATCTAAAAAATCATCTGCGGCCTGCAATCAAATCAGTTCGACGTGGATTGCTGTCAGCAGGTGTCCTTTTGCAACATGACAATGCAAGGCCCTACACTGCCCGTACAACAGTTGCAACAATCACAGACCTGCATTTTGAGTGTCTTCCTCATCCACCATACCAGACCTTGCCCCAAGTGATTTCCGTATGTTTAGACCACTCAAAGACGCAATGGGAGGAAAGAAGTTGCGTTCTGATGAAGAGGTACGCCACGCGGTGCATGAGTGGTTGCGTGGACTACCAGAACAATTTTTTTTTTCTAAAGGAATTTATACACTTTGAAAGCGCTGGAGGACTTGCATTGAGCGTGGGGGAGATTATGCTGAGAAGTGATACAGCTTTTTACCACTTCTGTACAATAAACAATATTTAAAAAAAAATATTTAAGGTTTTCATTTGACTCTCACTCGTAGGAAAGGGAGGTTCAGTGAAAATGAACGTATTCGAGAAAAACTTCATTTTGCACCTCGGGCTGACTGGTTGATAACCCCGAAGTTTAAAGAATTTTTGGGAGTTGCAAAATCTGGATTCAACCAGGGGCCATCCCTCTCTGGCGTGGTAGCGATCCTTCGGGGTGCTGAAGTCTGGAGCTAGCGGCCTACTATGATGTTCCCAGTCAATGCTCTGGTACACACAGGGAAGTTAGAAGTGGTCGCTGACGAACGCCTGTGAGGTGGTGTTTGACGCGGAGGTAAGCCGGTTCGAACCTCGGTGGTGGGAGAAATTCCCGCCGCCAGTGTTTGGTCGGTAAGGTAAGGAGAGGCCTCGGCGCCAAATTCCTGATCACCCGTTTTGCACCAATGCCCGGGATAATCTGCAGACCTCTGAGGAGGGACGACGGGCTGTGAAGGTTGTCGCCCTTCGCTGCTGTCCGATTAAACACTCCCTCCAGCCTCTCGTCATCGTACCACACAAACGTCGGAGTAACTGGGCTGCACACACGCCCACGTCACAATAACCTTCACTCGGCTAATAGACGCTTATACTTTGCGAGGGAAAGCTGGCATTGCGCTCGACGGAGACCCAGCTTCCCATACTAGGCGGAACAACGACACTTGGGATGGTGTAAAAGCCAGGAGTGCCGGCCGCACTGCTTTGCATTCTCGCAGCACCAGAGGCTTGCAAGATTTTACAAATGCGTTTCCCGGAGCGAGAGTGAGGTCTCATCAATTTTCTGCTTTCTTAAGGTAAGATGTCCTAAATATGGCCGGCCGGAGTGGCCGAGTGGTTCTAGGCGCTGCAGTCTGGAATCGCGTGACCGCTACGGTCGCAGGTTCGAATCCTGCCGCGGGCATGGATGTGTGTAATGTCCTTAGGTTTAAGTAGTTCTAGGGGACTGATGACCTCAGAAGTTAAGTCCCATAGTGCTCAGAGCCATTTGAACCATTTGGACCTAAATATGATACAAAATCACAAAATGTGTTTTCGTTTTTTAAAGAAAAAGGGTACCTGAAAGGAAAGAAACGTATATGAAAGACAATGCTAGCTGCTTTCAAATGGTACTGTGTTTAATTCTTTAGAGCTGAAAATCTAAAACAAAAATAAATAAAACACTATCATTTTTTTGTACTGAAAATCTTAAATATGATACGACTGGTTCAAAATATGATGCACATGAGATATTCCGAAGTACAATGACGTTGGGAGACTGAGATCTTAAAAATGAGATAGAGCACACAAAAAATGATACTTATGTATAACTGGGAGTTTTCTTTTACAGATTTTTTAAAGGATATTTATGGCATGAAACGAACGTCGTTGTCAACTATAAAAACTTCTTTATTTCTTTCTTGTATTTTCGACATTATTAAGTTAAGCTACAACGAGTAGAAACTGTTTACAATTATACTTCATATACTACAGGCTTTATTACACAGGTGGCGTGACTTAATGCTTATAAAACTAACTAACACTTTTTTATGCGTTCGAAACAAATTTTCACACTTCGTTTTGCACCCTAATGTAGGAACTTCAAAAATACAATAGGATTCAACAAGTTCTTGAGCTGACGTAAATCGCTGTGTACGAATTTTCTGTTTGACGCAAAGTTGTTAGACGATCAGGCGTATGCAGCCAATGAGAGATTAAGTCCGTGTTTGTTCCGTCAAAAAATAACCACTCGACGGTGTGTTTCTCTGTCATTACAATAAATGATACGATGTTTCCGTTTTTTCGCCTCGTTTAACCGACGATTCGTGGCAAACAAATTGCAACCACTGAACATTAGCTGTTCTTCGATCCCGTAACGCTGTGGCCGGAAAACGTAGCAGTCAACGGCTGTACAGCGCAGAATAAAATAAATGTGGGACACATTTGTCAATAAGTTTGCTTATGTATAACTAGTGTCGGTAACATTAAAACTGTAAAAAAGGCAAATATTTACTTTTACATTTTTGTTCATCATTATTTTAGTAATAAGTACTGACAATTACAAAAACAGGAGGAGGAAAGAAACTAGACAAATGAGAACTTGTAAATAATTGTGTCACGAGTATCTCCAAGCAAACCAGTAAAATGCTTGCTTTTTTTGGCTCCCAACAAGCCAATCCCTTTCTGAAATTTCCCAAGATGCGCTGTGACACATTTGGAGGAAAAAGTTGATTACTCTTTCGATCCCGTAGCAGTATTCTCGGAGTTTGTCCAGGTACTCGGTTAACAGCTTGTACTACTTCTAAACTGCTGAATTCCTTTCTTTCGGTTCTTTTTTTTTTTCACTCCACAGGCCGATATAGAAATCTAAAAGCTTCTCATTCCGTGTCGACCCAGCAGTTAAAACAGGTTTAGTTTCTCGAACGATTTCATCAGTGTCGCTCTCCCTTGCTCGGCTCCTGTGATTCTGTCGAGTTTCGTAGCTTGGGGCGTTTGTCCTGCTTCATGTCAGAAGGTTCTGCTGAAGTTGCAAGGAACGACGCGGTGTGTTGATTCGTGACGGACCAACGCACGCATCTCGTACTCCATCCGTGTCCAACTGCACTGGTACAGGACGCGCACCTTTAGGCTTTATTTGTTGAATAATTTACTTCTGTCGCGCGGTTCAAAAGGACGCTGACAACCGTTTGAGGAAGCTTTGCACACGTAACAGTGTCAACAACTGATCCTCGGCCGCCGACGACGCTCTCCTCGACTGGTGAGCATTCTGATGCTCAGCGAGCACCGACTGGTTTCAAGACTTCCTTACAAATGGAACTCAATACGTCGCTCTCAACGGAACAAAATCGACAAATGTGTAGGTAGTTACCGCAGTAGGAAGTGGGACAGCACCTTTACTGTTTACAGTGATCCAGCAGAAAACGTGCAACGCCCTTTAAGACCGTTTGCAGATGATACGGTTCTCTATAACAAAGTAGCAACGTCAGGAGACACTATGGAATTGCAGAATGATAGATGACCGATTCTGGCTACGGAAATTGACCCTGAATATATATAAATGCAGCATATTGCGAGTACTTAGGAAAGCGGCTACACGGGTAGCGGGGGCTGTGTGGCAGGGACGGGGCGGTTTCTTAGGTTAGAAGCTCTCAGAAAACCAAAGAAGGGGCGTCCGTCTAAAAGGGGATAGGTATACCACAGTTAGTTAGTTCTACAAACGACCTGTATTGTAATTGTAAAGTGTCGTAGCTGTGTTGGGAAAGAACCAGAGCTCCAAGCTCTAATAGAAAGCACAGAAGCTCGAATAGTTATAGGTGCGCCGGCCGTGGTGGCCGAGCGGTTCTAGGCACTTCAGTCCGGAACCGAGCGACTGCTGCGGTCGCAGGTTCGAATCCTGCCTCGGCCATGGATGTGTGTGTAGTCCTTAGGTTAGTTAGGTTTAAGTAGTTCTAAGATCTACGGACCTTAGATGTTAAGTCCCATAGTGCTCAGAGCCATTTGAACCAAGTTATAGCCAAGTTATAGGTACAGAAAGCTGGCTAAAGCCGGAAACAAGTTTAGCCGAAATTTTTTCAAACGACCAAACAGTGTTCAGAAACGATAGATTAAGTACAGTTGATGGTGGAGCACTTCTTGCTGTCAGAAGTAGTTTACCTTGTACTGAAATTGAAGTAGATAGTTCCTGCGAAGTAGTATGGGTAGAGTTTATACTTGACAATAGCACTTAACTATTAATTGGATCGTTTTACACCCCGCCGACTCAGAAGATATAGTTGCTGAACAGTTCAAAGAAAACTTGAGTCTCATTTCAAATAGGTACCCCACTCATACAATTATAGTCGGTGGTGACTTCAATCTACCCTCGACATGCTGGAAAAATTTTACGTTTAAAGCCGGCGGCAGCCATAAAACCTCATCCGAAATTGTACTGAACGCTTTCTCAGAAAATTATTTGAACAATTAGTTCATGAAGCCACCCGAAGTGTAAATGGTTGCGAAAGGATACTTGGCCTCTTAGCAACAAATAATCCTGGACAACTAGGGACTATCATGACGAATACAGGCATTAGCGACCACACGGCAGTAGCTGCTAGGCTGAATACCGCAACACCTACAACAACCCATCAAACAGAAACGCGAAGTACATCTATTTAAAGAAGCTGATAATGATCTTAACGCCTTTTTAAGAGACAGTATCCGCTCCTTCCGATGTGATCATGTAAGCACAGAACTACAAAATTGTTAAGGCTTTCGTGGCCACTTGTTGACAAACTGCATATTGGCTTCTGTCTCGGGTTCTTCGGCCGACGTTCATCTAATGATTTTTCTGACGTTTCGCCAGCACGAGTGGCTGGCATTGTCAAAGCTTCACCCTCCATTGCCGGTGGTGAACTGGAGGCGAGCTCGCGGCCGCAGACTATATGTACCTGGCGCGCCTACGTCCGAGGGCTTCTCCGCGGTCATTTCCGGTGCGGTTCTCCTCTTGCTACCTGCGACGGTCGTTCGCTGCAGTACGGAAAGCCAGGATCCGTTTACGTTAAGGCTTTCCTCTTTCTTGTTGAAACTGTTCGCGTGTTTTTGGATTTCTACAGCTTCTCTGAACAAGCGCGTGTGATAGTGCTTCTCTACAGCCAGAACTTCCGTGTCGGCGAATTTTATTACGTGGTCGGTCTCACTCAGTGCGTGCTCTGCCACGGCCGATTTCTCCACCTGCCCCAACCTGCAATGTCGCTTATGCTCTTTGATCCTGGTGTTAATGGATCGTCCAGTCATTCCGACATAAACTTTTCCGCATGTGCAAGGTATACGGTATATTCCCGACATTGCAAGTGGGTCTCTTTTCTCCTTCGCCGATCTAAGACACTCTTTGATCTTCCTTGTCGGTTTGAAAATCGTCTTTACACCGTGTTTGCGCAATATACGGCCGATTCTGTCCGTCACTCTGGGAATGTATGGCAGAAAGGCCGTACCCGACATTTCTTTTTCTGGTTCCTTACTTCGCCGAGTGTTTGGCTCTGTTACACTTCTAATGTAATTTGTGGAGTACCCATTGCTCCTCAGAACAGTTTCCAGGTGTTGCATTTCTCGTTTGAGGTGTTGCGGCTCACATATTCGTCCTGGTCTCGTTACGAGCGTACTAATCATGCTTCTTTTCCGTCTCGGTTGTTGGTTTGACAGTTTGTGCAGGTATCGGTCCGTGTGTGTCGGTTTTCGATACACGCTGTGTCCCAGGTTTTCGCCTTCCCTTGTGACCAGCACATCTAGAAATGGCAGTTTCCTGTCCTTTTCTACCTCCATGGTAAATGTTATGTTGGCATGGAGGCTGTTCAAGTGTCTCAGGAATTCACCGAGCTGTTCTTCACCATGGCTCCAAACCACGAAAGTATCATCGACGTACCTGTACCACACTTTAGGTTTGCAAGTCGCCGAGTCCAGTGCCTGTGCTTCGAATTGTTCCATGAAGAAGTTGGCCACCACTGGACTGAGAGGACTACCCATAGCGACGCCTTCCAGCTGTTCGTAGAAATCGCCATTCCACGTGAAATAGCTCGTGGTGAGACATGCATGGAAGAGCTTTTTGATATCTTGCGGGAACACGGAACCGATGTGCTCCATAGCGTCGCTGAGTGGCACTTTCGTAAATAACGAAACAACATCAAAACTGACCAGGATGTCGTTTGGCGCAAGTTTCAGTTTCTTCAGCTTCTCAATGAAATGTCCTGAGTCCTTAATGTATGTGTCGGTCTTTCCCACGTTCCACTGAGACCGATCGTTAGCGCTCCTGGCTCACCAACGTATAAACTGGCGAAACACTTGGCCTCTCTGCTACAGCCACACGTGGGGAAGACCGACACATACATTAAGGACTCAGGACATTTCATTGAGAAGCTGAAGAAACTGAAACTTGCGCCAAACGACATCCTGGTCAGTTTTGATGTTGTTTCGTTATTTACGAAAGTGCCACTCAGTGACACTCTGGAGCACATCGGTTCCATGTTCCCGCAAGATATCAAAAAGCTCTTCCATGCATGTCTCACCACGAGCTATTTCACGTGGAATGGCGATTTCTACGAACAGCTGGAAGGCGTCGCTATGGGTAGTCCTCTCAGTCCAGTGGTGGCCAACTTCTTCATGGAACAATTCGAAGCACAGGCACTGGACTCGGCGACTTGCAAACCTAAAGTGTGGTACAGGTACGTCGATGATACTTTCGTGGTTTGGAGCCATGGTGAAGAACAGCTCGGTGAATTCCTGAGACACTTGAACAGCCTCCATGCCAACATAACATTTACCATGGAGGTAGAAAAGGACAGGAAACTGCCATTTCTAGATGTGCTGGTCACAAGGGAAGGCGAAAACCTGGGACACAGCGTGTATCGAAAACCGACACACACAGACCGATACCTGCACAAACTGTCAAACCACCAACCGAGACGGAAAAGAAGCATGATTAGTACGCTCGTAACGAGACCAGGACGAATATGTGAGCCGCAACACCTCAAACGAGAAATGCAACACCTGGAAACTGTTCTGAGGAGCAATGGGTACTCCACAAATTATATCAGAAGTGTAACACAGCCAAACACTCGGCGAAGTACGGAACCAGAAAAAGAAATGTCGGGTACGGCCTTTCTGCCATACATTCCCAGAGTGACGGACAGAATCGGCCGTATATTGCGCAAACACGGTGTAAAGACGATTTTCAAACCGACAAGGAAGATCAAAGAGTGTCTTAGATCGGCGAAGGAGAAAAGAGACCCACTTGCAATGTCGGGAATATACCGCATACCATGCACATGCGGAAAAGTTTGTGTCGGAATGACTGGACGATCCATTAACACCAGGATCAAAGAGCATAAGCGACATTGCAGGTTGGGGCACGTGGAGAAATCGGCCGTGGCAGAGCACGCACTGAATGAGATCGACCATGTAATAAAATTCGCCGACACGGACGTTCTGGCTGTAGAGAAGCACTATCACACGCGTTTGTTCAGAGAAGCTGTAGAAATCCAAAAACACGCGAACAGTTTGAACAAGAAAGAGGAAAGCCTTAACGTAAACGGATCCTGGCTTCCCGTACTGCAGCGAACGACCGTCGCAGGTAGCAAGAGGAGAACCGCACCGGAAATGACCGCGGAGAAGCCCTCGGACGTTGGCGCGCCAGGTACATATAGTCTGCGGCCGCGAGCTCGCCTCCAGTTCACCACCGGCAATGGAGGGTGAAGCTTTGACAATGCCAGCCACTCGTGCTGGCGAAACGTCAGAAAAATCATTAGATGAACGTCGGCCGAAGAACCCGAGACAGAAGCCAATAGGCAGTTTGTCAAGCACAGAACTGATGTGGAATGGTTTCAAAGAGATAGTATCGACGCCAATTGAGAGATATATATACCACATAAATTAGTAAGTGATGGTACTGATCCCCCATGGTACAAAAAACGGGCATGCCAGATTTAAAAGAACGCCACATCCTCAAGATTGGCAAAGTTTTGTAGACGTTCGAAAAACAGCGCGTACTTCAATGCGAGATGCTTTCAGTAATTTTCACAACGAAACTCTGTTTCGGAATCTGGCAGAAAACATAAAAGAGAATTTGGTCATACATAAAGCACACCACTGGCAAGACGCAATACCGTCACTGCGCGATAAAAACGGTGAAGTCACTGATGACAGTCCCACTAAAGCAGAGATACTAAACACGGTTTTCCGAAACTCCTTCACCAAAGGAGACGAAGTAAATATTCCCGTATTCTAATCAAGAACAACTGCCAAGATGAGAAACATAGAAGTAGATATCCTCGGTGTAGAAAAGTAGCTTAAGTCACTTAATAAATATAAGGCCTCCGGTCCAGATTGTATACCAGTTATGTTCCTGTCAGAGTATGCAGATAAAATAGCTCCATATTTAGCAATTATATACAACCGCTCGCCCACAGAAAGATCCGTACCTAAAGACTTGAAAACTGCTCAAGTCACACTAATACCCAAAAAGGGAAGTAAGAGTAATCCGCTGAATTACAGGCCCTTATCTCTAACGTCGATTTGCAGTAGGCTTTTGGAACATATACTGTGTTGGAACATTATGAATTATCTCAAAGAAAACGATTTATTGACACATAGCACGAATTCAGAAAATATCGTTCTTGTGAAACACAAGTAGCTCTTTGCACTCATGAAGTAATGAGTGTTATCAACACAAGATGTCAAATTGATTCCTTATTTTTAGATTTCCAGAAGGCTTTCGACACCGTTCCTCACAAGCGTCTTCTAACCAAAGTGCGTGCCTATGGAAAATTGCCTCAGTTGTGCGACTGGATTCTTAATTTCCTGTCAGAAAGGTCACAGTTCGTAGTAATACACGGTAACTCACAGAAAAACAGAAGTAATATCCGGCGTTCCCCAACGGAGTGTTATAGGCCGTTATTGTTCGTGATCTGTATTAACGACATAGGAGACAATCTGAGTATCCGTCTTAGATAGTTTGCAGATGATGCTGTCATTTACCGGCTTGTAAAGTCATCAGATGCCCAAAACGAATTGCAAAATGATTTAGATAAGATATCTATTGGTGCGAAACGTGTCTATTGACCCTGAATAAAGAAAAGTGTGAGTACTAAAAGAAATCAGCTAAATTTCGATTACGCGATAAGTCACACAAATCTGAGGGCTGTAAATTCAACTAAATACTTATGGATTACAATTACATAAACCTAAATTGGAACGATCACATAGATAACATTGTGGGTAGAGCAAACCAAAGACTGCGATTCATTGGCAGAACACTTAGAAGGTGCAACAGGTCTACTAAAGAGACAGATTACACCACGCTTGTCCGCCCTATTTTGCTGTGCGGTGTGGGATCCGCATCAGGTGGGACTGACGGATGACATCGAAAAAGTACGAAGAAGGGCAGCTCGTTTTGTATTATCGCGAAATAGGGGAGATAGTGTCACAGACATGATTCGTGAATTGGACGACGGGATCTTATGAAATTTCAATCACCAGTTTTCTCCTCCGATTGTGAAAAAATTCTGTTGGAACCCACCGACATAAGGAGAAATGATAATCACGATAAAATGAGAGAAATCAGGGTTCGCACAGAAAAATTTAAGTGCTCGTCTTTCCCGCGCGCCGTTCGAGAGGGAACGATAGAGAGACATCTTGAAGGTGGTTCATTGAAGCCTCTGCCAGGCACTTTATTGTGAATAGCAGAGTAATCACGTAGATGTAGAAGGAAATCCACTAGTGTGCAACTACACTATTGATGGTAACCTGCTGGAAACAGTAGCTATCGCAAAATACACTACTGCCCATTAAAATTGCTACACCACGAAGATTACGTGCTACAGACGCGAAACTTAACCGACTGGAAGAACATGCCATCATATGCAGATGACTAGCTTTTCAGAGCATTCACAGAAGGTTGCCGCCGGTGGCGACACCTACAACGTGCTGACATGAGGAAACTTTCTAATCGATTTCTCATACACAAACAGCAGTTGACTGCCTGGTGAAAGGTTGCTATGATGCGTCGTGTAAGGAGGAGAAATGCGTACCATAACGTTTCCGACTTTGATAAAGGTCGGATTGTAGCCTATCGCGATTGCGGTTTACCGTATCGCGCCATTGCTGTTCGCGTTGGTCGAGATCCAATGACTGTTAGCAGAATGTGGAATCGGTGGGTTCAGGAGGGTAATAGGGAACGCCGTGCTAGATACCAAAGGCCTCGTATCACTAGCAGTCGAGATGACAGGCATCTTATACGCATGGCTATAACGGATCGCGCAGCCACGTATCGATCCCTGAGTCAACAGATGGGGACGTTTTCAAGACAGCAACCATCTGTACGAACAGTTCGACGACGTTTGCAGCAGCATCGACTATCAGCTCGGAGACCGTGGCTGCGGTTACCCTTGACGCTGCATCACAGACAGGAGCGCCTGCGATGGTGTACTCGACGACGAACCTGGGTGCACGAATGGCAAAACGTCATTTTTTCGGATGAATCCAGGTTCTGTTTACAGCATCATGATAGTAGCTTCCGTGTTTGGCGACATCCTGGTGAACGCACTTTGGAAGCGTGTGTTCGTCATCGCCATATTGGCGTATCACCCGGCGTGATGGTATGGGGTGCCATTGGTTACACGTCTTGGTCACCTCTTGTTCGCATTGACGGCACTTTGAACAGTGGACGTTACATTTCAGATGTGTTACGACCCGTGGCTCTACCCTTCATTCGATCCCTGCGAAACCCTACATTTCAGCAGGATAATGCACAACCGCATGTTGCAGGTCCTGTACGGGCCTTTCTGGATACAGAAAATGTTCGACTGCTGCCCTGGCCAGCATATTCTCCAGATCTCTCACCAATTGAAAACGTCTGGTCAATGGTGGTCGAGCAACTGGCTTAATACGCCAGTCACTACTCTTGATGAACTGTGGTATCGTGTTGGAGCAGCATGGGCAGCTGTACCTGTACACGCCATCCAATCTCTGTTTGACTCAATGCCCAGGCGTATCAAGGCCGTTATTACGGCCAGAGGTGATTGTTCTGGGTACTGATTTCTCAGGATCTATGCACCCAAATTGCGTGAAAATGTAATCACATGTCAGTTCTAGTATATTTGTCCAATGAATACCCGTTTATCATCCGCATTTCTTCTTGGTGTAGCAATTTTAATGGCCAATACTATATCTAGGAATAATAATCGAGAGCGACCTTAAGTCGAATGGCAAATAAATGAAGTAGTAGGAAATGGCTTAAAAGGCGCTTGTTGGACAGATTCTTATAAAGCTCATCAGTCTGGGATACTTAGCAGGTAGGACCGATGGAAGAGAGAGAGAAGGTCCAATAAAGTGCTGCAGTTTTGGTCACGGAATCGTTTAAACGGCGTGAGAGCTTTACGAAGGTGCTCAGCTAACCGCAGTGGCAGAAGATACAAGGGGGGGCGTTGCGAATCACAGGGAGGCGTACAACTGTTATTTCGAGAGACTGCTTCCAGGAAAGAGTCTGTGAACGTGTTACTTCCTCCCATATACATCTCGCGAACTGACCTACACGAGGAAACTCGAGAAATTTGATGTGGTGTCCACGCCAAAGAAGAGCAGCGCGTTCCGTCACAGGTTCGTATAGTGAGTGCGAATGCTTCACAGAGATGTTGATCCAACATCAGTGGCAGACGCTGCAACACAGCAGATGTGCAGCACGATGGGGCGCAGTGTTAAACGTCTATAATGTACGTTCCTAGAAGAGTCTGCCACTATATTGCTCCCTCCTACGTGAATCTCACAAAGTAGTAGTAGTAGTAGTATGGTATTCTGTCTTAAGTAGGTCATGTCATGGGTTAAGCCTCTTCTACTTTTGTCTGTCCATAGCCAGGCTTTTCATTTCTGAAAATTTTTCTCCTTTGATACTGTCCAGCATTTGATATGTCCTTTTTACTCTTCTCCTTTTTACCTCCACCATTCCTTGTATTCCTTCCTTCAATAAACAGTCCCTCCTCAAACAATGTCCAATCCAGTTCCGTTTTCTCTTTCTGATGACTTTCAGCACGTTTCTTTCTTCTCCAACTCTTCTTAATACTTCTTCATTCCTTACTCGGTCTTCCTATTTCATTTTTTCCATTCTTCTCCATATCCACATCTCTAGTGCCTCCAATTTTCTTTCATCTTCCTTCCTCAATGCCCACGTCTCTGCACCATGTAGTGCAACGCTCCAGATGTAACATTTGGCAAATCTTTTCCTCAGATCTTTGTTTAGTAGTCCACAAAGTAATTTGTTTCCTCTTGAATCCTTCTTCTGCCATTGCAATTTTGTTCCTAATTTCTGTTGAGCAATACATAGCATCCATTATTAGACTTCCCAAGTAATTGAAGTTATTCAATTGCTCTATTTCCTCTCCCCCTATTTTCATACGGCATTTTCTCCCCTTTCCTCCAATTATCATGCTTTCCGTTTTCTTCACGTTAATCTTCATTCCATACTCTTCTAATTTCGTGTTTAGATAATCTAACATTTGTTCCCCCATCTTTCTTACACTCTCTGTCACTACAACCATGTCTGCAAATCTTATACCCTCCACTGTCCGACCCCCTATACAAACTCCTCTCCTTCCATCCAAACTTTCATTAGTCATTTCCTCCAGATGGATATTGAACAGTGTTGGTGATAAACAACAACCTTGTCTTACACCTTTTTCCAGTTCAATTTCTTCACTCACCACACCTCGTATTCTTACTCTTGCTCTCTGGTTCAAATATAAAATTCTAATTAGCCGTCTACCCTTCCAGTCAACACCATCTTTCCTTAGGATTTCCATCAGTTTGTCCCATCTCAGAATAGACATTAAGATAAAGTTAGAGAGATTCTAGCGCACATGGAGGCTCACCAGGAATCGCGACTGGAACAAGACGGTGGTAACCAAAGTACCCTCCGCGAGATGTCATAGGGTCCTGTCCACGAAAACTAAGCTGATACACGGCGCGGTGGCTGACGGGTGCGGCTGCAAGTGGGAAATGTCTGTACGGTCGCTCCCATCTGCTACCGAATCGAGTGTCAACTTAGTTTGCGCGGACAGTACAAGTTTTGTGTTGATAGCCACACAAAGGAGGGAAATTAGCTGATGACCAATGCAATAATTGTTTGTAACAGAAAGCAACCCCCCGTAGAAAAATGACGTGACTGGAGAAATGTAATGTGGCTGTGCAACTAAGATTAAGGAAGTTATAACTATGTGCAAGTTCTCTGTTTTTAAGGGACAGTCCGGCGCGAAAGCGACTCTTGTGTTCATCTCTAAGATACGTTGGCAACTCGTAAGCATCTCGACGAGCAGCGACATTCGAAACGGCACTGCAGGTGCATTCCAGCCAGAGGTTGAGCACTGCAGAGTGGGTACCGGGTTACGTCACAGGCTCTCAGGTGTTGGTGCTCAGGTGGATGAGTCGGCTCTTCGTGGCCACCGTGACGGGCGGAAATGGCGGCGGCTAGAGAGCGTTAAATGCCGTTTCTAGCTTTCCAGCTGCTAGTAATGGCGCGCGAGGGTGAGTCGAATTGAAAAACCCCTATGTTCAATACCAACAGCGAAAAATGTCGGCACCAACTCGGAAGCTGGCACGCGTGTCCGAGGCAGAGTTCTGGGTGTCCTCAACAGTTAGTAGCGCAGCGCAGACGTTATCAGAAGGAAACAGTGTAAATCCCCTTTTACAGGAGGAAGTTTCTTTTTCTCAGTCGACTACTGGTGGCAAGCGACACTACTGGAACGTCCATTGGATGGTATTCCAGTACCGAGACATGGCTGTCACGTGTGGGTCGTTTGTGTTCACCTGTCAGCTCGAGAACTTAGTTTGTTTTCAGGGACCATTCTTATAGGAAGTCGGAATACAGTAACAGTATTAAGTATCTACAGATGATAGAACAGTTTATTTGTGACTTCTTGAACCAAAGTCGTATGAACATGCACCACCAACGAGAAATGGAGTATAAAAAATGTTGCCCAAACATTTTAAAACATCAGATTATTAATTTGCTCGAGAAAATATACAAGGTGGTCCGGAAATGTTGCGGCAAACTTCGAGGGGTTGTAGAGTTTCCTGGAGGAACAAATCGAGGATCCCATGTTGGGGAAGTTCGTCCAACGACGCTACAGGGCGTCCAAGTTACCGAGCCGCCGGCGCCTGCCTCTGGGGCGTGCCCTCAGGCATAAAACGTGACTCTACGCAGGCGGAACGCCTCGCAACGTTGTCTGTTATCCAGTGACCGCGGCCGATTGCCACGGTCGCCAGTGGAGAATGTGGGGCCAGCTACTGTGCAGGAGAAAGATGAACTGAAGATGGAAACTCACGTCCGAAACAGTCACCCACCGAGGCAACAGGACACGGCAACCATAGGAGACAAGGCCTGTGTACACAGCAGCTGGCCCCATCCTCTCCCCTTGCCAGATTTTCGAGCACTGAACAACAAACCACGATGCGGGAAGCTCCGCCTACGGTCCGCCAGCGTACAGAGTCACGTTTGCTGCCCGAGGGGTGGCCGAGTCGCAGGCGCCGGCGCCTATAACTTCGACGCTCTGTATGTAGCCTCGATGGAAGACGGTTCCATTCCTATCCTCCATTTGTTCCTCAAGACTCCGTTTACAGCCCCTCGAAGTTTATCGCAACATTTCTCGGACACCCTGTATACACACAAACACGACAAACAATTTTTAGAAGGCGACAGTTCATTTTACTTTATCGTTTGCATCCTGTTTTGCTTATGTCACCGTCAACAGAGCTGCCTTTTTCAGGGTTGAGATAATTTTTATAAATGTTTTTCATCTATTTTTCTCATTTCTGCACAGTTTGGGCTTTCTGTTTGCCCAGAGAAGTGAACTGCCACTCTTCCCTCTGCAACGGAACGCATCCTGGAATGAAACTTCCCGACAGTTTCCAACTGTGTATCGGGCAGGGACTCGAACCTACGACCTTTGCCTAGCGTGCATAAGCGCTCTGCCATCTGAGCTACCGAAGGACGACTCAGGACCTGTGCTAATTAATTTATTTCTGCAGTACATCATCTCCCATCTTACAAGCCTTACAGACGTTTTCCCGCATATCTGGCAGTACTAGCACTCCTGGAAGAGAAGCTATTGCGAAATTGAGCAGTAGGAGTGAGTCATGCCTCGCGCTTGAGCAGCTCAATAGAGCACTTGCCCGAGAAAGGCAAAGGTATAACATTTAATTTCTGTTAGGGCACACAGTTCTAATGGCTCTGAGCACTATGGGACTTAACTTCTGAGGTCATCAGTCCCCTAGAACTTAGAACTACTTAAACCTAACTAACCTAGGGACATCACACACATCCATGCCCGAGGCAGGATTCGAACCTGCGACCGTAGCGGTCGCGTGGCTCCAGACTGAAGCGCCTAGAACCGCTCGGCCACCAACGGCCGGCCACAGTTTTAATCTGCCAAAAGATTCAACGTTTTGCTGACAGACATTCATTTAACGACTTGCACCAGGAACACGTTTCTTAATGAGTGATACCATTGTATGTGTAGACACTCAAGGACTAAGTTTTCTATGAAAATGAATGGATCTTTGGATTTAATACAGTATACCCTCTATGCGTTTACACTAAATTTAGGACACATTCACTAATTCTGGATCCATATGTGCAAATGCTGCAGTATAATTTTTTTCCAACCATTTCTCTGTTTATATGCAAAATAAAGTATATTTAAAATTGCTTTTGCTTAAATTTTTATTATTCAGAAAATCCACTTCTCACAGTTCTAAATAAGTCGTGCAAGCGTAAGTTACAAATAGAATGTTAGAACTAAATCGTAATATGTTTTTCATTCGAGTAATCGCCGTTATCTACATTTTCTACATAGCGATATTCGATTGTGTCCAATCTCCATATTTTTATATCGATATCCCATTCCTAGCACTACCGACTGTCAGCTACCCACAGTTGCAGCAACAGAGAGTGGTGCGCCGACAATGATGAATCCAACGACGACAATGGGCATCGCAGCACAGGTCCCAACTATGCCTGAGGCACCACACGACGGACGAACCCCGTGCGAAGGCTCCGCGCAGAACATAAGTTTCCACGTTGCATTCACTATCTCTATATCAGACCATCTGGTGGCGTGATGGTATGATGCCCGTCGGGTACACAACACGATCACTCATGGTTCAGAGAGCCCGCAGTTTGGACAACAGCCATTACATTTGTGAAGTGTTAAGATTGATGTCTGCGTCCTATCTTCTACGTCTGGGCGACGTTCTCTTTCAACAAGATAACGCAAGACCGCACAACGCCCGTTCTGCCCTCTCCTGCCTCGACACGCGGGGTGTTCGACTGTTGTCCTACCCACTTTTCTACATGTCCCACCTGCTGAATACGGCTGGTCTCCGGTCGCCGCACGTCACCACTGAATAGCCTGAAAGACTGACCTGTGGCTTAAGCCGACCTCTCACGCACAGCTGGTGCTGGTATTCCACGTTCCACTTATGTGTGGAGCGCGAAATAAAAAATCTGGCTTGTTACAGTTTTGCCTCGTGCAGAGAAACAGGGCCAAAGATATGCAACATAGTTCTACGGCACAAGCAGCAAGCATATCGCATTGCGTTAACCATCGCATTTGGCGGGTTTTGTTGGTGGTACGAACATAAGCTGTTTTCAAGCTGACAATGAACACACATCGTATGGCGCGATCGTATTTTAGAAACTCTTATTATTCCACGACGACCGGTTTCAACAGTCTGACGCTGTCATCATCTGATCTTATGGGTCTTGTTATAAAACTGCAGAGTTACATTACATGAAGTCAAAGCATAAAAGGCGTTTCCCACGTATAAATGTCTTGTAAAAAAATCCTATTAAAAAAATGCACACAGTTCATAAAAAGCACACCGATGGGAGGTTGCAGACAGGAAGGAAGGAGGGAGGGAAGGAAGGAAGGAAGGAAGGTTGGATTTAACGTCCCGTTGACATCGATGTCATTAGTGACGGAGCACAAGCTCGCATTGTGTCAGTGGTGAGGAAGGACTTCGGCTGTGCCCTTTCAAAGGAACCATTCCAGCATTTGCCTTGAGCGATTTAGGGAAATCACGGAAAACCTAAATATGGATGGCCTACCGCGGGTGTGAACCTTCGACCTCCCGAAAGCGAGTCCTGTGTGCTAACCTTGCGCCACTTTGCAGACAGATGGTAAAATCCTCGTATCGTTCACACATGTTGGCAGCGAACATTATTCTCACAAGCTTGCCACACAGCTGTGCACCCGATCTGGTTTTGGTACGTAAACGTACGTCTTGAGTCTGGATGAGGACTCACATATCAGTCTCCAGGTGCGGCATTTTTCCTTCACTCTGTATATGTTGTATGTGTACAGCCAACACTAAACAGCCCTGCAACTACTTACATGGCGTGCTACCTGACGAAACACGGCGCATATTTGGACTGTCATGTACGGGTCCTTCTCAAATTTCGTGTGAAGAAGAAGAAGAAAAAACACGTGATTAAGTTCCGCTCGAAGGGCGCGTCTGCTGCAGACGTCAAAACGTTAAGCTTACTCCTCTCTCACACACATATAATTACCGAGCTTTCAATAAGTTATAACTGTCGTATATTACAGTGATTAGTTAGTGAAAGCCGTTACACCGGACACTCTTCGCCTTATTAGACAATAGCGGACAGTTACGTAATGCATGCGGAAAGAATACTTTATCTTAGACGAGACTAAACGGCTGCGTGCAGATGACGTACCGACTGCTTCGAATACACATGTGAACTGGTTCTCTCTGGAATGCGAGATTCCAGTCATAACTCTCTCTCTCTTTGCGAGCAAAGAGACTGCGGGAGACGCGCAAAAGCTGACGCAAACGCAGACGTTATTTCTCCAGTAACAGGTGCGCGTTGTTTCACCTATTCGTCTAGCAACACGAGATTATGTATTATACATACCTCTTTTCTGTGCAAAGTTAAAGCATTTTTCCTTGACAACATTGACTGCACTTCGATCTTTGAAATCCAAAAGTTAGCAGAGCCAAATTCAGAGAGCGACAAGTTATTTACTACTCGTACAGGAACCAGAATGCAGTATATGTGTAGACTGAAGCAATAAACGAAAATGTGTACCAAGGCCGGGATTCAAAGCCGGTTCATTAGGCAGACGTGCTAACCATTAACCTTTTTTTTGTTTTTTTTTTTTTGATATAATCCATTATGGAGTCGAGGTAGCAGTTGTCGTTATACTGGTTATCACATTTAGCATTCAACCGCGATTTTTATATATATTTTAACAACGCGTTTCGAGAGACAATGCTCTCATCATCAGGTTGTAAAATCTATGTCGCGAAATTAAACGTACTAAAAAGACAAAATACCATCACCAATAGTTGGTGGGTCCATAAAGTAAAAAAGAATTAAAAGTATATTGGACTGTGGGTCCTCGTCTTACATTAAAGTTGTTGACGCAGGTCGATGGCCGTCCCATAGCTACCAAATATGCTGTCGACTGCGCCGGCTCGGGTGCTGTTGTGGACTAACGTGCCTAGGTGTTGTGGCGTGGTTACCGCCGTGTGCTTGACGGTAACGCTATGCTATTGGGCGCCTCATTTCCTTACTGCATTGGTCTGCCATCGTTAGCCTCTCGCAACTCCGTCATTGACATGCTACAAGTTTTAAGTCGCATGCCTGCCCTAAAATAATTCTAAAAACCCGCTAAAAAATCTCATTTCTTTAAAGTTATCTTGTACATTTAGGATATTGCTTTGTTTCTTTTCATGGATAGCTATCTCGAATTCCTCTAGTAAGTCAAGTTTCCTCCCTTTCTTTTCTACATGCAATATTTCTACGTTGTCTTCTATGCTATTAAGGGGATGGCCTGTTTCATATATATGGTTCGCAACAGCTGATTTGTCATAATTTCCTAACCTGAACGCATCTTTATGTTCTTTATACCGGATCGCGAATGATCTTCCTGTCTGCCCTATATATTTTGCATCACACGTTCTGCACTGAATCTTATAAACTCCCGATCTTTCAAACTTATTTCTCTTCTCGCCAATATCGTGCTTAAGGCTATACCTCACTAGGTTATTAGTCTGAAAGGCTATTTTGACATCGTATGGCTTAAAAATATTTGCTATCTTTTGTGAGACTTTTCCGTAGTATGGCATCGTGATAATTTTCGCTTTCTCTCCATCAGGTTTATTCTTTTTGCGCTTATTACATTTTCGTAACAGTTTTTTAACTATATCTATTCTGTAACCGTTATTCTTCGCTATTCTCTTAACGGTGTTAATTTCAGTCTCCCTATCTTTTTCACTCATAGGTATATTGACTGCCCTATGCACGAGACTACGGAAAGCAGCTTCTTTATACGCCTGCGGATGGCATGAATCATTCGGGATGCGTGGTAGTATGACCATGATAGGTGAAATTAAAGATACGCCAGTCACCGACACTTCCCGTTTGGTTTCGTTGGATGTTAAGAACTTATACTCCAGTGTTCTGGTTAACGAAACTATAGAAATCATTAAGAGAAATTTCCTGAAATACGGTAAAATTTCAACGCAAGAGACAATTGAATTTATTGAACTCCTACAGCTCATTACAAGTTTTAATTATTTTACGTTTAATAACAAATTTTATATTCAGGACGATGGGTTAGCCATGGGGTCCAGCATTTCAGGAACTATGGCGGACATTTTTATGAATGACCTTGAAGATAAAGTTCTAAATTCTGACGAAAACATTACGGATAAAATTGTTTATTACAAACGTTATGTTGACGACACTCTGTTACTTGTTGATGGTTCCAGTGAGGACATTGAGGAAATAGTAAAAAAGTTCAACGACGCACATAATAAAATAAAATTTACCGTGGAGTACGAAACTGACAATTGTCTACAGTTCCTGGACCTGAATATAAAAAAGCAGGGCAACAAACATGCGTTTTCCGTTTATAGAAAACAAACTACAACTGATGCCGTGATCCCGAATGATTCATGCCATCCGCAGGCGTATAAAGAAGCTGCTTTCCGTAGTCTCGTGCATAGGGCAGTCAATATACCTATGAGTGAAAAAGATAGGGAGACTGAAATTAACACCGTTAAGAGAATAGCGAAGAATAACGGTTACAGAATAGATATAGTTAAAAAACTGTTACGAAAATGTAATAAGCGCAAAAAGAATAAACCTGATGGAGAGAAAGCGAAAATTATCACGATGCCATACTACGGAAAAGTCTCACAAAAGATAGCAAATATTTTTAAGCCATACGATGTCAAAATAGCCTTTCAGACTAATAACCTAGTGAGGTATAGCCTTAAGCACGATATTGGCGAGAAGAGAAATAAGTTTGAAAGATCGGGAGTTTATAAGATTCAGTGCAGAACGTGTGATGCAAAATATATAGGGCAGACAGGAAGATCATTCGCGATCCGGTATAAAGAACATAAAGATGCGTTCAGGTTAGGAAATTATGACAAATCAGCTGTTGCGAACCATATATATGAAACAGGCCATCCCCTTAATAGCATAGAAGACAACGTAGAAATATTGCATGTAGAAAAGAAAGGGAGGAAACTTGACTTACTAGAGGAATTCGAGATAGCTATCCATGAAAAGAAACAAAGCAATATCCTAAATGTACAAGATAACTTTAAAGAAATGAGATTTTTTAGCGGGTTTTTAGAATTATTTTAGGGCAGGCATGCGACTTAAAACTTGTAGCATGTCAATGACGGAGTTGCGAGAGGCTAACGATGGCAGACCAATGCAGTAAGGAAATGAGGCGCCCAATAGCATAGCGTTACCGTCAAGCACACGGCGGTAACCACGCCACAACACCTAGGCACGTTAGTCCACAACAGCACCCGAGCCGGCGCAGTCGACAGCATATTTGGTAGCTATGGGACGGCCATCGACCTGCGTCAACAACTTTAATGTAAGACGAGGACCCACAGTCCAATATACTTTTAATTCTTTTTTACTTTATGGACCCACCAACTATTGGTGATGGTATTTTGTCTTTTTAGTACGTTTAATTTCGCGACATAGATTTTACAACCTGATGATGAGAGCATTGTCTCTCGAAACGCGTTGTTAAAATATATATAAAAATCGCGGTTGAATGCTAAATGTGATAACCTTTTTTTTGTATTTTGTTCGTTACTGTACTCGTCGTTCGGTCTGGGCGGACGTCACATAACTCGCCTCCAAGTTCACCACTGGATATTTCACACAGTTTCTTGATTACAGAGAGCAGGCAGCTGAGCTACTGTGCCGGCCATTAGACCGCCGTGGCAATGTGCCTTTGCACAACTGCAATGCTGAGGTGCCATTCCAATACAGTAGGAGAGCATCGGCAACGCTGTTCCAGTTTATGGGGAATACCAAGTAGGCTCAGGGGTGAACGAGAATTTGGATTGAGTAACATGGCATGCTAATGTAGCCAGGTCACTGTGACACAGTGGCGTAGTGGTTAGTGCATCTGTGTACAGAGCAGGAGACCCGGACTCGAATCCCAACCGTGGCACACTTTCTCATCGGTTGCTTCCGTGTGGATATACACATTATAGATGTTTGACACTTGAAAAGGTCTCCATTTCTCGAGATTGGTGACAGACAGAGACAACCGCCCAAGTCTAAAGAAAAATTCAATATGTTAGGTAAATTTCAACGCAGCAACATAGGAGGATCATTTGGAAAGTAAGTTCCGATAGGTCATGGAATGGAAACCACTGTGAATATCTGATGAAGCTTTGCACAGGTGTGTAGGGTGTGAGGTAACGGGCGAGTTGTGGTGCCCTGGAAATATTATATGTTCGGAATTGGGGAAGGTGCACAGGACGCTGGTCAAAGCCGCGGCCCGGCAGCAAACACGTGGTGGCGAACGTCAGCCGGACGAGAGGGGGGCGGGTAGCCCCAGCGCGTGGTCCGGCCGCGTGGCTGGGGATTCCGCTGTGACGAGGACGGTGCTCGGTGTCGGTGAAGGAGATGTCCATGCGGGGAGTGCCAAAGATGGCGGACAGACATTTCACAGTTCGTTTAGAAATTAATAGCAGCCAGATGAATCGTAATACCTTCAAAAAGAAACATGTACATTACTATTATTTGTCGACTATTCTGATGGTTTAATCAGATTTTCAATATCTTTATTAGTTTAAAGTTTACTATCTGATGGTAAATTACACAAGTAACACCCAGCAACGAATTTCCAAAATGTCGATTTTGTCGATCGCCGTGTCTTTAGAAAGCTGTTGTGTAAACCTAAATTGGTATTAATTACAGGCATGTAACTTAAATAGTACATGAGTTATTGGAGGTAAAAGTGGCCGATTACTATCTATCGCGTCAGGCCATAAGTACTCCACAGTTACACGAAAAACGGTAGCAGCATATATTTATTCATCTATGTCTTTGTTTATATCCGATATATACTACTCGTGAAGAAATTGGTCAAATGATTACTGTGTTTTAGAAAGCACAGAGACATTAGGCTACTGGCTTACCTTTTGTTGCTCTTCCTTTGATATATGTTTTTGTAATTTGTTTATGTATTTAATAATGTGTGTTAGAGCGTGTTTATGGCCAGCCGTAGGAATATTTATTTAATTGCAAGTTATTTAAATGTAACTCCAGTTATTCGTATGTGTTTAAATATGACTGTGAGTGTACGTTGGGGGTGGAGACATGGAGGGAGCGCACTAGCGAATCACAGCGCTCGTTAATGGTTCAAAATGGTTCAAATGGCTCTGAGCACTATGGGACTCAACTGCTGAGGTCATAAGTCCCCTAGAACTTAGAACTACTTAAACCTAACTAACCTAAGGACAACACACACACATCCATGCCCGAGGCAGGATTCGAACCTGCGACCGTAGCGGTCGCGCGGTTCCAGACTGTAGCGCCAGAACCGCTCGGCCACCAGCGGCCGGCGCTCGCTAATGGTGAGACTGGATGGAAGTGGGGGAGGAGGATGGTTTCCGGAGAGGACACGAGGTAGTTCTGGCGGTGCGAGAGCTCTGGACAGTACGACTGGACACAGGAAGTGCTGGACGCGACGGCCGCGAGAGAGACTTGGAGTGTGGAGCGGTTTGCGAGTGGTCGCGAGAGATACAAATATTTCGGAGTGCCGACCTGTGGTCTTGTGTGATTTCCGTGGCTTCTGCAGTAAAGACGCAGTGAGCGTTTAGAAGTGAATATCTCGTGAGCTACGCTGTTATTCATAACTAATTACGTGCAGTAGGAATCTATTGTTTCCCTGTTATTCAACTTATACTTTATTTAATTGCTGGACCATCGACAGCAATAAGTGTTTTGCAGAAATATAGCGCATTCTCAAAAGTACTTCTACTATTGTACTCATCATTTAAACTCGTTAAGATAGTAACTGTAGACTTTATTTTATTGCAATCTTTCATTTATAAATTTCTATGTTACTTCCATAATTCGCAATTGCCGAGTGATAGAAACCTTCGACCATTCGATTCATGTGTGCATTCTTATCGTATACTGTACACTCAGCAGTATTTGGCCTGTAATGCGGCAACTACGTATCCCAGCCCCTAGACAACCAAACCGGCCAAAACTTTTATTATTTCAACTCTGAGTCTGAGGGTGCGTAGTTATTTTCAAAGCCCGCAAGGACAGTGTCTCTAGTATGCCAGTCGAACACGTCACATCGCTCTTTTCATTTCTGAGCGCAAAATGAGCGCGTAAAGACGCCTAGAACATAGTGTCTCCCGCCAAGTTCGAGGGCCTGGTGATAAATTTCGCCTGAAGCTATGCAGACCACATAGCATAACTTTCGGGCGTTTCCTTATTCGAGACAATCCTCAGCCGCATTCTGCAGGAGCAATGAAGATGCTCCAGCAGCGTTTATGATGGGAACTGTTTGATCACCAACAATACAGCCCATAATAGTCTCTCTCTGAGTTTCCATCACTGCACGCATGAGTAGGAGCAGCGACTATGTAGATAAGTAGCTGGAAGGTGTAGCTAACTGTTGCAAGTAAAACGTCTTTTATTTTCACAGTGGTTTCCAATTTGCGGCCGATCGGAGCTTACTTTCTGAATACACCTTGTATTATGCAATATGCAGCAAACGTAAAATCAGAGCGACCCAAACGTTTTGCAATTTTGTGGAGTACCTAACTTAAGCATAAATATCACAATAGCTATATGACCATTAACGAAATGATGGGCACCTCATCATGAAACTAACATATAAAGCTATAAGTAACACAAAAAAAATTATTTTAGAGAATGGAGTCTGTAAAGTAGTTTGAGAAAGATTTCAAGGTGTGCGCCTACATTCTCTCGTCACAGCGTGTCGCCTACCGGGTGAAAGCCGGCAAATAAAGTTGGCATCCCTTTCCGAACAAACGAATGTCCACGACAGCGCTTTTGCCGACAACTGGCCACTGGCCATCGGCCGCCGTATCGTGTGCAGACTTTTTTTTGCCCTGAAAGATGGTCTGCTTGGAGACTTACCGGGAGTAGCAGAGTTGACGAGAAGTCATTCTTACAAGGGAACCTCCCCATCGCACCCCCCTCAGATTTGGTTATAAATTGACACAGTGGATAGGCCTTGAAAAACTGAACACAGATCAATCGAGAAAACAGGAAGAAGTTGTGTGTAACTATGAAAAAATAAGCAAATTATACAAACTGAGTAGTCCAAGTGTAAGATATGCAACATCAAGGACTGTGTAAGGTGAGGAGCGCCGTGGTCCCGTGGTTAGAGTAACTGCGGAACGAGAGGTCCTTGGTTCGAGTCCTCCCTCGAGTAAAAATTTTACTTACTTTATTTTCGCAAATTTACGATCTGACCGTTCATTCATTGACGTCTCTGTTCACTATAATAAGTTTAGTGTCTGTGTTTTGCGACCGCACCGCAAAACCGTGCGATTACTAGACGAAAGGACGTGCCTCTCCAATAGGAACCGAAAACATTTGATCGCAAATTCATAGGTCAACCGATTCCTCCACAGGAAAACACGTCTGAAATATTCTATACGACACTGGTGACGGCATGTGCTTCACATTACAGGAATATGTTGTTGACCCACCTAACTTGCACACTTGGCGAATGGGTAAAAAGTTTCTTCTACCTTGCCCGATTTAGGTTTTCTTGTGGATGTGATAATCACTCCCAAAAAGGTGATGAAGACATAAGAGTTTCTCACATAAACTGCAACAAATGAATGCAAGTTTCACTGTCGCACAGTTTTCCCTGTGCACTGTCAAAACATACGTTTTTAACGTTTTCAAGTTTTTCCGTGTGTAGACCGTCAAATCCTGCATGTGTCCAAGCAAATCTGAACATGTCCTGGAATTTTGGAGAGCGAAGTTGATCATGTCTGAGTGCATGAACTTTGATAATTGTCTGAAAATAAAAAATTAAAACTTTTCACTCGCGGGAGGATTGAACAAGGGACCTTCCGTTCCGTAGCTGCTCGCGGTAACCACGGGACCACGGTGCTCATCAGTGTACACGTACCTTGATGTGGCTTATCTTGGACACGGACTACTCAGTTTGTATATTTTGCTTATTTTTTTCATAGTTCCATACAACTTCTTCCTGTTTTCTCGATTGATCTGTGTTCAGTTTTTCATGGCCTATCCCTGTGCCAACTTATAACTAAATCTGAGGGGGGTGTGATGGGGAGGTTCCCTTGTTAGACCTTTATCGACATCTGTATGCTGCGAACCTTTGTGAAGTCAATGGGAGAGTGTACTTACCTGTATGCCACGTATTACGATTTTTTCCAGTTCCCATCGCGTTTGCAGATGCCTCTGCAACTAAATCTAACGTACTCTTCGTGGTCCCTAGGTAACCGATAGGTACGCGGCTGAATACCTTTCCTACGTTCCTAATTTGATACTGGCATCTGCCAGTCCACATTGTTCAGCATTTCCGTGACGCTCAGGGTCAAACAAACCTGTCACCATTCGTGCTGACTTTCTCTGTAAAGGCTTAATACATTCTTTCAATCCTATTTTCTATGGGTCCCACACATTTGAGGAATATACTGAGATGGGTAGGACATAATCTTCGTAAGAAATCTGTTTCGTAGACTGATTTTCACAGTATTGTACCAACGGATGAAAGTCTGCCATCGACTTTATCTGCTAGAGACCCCGTGTGCGGTCATTCCTTTCCACATCCCCACAAATCGTTACAGCAAATTTTTTGTATGAATACACCAATTTCAGTTGTGACTGGTTAATGTTGGATTCATACGATATCACTCTTCTGTATTTTGAGCAATGCATAATTTCAGATTTATGAACAGTCAAAGCATGCTCCCACTCTTTGCACCACTCTGCAACTTTATCAGTATCTGACTGCGTATTTGAGCACCTTTTTTCAGACAGTACTTCGTTATAGACAGCTGAATAATCCGCAAAATGGAACAACACAAACTGATTCGTCCACAGCGAATACCGGGCCCTGTCTGTGTAAGGAGCCATTGGACGCGCGGTCCAACTGGCGGAGAACGGACAGCACCTGTTCTCCCACCGATGTGTGAGTCCCTACCGCGCACTGATTCCCATTATCAGTCTCCCCAACAGAGCATAATCGGAATAGGTAGTGTTAGTGGACGTGCACCATAATGTGAAAGGGGCGCGATATTTGGGCGACGTATTGCACGCAACATTTCGTTTCTCAGCTCTTGAGTTCACAAGAAAACTACAGATGCTACTAACAGACCAACAGCAGATCACATGAGTCGCAATAAAAAGAATTATTTATTAAAATTATTATCTTCTCCAGAGGCCTCACTGATGAGCAAATATATTTATGAAATGCGGCAAATACAACCATGCAAGGATAATTACAATGCACAATGTTCTAAATATATATTTTTCTCTTAGAATAGCTCTTAGAACTTTAATTAATGCCGCTATTAACTAAATTTTCCGCTGAAACTTCCTGGCAGATTAAAACTGTGTGTCGGACCGAGACTCGACCTGCGGACCTTTGACTTTTGTGGCCAAGTGCTCTACCATCTGAGTTACCCAAGCACGACTCACGACCTCTCCTGACACCTTCATTTCAGCCAGTACCTCGTCTTCTACCTTCCAGACTTCACAGACGCTCTCCTGTGAACCTTGCAGAACTAGCACTCCTGGAAGAAAGGATACTGCGGACACATGGCTTAGCCACAGCCTGGTGCATGTTTCCAGAATGAGATTTTCACTCTGCAGCGGAGTGTGCGCTGATATGAAATTTACTGGCGGATTAAAACTGTGTGCGACCGAGACTCGAACTCGAAACCCTTGTCTTTCGAGGGTGAAGGAGGACGCGAAATTCTGAATTTTTTTTAATATAAAATACTTCACCAGTTTTGAGACATCTCATGCCACCGGAACTAAATTTTATAGGCGACAAAAAAGATATATTGTATCTCGCAAAATTGATTGTGTGTGCCGGCCGAAGTGGCCGTGCGGTTAAAGGCGCTGCAGTCTGGAACCGCAAGACCGCTACGGTCGCAGGTTCGAATCCTGCCTCGGGCATGGATGTTTGTGATGTCCTTAGGTTAGTTAGGTTTAACTAGTTCTAAGTTCTAGGGGACTAATGACCTCAGCAGTTGAGTCCCATAGTGCTCAGAGCCATTTGAACCATTTTGAAAATTGATTGTTATCCACTCAATTGTAGGATACTTACTTTGTTACACAAAAAAAGTTAAGCATGATTCATGAATGCATTTGTGTGGCCACATTGTAAGTAGTTGGTTTACAATTCGTGACGATATTTTCGTTGTGTCGTTGGAACTACAAAAATGCGAGGTTTTTTTTTTTCCTTTCTCCAGACGCGTTTCGCTATATTGAGGTAAAGCATGCTCAGTGGTCTGCAAATAAGTTATTTACGTTTTGATTTGCTTTACGATCGAAAACAGTTCACTGACAATATTTTACTTTCCACTTACGGTGATTTTCGCTTGATTTCTCGCTTAAATCGGGGAAAGCCGTCTGCTAGCACATCAACGATGTGCGTTTTTGTAGTTGCAACGACAGAACAAAAATACGCTCAAGAATGATTCATGAATACCTCTGAAGTAAACATTTTTCTGTATTGTTAAAATAAATATGGATATGACACATTTTTGAATTTGACGATCTAAAATTATATCGTTTTATGATTAAGTGACTTGTATCGAACAAAAGGATCAATAAATTATGATATAAAGCAGTAAGATCTTTGGAAAACATATTTTTATTCATATACCACTAATGTTAAATTGATACTGAATGCGAAAAGTCTGAAATAGGAAATAATCAGACATGACGACAGCGTTGGTTATAAACAAAGATAGCCAGTCATAAAGAGTCTTTGACTGATCTTTCTCGAAACTGGAATACAGAGAACAAATGTTAAGGCGTAACGGAGAGTACAAACAATGCCGCACGTGGTAATCTGCGAAACCAAACAATCCTGAATGAAAGGCTCCGTTTAGCTGTCGCTCATTATGTTAAGAAGTCTGTGATGCGGAACGTACGTTCACAACATGTGGGGAAGGCTCCGTACCCAACACGACGACACTACTTCGAAGAAGGCGTCAAAGCAAGTCGGCACCGCACACGGGAGAGGGTTTTTCTCCACTCCCCCCTACCTCTTGATCCGCGCTGCAGGAATGTGTTCATTGTTGTGGAGGGCAAACACTGTGATGAGGCATATGATATTACAACCGGCTAAACGAGAGGTTTTTCTGAACCACGGACATTACTTCGGGAAGAATATGAGAATTCTTTAGCGAATAAGAAGTCTGTACGCCAGATACAAGGTAACAAGGTGGTGGTGGTGGTGGTGGTGGTGGTGGTGGTGGTGGTGGTGATCTTGAGTCCGAAGACTCCTGTGATGGTGCTCTCCACGTTCGTCCGTCCTGTGCAAGGCCCTTCATCCGTGCATAACTAACGCGACAAACACCCGTTTGAACCTCCGTACGTAACTGTAGTCAAGCCTAGTTTCCCTCTCAGTTTTCACATCCCACATTTCAGTCAACCAGAAAATTCACTATTCGTTGATGCCAAAGGCTATGTCCTCTCAACCGATCCCTCCTTTTTCCAGTTTGTGCCACGAACTTATATTTTCCCGATACATTCCAGTACCTCCCCATTAATCATCGCATCTACCCAAGTGATCGTCGGCATTTTTCTGTAGCACCAAATTTCGAAAACTTCTATTCTCTTCTAGCCTAGAAGGCTACCCACCAAACAAATATCCTTACAAAAAACTTCCTAAGACTTAAAATGACATTCGATGTTGATACATTACGCTTTCTCAGAAACGTTTTTATATTACTGCTAGTGTGCATTTTAAACCGTTCCTAACTCGGCCAACGTCGATATCCCCCTAGTAGCGAAACTCATCTCTTACGAATAGTACCTCATTTTCTAATCTAATTCCCTCAGGAATGCCTGAATTAATTAGACTACATTCCATTATCCTTTTTTTAACCCTACTTCATAATCATGTTATAAGCACATTTGAGGATACTATTCATTGTGTTCAACTGCTCTTCCGAGCCCTTTGCCGTCTCTGACACGGCTATGCAGTTACGTAATTATATCTTGCGGAATGGCCTTTCTCCAGAAAAGACGACCTATTCTGTCGGACAGAGGTGAGCCAGCTCCGATGGAGAGCCGCCCGCGCCTGTCGCATCTGTCAGTGTGACAAGCTGTCACGGCAGCTGACACCTGACCTCGGGTACAGGAGGGGGTCCAAGCCGGCCACCTTCATAGGGCCTGACGCGCTACGACGTAATAAAGACTCTCTCTTTTTTGCGGCGTGCTGTCACGAAATGAAAGGTAGGGGTATCGCTACGATTTGGACTGAGGAGTCGCCTCATGGACCTCCCTCACAACTTATCTCCGAGCGAACGGCTGACTATCCTGTGGGGAAACGGGGCGTCATTGCATTCGATCGTCTCGGAGCGGTGAAAACAAAACCTCCATAAGCTTAGAGGAGCTACTAGGAGGAAGATCCGCACAGCCATCTGAATGCGATCCGGATTTATGACCACACCTCTTTGTTAATAATCAGCATGATCGCGAAGTACACGATAAAGGTCCACAAATTGAACCTTCCGACTTTTGCCTGATTGGTAGAACCAAAAATAGGCTCTGGAGACAACGAAGGAGAAAAAAAGGAATGTTTGAGTTTAATGACCCGTCGACGACGAGGTCAATAAGAACGGAAGACAAGCACAGGTTGGGGAGGAGGAGAAAGGAAAAGGGACGTGTCTTTTTTTAAGGAACCATCCCGGCCTTCAAGTTAAGCGACTTAGTTAAGCCACGGGAAATCTAACTCTACACGACCAGATGGGGGCCTACATCTAAATGCACATTCACACTCTTCAGACCACTGTCAAGAACATGGCAGAGGGCACTTACCGCTGTACCACTTGTTAGGTGAAGAATGGACGGTCACATGTCTGTGTGCGTGCCGGAATTACTCCAGTTTTGTCTTTTCGGTCCCTTGGAAAACGATACGTTTTTGATTCATCGCTCAGCACTGGTTCTTTAAATGTTGTACTTTTGGATCCAGGGATTACCTGAGGCTGCCTTTAAGCGCCTGCCACTTCTTTCAGTAGCTCAGTGACCCCGCCTTGTGACTCAACTAAACCCATGGCGACTCCTGGTCACCTCCTTTCGTATAAATTCAATATACTCAGTCAGTTCTAGTTGGTATGGATCTCAAACACATGAAAAGTACTCTAGGATGAGTCATACGAGGGCAGTTCAACAAGTAATGCAACACATTTTTTTTCTGAAACAGGGGTTGTTTTGTTCAGCATTGAAATACACCAAGTTATTCCCCAATCTTTTAGCTACACAACACTATTTTTCAACGTAATCTCCATTCAATGCTACGGCCTTACGCCACCTTGAAATGAGGGCCTGTATGCCTGCACGGTACCATTCCACTGGTCGATGTCGGAGCCAACGTCGTACTGCATCAATAACTTCTTTATCATCCGCATAGTGCCTTCCACGGATTGTGTCCTTCATTGGGCCAAACATATGGAAATCCGACGGTGCGAGATCGGGGCTGTAGGCTGCATGAGGAAGAACAGTCCACTGAAGTTTTGTGAGCTCCTCTCGGGTGCGAAGACTTGTGTGAGGGCTTGCATTGTCATGAAGAAGGAGAAGTTCGTTCAGATTTTTGTGCCTACGAACACGCTGAAGTCGTTTCTTCAATTTCTGAAGAGTAGCACAATACACTTCAGAGTTGATCGTTTGACCATGGGGAAGGACATCGAACAGAATAACCCCTTCAGCGTCCCAGAAGACTAACCGTGACTTTACCGGCTGAGGGTATGGCTTTAAACTTGTTCTTGGTAGGGGAGTGGGTGTGGCGCCACTCAATTGATTGCCGTTTTGTTTCAGGTTCGAAGTGATGAACCCATGTTTCATCGCCTGTAACAATCTTTGACAAGAAATTGTCACCCTCAGCCACATGACGAGCAAGCAATTCCGCACAGATGGTTCTCCTTTGCTCTTTATGGTGTTCGGTTAGACAACGAGGGACCCAGCGGGAACAAACCTTTGAATATCCCAACTGGTGAACAATTGTGACAGCACTACCAACAGAGATGTCAAGTTGAGCACTGAGTTGTTTGATGGTGATCCGTCGATCATCTCGAACGAGTGTGTTCGCACGCTCCGCCATTGCAGGAGTCACAGCTGTGCACGGCCGGCCCGCACGCGGGAGATCAGACAGTCTTGCTTGACCTTGCGGCGATGATGACACACGCTTTGCCCAACGACTCACCGTGCTTTTGTCCACTACCAGATCACCGTAGACATTCTGCAAGCGCCTATGAATATCTGAGATGCCCTGGTTTTCCGCCAAAAGAAACTCGATCACTGCCAGTTGTTTGCAACGCACATCCGTTACAGACGCCATTTTAACAGCTCCGTACAGCGCTGCCACCTGTCGGAAGTCAATGAAACTATACGAGACGAAGCGGGAATGTTTGAAAATATTCCACAAGAAATTTAAGGTTTTTTCAACCAAAATTGGCCGAGAAAAAAAATGTGTTGCATTACTTATTGAACTGCCCTCGTACAAATGTTTTGTAAGAAGTCTTCTGTGTAGTCTGAATGCACTGTCGCAGTGTCCTGCAAATTAAACGAAACCTGCAACGTCCTTTACCTCCAACTGAGTAGATGTGATCTTTCCAATTTACATCCCCCAGAATTGTTACTATCAAATATTTGTATGAGATCACTGGTTCCAACTGTGATTCACTGATGGTGTACTCATAGGATACTATGGTATTTCTATTATCATTATTATTTTTTACCACCGTTTCATGGAAAACTAGTCCAGTTTCTCACCACCACGCCGGATGGTTCGGTCTGGGGACCACGAATTCATGTCACCAGCGAGGTGAAACTGGCTGATAGGCAGTTCGTCCGATAGTAGCAAGTGTACTTTCTACAACGAACATCCAAGAGCTGGGTTCAACAACAGCGCAAATGCTTCCCTCTTAACAGCTGTTGCACAGAAGAGCATCTCTATAAAGAGAAGCAGTCACTTCCACATCTACAAATGTACTCCGGAATACACTGTACAGTACGTGGGGTACAGCTGTAACCAGAGGTCACTGTGCCGTGTTTCTTGGTCGGCAATTCAGTCTAGTGACCGATTGTAGAATCACATGAAGGAGTACGCACTTGAAACCGCCGCAAGCAGTTTCCGTCGTTTTCTACAGTTATTATTGTTATCACGTATCAGTTCCCGTTTTTTGTCCAGTACTTACAAATATTTCAAGTTCTACACATTTAAGTGATGTGTTACATATGAAAACTATTCGAAATATACTCATAATTCCTCAGTTACAGAATTTTAAGGCAAGTAAAATCCTATACGTTTTTAAAATTAGTTATACAACGTGTGGACAGTAAACCCATACTTTGTCAGTCGCGAAGAGTCTTGTGCACTGAAGCAGAAAGGGCTGTTGCACCAAGGAACATGGGATATTTCAAAATAAAATGAGTGTCGTTAATGTCTTAACAATTTTACCCGTCTTGAAAATGGAAATTTATGTTAATTTGCATTAGCTTCATTTTCAAAACGCATTTTACTTGATTTTTGACAACAGTTCTGATTAATTTGATTTCAGTTACTGATTATTGGTGTGTAGTACAGTAATAATGTAACAGATAGACGCTTAAATAGAGTACTTAAGGGGCTCCGGAAAGGCTCAAAATCTTGAAAAGTTCAATTTTTACTTTTTTGCGTTTTCTGAATCTGCAGACCATTACCTTTTAATAGATATATAATTTATTCAATTCCGAAGACTACAACTATTTTCAAATTTTTTTTGAAATGTGTTCCACATGGGCGTGACCCACTGTGGCGCTGTTAAACTGCTGTCAAATGGTGTTATTATTAACGTCCGTGTTCATCAGGTACATTTTAGTGATGTGAGATAAAGTATGTGTTGTGGCTAACCTGTGATGGTTCAATATATATCGCTGGTGTGATTGTCGATTGTTTCATGTTTATTTACTCTGTCGTTATCTCGAAAATATTCGTAATTAATTCTGTTTCTTGAGTCTCTGTTTTGTTGAAGTATAATAATGAGTAAAAGTAAAGTTATTAGAAATCCTCTGAAGGCTTTTAAGAAAAGGAGAAATGTTGGAAAGCCAAAGGTATGTGTTATTACTGTAAACAATAAAGACGATCAAAATCCCCAACATAGCTTGTGTCCCAAAGAAGAAGACAGTTGGTGTAAATATAACAAAGGATTGCTAACTGGTGAAGTGTACACTAATAAGTATAGTCTGCCTCATGCAATAATGGAGGTGATAAAACCTATTTTCAGAGACTTAGCAGCACCTGAACTGTTGAAAAAGTGTATTCACGGAAAAACTCAAAACCCCAATGAAAGTGTAAATAGTGTTATATGGTCGAGAATCCCCAAGACTGTATTTGTTGGAATAGAAACACTTCACTTTGGTGTGTATGATGCTGTTGCGACTTTCAATGATGGCAACATTGTAAGGTGCAAGGTATTTAGAAATATGGGAATGAAGATAGGTTCTAACATGGTACGAGCGATGCTTGCTTTAGACAAGGAACGCCTTCGGGCTGCAGACAGGGCTGTAAAGAGTCTAGAAATACAAGGAAGAGTAAACAGGAGGAGGAACAAGAGGAAGCTGGAGGAGGAGTTTGCAGAGGATGAAGATAATCCATCCTATGGACCTGGAATGCACTAAAAAGTTAATCCAATCTTTGTCGCTCGATTCCCAAAACTTTTATTTTTTCATACTAATTACATGTTTTCTAAGGATCTTCCAAACATATTTGTTTCAAACTTTCAGTAAATGTTACACAGTACCTTCTGCATAATTTAACACAGCCTTTTTCCAAAAAAACTGTATATTTTTGAATATATAAATAAAAAATTGCAAAAAAATGTTGTGAATTTTCATTACAATTGAAAAAAAATCATCTTTAATAACTGAACTAAAATTTTGTAAAATCCCTGTGTTAAGTTGTAGCCCATATTCCAATAAATAATCTGTAAAAAGTTCAACTTCCTACCTCAAATACTTTGTGAGGAAAGATGTAATTTATAAGCGTTATTTTAACATTGCAAGTATAGGGCGTTCCGGAGCCCCTTAAGAGATTTTCTCGATTGGAATGCCTTTAAATTTGAATAAAATATCGACACCTAGGTGCATGACCGTGTTGTACCTTGGAACATGCTTTTACATTTGGTTCAAAAATGGCTCTGAGCACTATGGGACTCAACTGCTGTGGTCATCAGTCCCCTAGAACTTAGAACTACTTAAACCTAACTAACCTAAGGACATCACACACAGCCATGCCCGAGGCAGGATTCGAACCTGCGACCGTAGCAGTCGCACGGTTCCGAACTGCGCGCCTAGAACCGCGAGACCACCGCGGCCGGCTTTTACATTTGGAAAAAACTTTAATTTTCCGGAGTAATTTTTTTAATTTCAGAAAAAGACTACAGTACACGAGAAGTGGATGCCATTTAAAAACGGAATAACGAAATATAAGGGGCGTTCAAAAAGAAACGAGCCGGAGGCATAATTACAGAAGCCAGTACCTGTGTGTCTGAACTATTGCCTCTGACTGTTGAGACACTTATCCCTCTGTGACACAAGGCAGCGAATGGCTGTCTCATAAAATTCCTGAGGCTGCGATGTTAACCAGTTCCGCACGTGCAGCTGGGAGTCATCGTCCGAGGTGAATCATTTGCCCCTCAGAGCCCTTTTTGGGGAACCGAAAACGGCGTAATCACAGGGATAGAGGTCCGCATTGTATGGAGGGTGGCCGAGAACCTCGCATTTGAATTTCTGGAGGCCGTATGAGGCTTTGCATTGTCGTGGAGCAGAATGACCCTACGCGTGAGATTGCCCGGTCGTTGATCGCTTGGCGAAGGGTGGTCGAGGTTTGCGAGTAACGCTGGGCATTCACTGTTGCCCCGTGCTGCAGGAAGTGAATCAGAAGGGGGCCATTTTGGTCAAAGACGAATGTCAGGATAACGTTTCCTGCACTCGTGTGGACGGCAGAGTCCAGCTGTACGTGCGGAACTGGTTAACTTCGCAGCCCTGGGAATTTTATGAGACAGCCATTCACCGCCTTGTGTCACAGCGGGACAAGTGTCTCAACAGCCACGGCCAATACTTTTAACATACAGGTACTTTTTGAACGCCCCTTACACATTAAACTTCTACTACAGGGTTGGCCAGAGGCAAAAGTGTGAAACGTTTAGCCCTAATCACTTATTAGTACCAATATCATAATTTTTTCGACCTATTCTATTAGCGAGTAGGAGATGACTGTCTACTTGCTACTACACGCGCCCTATTCTATATCTTATGCTCTCGATTTCATCGTGAGATTTAACGTGGTGGAAGCAGAACTCCCGCAGCGTTTCTTGCAAAGCGATCTTGGTAACTACTCCAAACGATGGAGCACTACTCCAGAACAGGTCGCAGTAGCGTTTTGTATGTGACTTCCCTACCAGCCGCACTACACTTCCAACAAATCGCTGATACTGACTATACACATTCATGCTATTTCATATGGCGTCTTAGTGTGAACCACAAATATTTAAACGATGTGACGTGCTATAGACGCCCGCTACAAATCTTGTAATCGGGTGCTATGCAGAGTCACTTTTGTTATGGCCGTTACTACGCTTTTACCCACACTGAAGAGAGCTGCCACTCATTACACCAAGGCAGGAAATACTCGGTGGGAGTGTAAACAGGTAGTCCTTCTTCACGATTGTTACTGATCGTAGCTACTTGTCCGTAATCAGCAGGTCAGTACGGATAGGATTCTGCATATTCTGTGGTTCTCGAGTGAGTAAAACATGCCAAGATGCGTCGCTCTATAACCTGTCGCATAGTGGCCTGCATCCAGAAAAAACGTGGCGAAAACTGGAAAAAAATTCCTAGCAGAGAAATGTCAGCTAAGTAGTTTGGCCATAGTAATGTTCGGACTGTCAGTTCCCAGCAGCTGACCCTTAACGATGAATTTCAGGTCACACTTAGTGCCCTGTCCTGAGCAACTTGTCACACTAGATAGGGCGAAGAAACCGTCGTCTTGCATCTGTAATACTTTTTTTCCGTGAACTTGAACCACGAAATCTTGTATTGGAGGCTCAAATAGGAGGTATAGTACTTACTACATAAATTCTTATTCAGTTGATTAATCGGACATAATCTAATGTTTTTTTTCTAAGGAGCTAACGTTCTTACCTAAAACTGAATGAAAGAATTATAAGAGCACAATGAAAACAGAGATCAGTCACGTATTCCATGACGTTCTGCTAAATTTCGAATTTTTCAATTAACTATGTACTACTTCTTCGTGAACCACCTATAAAATTTAACTGATCGTCATAACTCCAGTAATAAGCCACATTTGAAACCACAGTCTCAACATGCATTTCTCGAAAGTCGTTTAAAAAGTGAGTAATTTAGTCGAAATTTTGACGAAGAGCGCAGTAATCACTATCCGCAGCACAATTATGCCATGAAGAACATGTTTTCGCTTTACTTTGTTATGTATAAATAATAAAGTAACAGAACCCAGTACGTTGCCCTCGACGGCGACTGTTCATCAGCGAGAAAGGTATCGTCAGGAGTGCCCCATGGAAGTGTGACACGAGCGCTGTTTATTTTTTATGTACATAAATGATTTGACGGACACGGCAGGCAGCAATCTGCGGCTGTTTGCTGATGGTGCCGTGGTGTACGACAAGGTGTCGACTGCAGGATGTTACAAGATGATTCAGACAGAATTTGTAGTTGGTGGGTTGAATGGCAGCTGGCTCTGAATGTAGAAAAATTTAAGTTAACGCGGATGAGTAGGATAAACGAGGCCGTAATGTTCGGGTACAGTATTACTAGCGTCCTGCTTCACGCAGCCACGTCATTTAAATATAGAGGCGCAACGTTGCATAGCGATACGAAATAGAACGAGCATGTGAGGATTGTGGTAGGGAAAGTGTGGTACGTGTGTAAAGGAGACCGCACATAGGACGCTGGTGCGACCTATTCTTGAGTACTGCTCGAGTGTCTGGGATACGCACCCGGTAGCATTAAAGGAAGACATCGAAGCAGTCTAGAGGCGAGTTGCTACAATTTTACAGCCAGGTTACATTTCGCGTTATGGAGACGAAGATAAGATACGAGAAGTTAGGAGTCATACGGAGGCAGGCAGGCAGTCAGTCGTTTTTCCCTCGTACTGTTTGCGAATGGAACAGGGGAGGAAACAAAAAAATGTTCAAATGTGTGTGAAACCTTATGGGACTTGACTGCTAAGGTCATCAGTCCCTAAGCTTACACACTACATAACCTAAATTATCCTAAGGACAAACACACACACCCATGCCCGAGGGAGGACTCGAACCTCCGCCGGGACCAGCCGCACAGTGCATGACTGCAGCGCCCTAGACCGCGCGGCTGGGGAGGAAACGATTGATAGTGGTACTAGGTACCAAGCGCCACGCGCCGTACTGTTGCGTGTTTAGTACGTACGTAGATGAACATGTAAATAAAATACGTAAATTAATAATGAGAAAAAGCAAAGCTCAGAAACTGATGAAAAATAAATAATGACATACACACTGTGTATAATCATTAAAGTCGTAAATGCATACAGTTTAAAGTACACTATACCAGAAGCAAATAAGTCTCGGAAAACATGGGCTCCAAAACTGTTACCTTAACGTCTATGTGCACTTGTTCAGTAGAAGAAATGTGTTTCATAGTGTAGAAGACGAATAAAGTGCCCAGAGCTCTGAAGGTAGGCGTTTCAGAGCCCATGTCAAACAGACGTGTTTGCTTCTAGAATCGTGTACTTTCAACTTATACATTTACGCCGTTAATTATGGTATTGCTTGTGTTAATGTCAATCTAAACTTGGTGTCACACTCGAAGTTGCAATGAGAGAGACTTTCGTATATATGAAAAATCGCACGTCAAGTACATTGCAATTGACTGTTAACAACGTGGACTTTCAAGAGCAGACAATGTGAGGCACATTATTTGAAATTTATTTAGCAAACTGACGGCCAAATACCAAGAACTAGGGAATCGAAATGTTTTCATTTTAGGAAGTTCGACAGCTACTGTGATATCCTTCTCTGTTATTAAAACAACAAGAAAACATCAGCTTGCTCTCAAAAAGAATTTGAAGAGATATATGACAGCGGTAAAGGAAGGAGACCGGAGCATTTTCCTCGAATTACAGCCGAGTGCGAATGAGTCTCCTTGGTTCAAATGGTTCTGAGCACTATGCGACTTAACTTCTGAGGTCATCAGTCGCCTAGAACTTTGAACTAATTAAACCTAACTAACCTAAGGACATCACACACATCCATGCCCGAAGCAGGATTCGAACCTGCGACCGTAGTGGTCGCTCGGTTCCAGACTGTAGCGCATAGAACCGCACGGCCACTCCGGCCGGCGAGTCTCCTTGCTTCGCTCAAAATGGGAAACGGACGCTTGAGAGTTTGTAAGGGACACCCATCCACCACAACGTCCAATGCAAAAAAACATAAATAAATAAAATAAAAAATAGGAAAGATTAATATCGAACATTTTCAGACTAACTTAATCGCAATGAAGGTGCCGCTCTTATTTATACGAGTCGTGTTTTCTGAAGTAAGATACATTACGCAATAAAAATAAAACAAGCGGACTGTCCTTAGCAATGTTTTTTTTATATGGAAACCCGTACTTGTAATTTTCTTCATAGCTGCCACCAATATCAAGCGGTTATCGTATCGTACAGACAGCTGTGAATACCATCCTCACATAAATCTGCCGCTTTAGCGTCAAACGCTCTGCAAAAGTTTCATAAAGCACACTTCTGGACATTTACGAGGAAAGGGATGTTACGGTAATGGCCGTGCGGGTGTGCACGGTGAGGAACGAAGCGGGTGACCTTCATTCATTACAGACGATCTGGCGCAGAAAGTTCACGAAAAAGTGAGACCGGCCAGGTGCTTTACGATTTCGACGTTACGTGATGTGCTTCCTCCAGTGCCAAAACGTGAGCGTTATGGAGTCTTTACAGAACGTTTAAATTACCGGAAGTTACGTTCAGGCGGCAGCTTTATACGAGGATGGTATTCAAAGCTGGTCGTGCGATATGATAGATGCCCTAATATTAGTCCGAACTATGGAGAACAGTGGATTGAAGTACAGTCTTTCACGTAAAAGTAAAATTTCTACGAAAATTTTACTTGCTTTATTTTTCTATTTCAAAACGGCACTTAACCCAACAAGATGAGCCTCGTCCTAATTGGCATTGTTAAAAACTCCTTAGGTACACCGAGCGAGGTGACGCAGTGGTTGAAGCACTGGACTCGCATTCGGGAGGACGATGGTTCAATCCCGCGTCCGGCCATCCTGATTTACGTTTTCCGTGATTTCCCTAAATCACTCCAGGCAAATGCCGGGATGGTTCCTTTGAAAGGGCACGGCCGACTTCCTTCCCCGTCCTTCCCTAAAACCGATGAGACCGATGACCTCGCAGTTTGGTCTCTTCCCCCACAACAACCCAACCCCTTAGCTACCACCAGTTTTCACAAAAATAACAGTACTTCTTTCGGATTTTACCCGTCGTACTGGATCCGTCATTTTCAGTTTCGTTGTCAGGTTAGTTATCAGCAAGATCAACAAAGCCTTTATACAGATTTCTTTCCAGGAATGGTAGCGCGTATTTGACGCATTGAGCGTCTCGATCATAAAGCTCTACGTTAAAAAGTAGTAAGGAAAAGGCAGTGCAGGTAGCCGGACTGAGGCATCACTGTGTGCTTCCCTTGTGTAACTTGGTAGACATGACAGCGCCCTAACGTCGCCCGAATTCAACGGTGAGGTAATGGGCGGGAAGGCGTTCGAGTTTGTCGTCAACAGCCAGTGCTGTGAGGTAATGGAGACGTTCCGTTTACAAACAGGACGCGCGTTCCGTAACAGACGCATTTGCACTTAGCTGCACGTATCGCCAGAGCAATGCGATCGCAGTGGCTAGAAACAGAACGACTTCTTGGGTGGGGAGCCACTGCTGGATCAGGGCTTCCTTACATTAAGACGGCTAAGGAGTCTGACCTAGCTGTTATATGTTTTTGGAACAGCTCGGAGTAATCCTAGAAGAGGAATGGATACTGAACCGTGTTCCTAATTAATTTAAGTATATCTTGTAGTTAAAGATTCACTACTACTTTGTGTACTCGGTCGAGCTACCAACAAATTCAGCTGTCAGTACTAGACCTAGATTCAAAGTCTGTGCAACCATCAACCTTACTTCTTTATTATAACTGTGTAGGTAACAGTTAATTTCAGGCCAGCTAAGGACCACGTTTAAATTGCCACTTCGCTTTACGTTTTCTTCGGTAGGAGAGACTGTAGTATCTAAGAACAGAAGACGTTTTTTGGTCGACGCTTCTATCTAATGGCTGATTTTAGGATCCACTTGAAGTAACGCGAACTACACATCTCCGTAAGTAGTTTCAGTCATTTTCTACAGTTTTTGTTGCTGTTAGACAACAGGTTGCGTTGTTCGAAGTATTTGCAAGTGTTTGGAGCTCTACAAATTTAAGTGCTGCACAAAATACACTGAGGTGACTAAAATCGTGGGACACCGCCAGCATCGTCTCGGACCACCTTTCGCCTGGCGTACAGCACCAGGTCGACGTGGCGTGGACTGAAGAAGCCGTCGGAAGTCCCCCGCAGAAACGCTGAGCCACGCTGCCTCTATAGCCGTCCATAGCTGCAAAAGTGACGCCGGTTGAGGATTCTGTGCACTAACTGACCACTCGATTATCTCCCATATTTGTTCGATGGGATTCGTGTCGGGCGATCTGGGTTGGCCAAACCATTCGCTCGAGTTGTCCAGAGCGTTCTTAAAACCTGTCGTCCATAATTGTGGCGCATTGTCATCCACGAAAATCCCGTCGTCATTTGCTGCAAATGGTCTTCAGGCAGCCGAACAGAACCATTTCCAGTGGATGACTGGTTCAGCTGGACCAGGGGACCCACCACACTGCAAGTACACACACCCCACACCATTATGGAGACGCCACGGGCCTGCACTGCGCCTTGTTGACAATTTTGATGCTTGGCTTCGTGGGATCTGCGCCATACTGGAACCGTACCGTCGACTCTTGCCAACAGTAACTGGAGCTCGTCTGACACGGCTACAGTTTTCGAGTTGTCTAGGCAACCAGTATGGTCACCAGACCAGCACAGGCTGTGCAGGCGATGTCGAGCTGTAAGTAAACGCACTCGCGTCCGTCGTCTGCTGCCACAGCCCGTTATCTCCAAATTTTGCCGAACTATCGTAACAGGTACTCCTGCCATACGTCCCACGGTGATTTATGCGATTATTTCACGCAGTGTTGCTTGTCTGTTAGCACAGACAATTCTATTCAACCGCCCCTGCTCTCTGTCGTTAACTGAAGGCCTTCGGCCACCGGCCACTGCATTGCCCGCGGTGGGAGGTAACGCCACAGATTTAGTATTCTCGGGACACTCTTGGCACTGCGGCTCTCGGAATACTGAGTTCCCTAATGATTTCCGAAATGGGTGGCCCACGTGTCCAGGTCCAAACATCACTCCACGTTCGAAGTCCCTTAATTTTGAATCACCTGAGTGCAAACGACATCTCCCCCCCAATGCACTTCCCTTTTATACCTTGTGTAAGTGGTACTGCCGCCGTCTGTATACCTGCATATTGCTGTCCCACGACTTTTGTCACCTCAGTGTACACGGTGTAAATTTTAACTTGACAAACCAGAATAACTCGAGAAATAAGCTTCACACGAAAAAATATGTAGAATCCAAAGTTGATTATTTTCGGGGGTGGGAGGGGGGGGGGGACATCTATCTGCTGGTGTTAAAATTTGCCCGCCACCACCTGCTGGGGGTGGGTCGGAGCCAACTTAAAAATTTCAAATGGGAACCCCCCATTTTTTATTGAAGAATAAAATTCTACATAAAAAAACTAAGTACATTTTGTCTTAAACATTTGTTTTGATTCTGGGTAGTTGGCGCTGTAATTCAAGTAAATCCATGTTCTCCTTGTTGCGTGGAGAATGGTTACGGATAAATATAAAATACTTATTTACTTCGTAAATTTTGATTCGCTAAAACTAAAAATCTCAATCTCTCCTCATAGGGTGGGGTTTGAGAGAGAGGAATTAGTTTTGCAGATGTTGAGCCAAATATTAATTTTTTTCCACAGATTCGGATAAAATTTGTTTGTTTCGTGCTCATGAGGTCATACAACTTTTATTAATGAAACAAATCATCTGACTAGTTTTAGCGAATCAAAATTTACGAAGTAAAGCAGTGTTTTTTATTTATCTGTAACAATTTTCCACGCAACAATGACAACATGGATTTTCTTGAATTACAGCGCCAAACGCCGGCCGGGGTGGCCCAGCGGTTCTAGGCGCTACGGTCTGGAACCGCGCGACCGCTACGGTCGCAGGTTCGAATCCTGCCTCTGGCATGGATGTGTGTGATGTCCTTAGGTTGGTTCTAAGTTCTAGGGGACTGATGACCTCAGCAGTTAAGTCCCATAGTGCTCAGAGCCATTTGAACCATTTTTTTTTTTTCAACTGCCCTTATCTTAACGAGTAAGCCATGTAAGCCATTTGCTTTCCACACATACCATTAGAGGAACGTTTCCTCTAGTTTTGATCAATATTACGAGCTGTAGCAATATGGAGATTTTTTTCTAAACAGCCTGTATATGCATGTATGTATGTACCAGCTGAAAAATGCTCCTATCGGAGCACAAAACATCGAATACGCTCCCCCTTATTTAACAGACTCTGATTGAAAAGTGCGGTACTTGCTGCCTCATTCTACCTTCCTCAGCGACTTTAAAAAATTTTCCGAAAACTTTTGGCATGCGAACATATTCTTGCTTTTTTCAACATACAATTCACCTCAAACTGCCACAAGCTCCCCTCACTGTAACTCACTCACATCCACCAGTCCCTCGCAGTAAGTCGCTGATACCTATGCACTCCCAGTCGGCCTGTCTCACTCATTCAGTCCAACACATTATCCTTATCTCTCTGTCTCTCTCTGTTACTGTCTTCTGTGTCACAGCCACAGTGCCATTCGTTCTCCCCTACTACCATAGATTCCTGTCACTGCCACTGTCTCCCTCTTGCTCTCTTCTACTGCTACTCTCCATTCCTTCCTTCGCACTGCTGCTGCTCTCTCTCTCTCTCTCTCTCTCTCTCTCTCTCTCTCTCTCTCTTCCTCGTTATCATTTGGTCTGTCTCTCCGTATCACAGCCTCTTACCCACTTCAACTTTCTCTTTATCTCCCCCTCCCCCCTTGGCACTGTCTCCTTCACTCTTTCCCTAGCACTGTTCTGTCACTACTGACTACGTTCCACTACCACTGTCTCCCTCTATTTCTCTCACACTCCTATTGTCTCCTTCGTTCTTTCTATAACACGACGACTGCCTACTATGATCCAGTATTTATTACTTTTCCATCTCTTTACCATTGCCACTGTCTTCTCCTCTCTCACCATAAAAAGGGCGCGAATGTCCTCGCATCTCAGAATTTTTGGGGTAATTTATAAGGTAGAATGAGGCAGCTGGCACCCTATTTTTCAGACAGAGTCTTTTAAACAGAAGCATATTCGCCTTTTTGTTACCCAATAGGAGCACTTTTCCGCTGGTTCCCTTCTTTTCCCTGCTGTAGCAGGGTAAGTCATTCACATGAACGTTACGGGTCAGTAAAATTTTGAGTTTATTTATATGAAACTGAAATAAAGTAAAATTAATTTTAGACCTCAGATCGGATGTAACGTGCAAAACATTTTTGCATGTGTTTCAGTACTACAATATGGGATTCCTAGATGATGACGGAGGCACTTTACTGCATATTTCTCCGTGCTATATCATTTTATAAACTATGTTTTCGCCTCACACCTGATTTCACCTACACAAGTTGCATAACTCTGAACCTCCATATCTCGGAAACAGATAGGGATACAAATATGATTTTTCAGGTTCTGAGAGATCTGGATCTTAGGAATACACCGCAAAGATTACAGAAATTTGCTGTGGATACCCATTTCGGAATCCGCGGTTGGATTTTCGTACCCACAAATCTCGATAACGGATGAAGTTTTTCGAAACTGGGAAATACGTACAGAATATATCTTTAAAATTTGATCAATTTCCAGCTGTTATTTATTACTTACATTTCGCCTATACCGTTTTTACATACAGAAGTAGGGTAACTTCGAAACTGTGAATTTTGGAAACGAACAAAGATATCAAGGAAATTTCAGAATTGTTCGAGAGCGTTATCTTAGGACATTCTTGGTAAAAGTTTCAGCCATTTTCTGTACATAGCCGTCTTGGAATCCTCGACTGGGTTTTCGTCCGTTGGTGATGGAGAAAAACTAATAAAAACCCTTTTTTTCGGGTTTTCTGAGAAACCACACGAAAACTAATGGTGTCCCCATAAGTCGGATCAGATCCACAGTAGACCCCATCAAATACAAAGAAAACCAACCGATTTGCTTCATTTACCTAAGCAGGGGCGGTGTGTAACATTTATACCTTCAGGCTGTACTTTAGGATGGTGACATAAAGGCGATCCTTCTGTTGGGTATACAAATGGAGCCTAGCTCAAGGGCTGTCCAGAACACATGAACCTACATTTTTATTTTCAGTAAAATACGAGTTACGAGCACCGGAAAATACCGTTTCCAGGTGCGGCTTCCAGGCACTTGATGTACTCATATGTCGAATGCATACCATTGTATGTATGTATGTATACTGCCTATCTGAAGGTGGCAGGGGTAAAATACAGGGAGCGACAGGCTGTGTACAATTTGTACAGAGACCAGATGGCAGTTGTAAGAGTCAACGGACACGAAAGGGAAGCAACGTTGAGAAGGGAGTGAGACAGGGTTGTAGCCTTTCAAATAACTTCCGGGAATTCAGCCAGGTAACACTTTCAGCAACCGCCGATATTTCGGCGGGAGAACACCCCGCCATTTTCAAGGCAAACTGCAACGCAGTTTGCCTTGAAAATGGCGGGGTGTTCTCCCGCCGAAATATCGGCGGTTGCTGAAAGTGTTACCTGGCTGAATTCCCGGAAGTTATTTGAAAGTTGTATACGCCAGGAGAAACTCAGGTCTCAGGGTTGTAGCCTATCCCAGATGTTATTCAATCTGTACACTGTACAAGTAGTAAAGGAAACCAAAGAAAAATTTGGAGTAGGAATTAAAATCTAGGGAGAAGAAAGTAAAACTTTGAGGTTTGCCGATGACATTGTAATTCTGTCATAGACAATAAAGGACTTGGTTCAAATGGCTCTGAGCACTATGGGACTCAACTGCTGAGGTCATTAGTCCCCTAGAACTTAGAACTAGTTAAACCTAACTAACCTAAGGACATCACAAACATCCATGCCCGAGGCAGGATTCGAACCTGCGACCGTAGCGGTCTTGCGGTTCCAGACTGCAGCGCCTTTAACCGCACGGCCACTTCGGCCGGCTAATAAAGGACTTGGAAAAACAGTGGAACGGAATGGACAGCGTCTTGAAAGGTGGATATAAGATGGACATCGACAAAAGCAAAACGAGGATAATGGAATGTAGTCGAATTAAATCAGAAGATGCTGTGGGAATCAGATTAGGAAATGAGACACTTAAAGCACAAGGTGATCAAAAAGTCAGTATAAATTTGAAAACTTAATAAACCACGGAATAATGTAGACAGAGAGGTAAAAAATAACACACATGCTTGGAATGACATGGGGGTTTTATGAGAACAAAAAAAAAAAAAAAACACCCCATATTGCTAGGCGCTTGAAAGATCTCTTGCGCGCGTCGTTTGGTGATGATCAAGTGCTCAGACGCCACTTTCGTCATGCTTGGCCTCCCAGGTCCCCAGACCTCAGTCCGTGCGATTATTGGCTTTGGGGTTACCTGAAGTCGGAAGTGTATCGTGATCGACCGACATCTCTAGGGATGCTGGAAGATAACATCCGACGCCAAAGCCTCACCATAACTCCGGACATGCTTTACAGTGCTGTTCACAAAATTATTCCTCGACTACAGATATTGTTGAGGAATGATGGTGGACATATTGAGCATTTCCTGTAAAGAACATAATCTTTGCTTTGTCTTACTTTGTTACGCTAATTATTGCTATTCTGATCAGATGAAGCGCCATCTGTCGGAAATTTTTTTGAACGTTTGTATTTTTTTGGTTCTAATAAAACCCCATGTCATTCCAAGCATGTGTGTCAATTTGTACCTCTCTATCTACATTATTGCGTGACTAATTCAGTTTTCAAATTTATACTGACTTTTTGATCATCCGGTAGTAGGTGAGTTTTGCTGTTTGGGCAGCAAAATGACTGAGGATGGTCGAAGTAGAGAGGATATAAAATGAAGACTGGCAACGGGAAGGAAAGTGTTTCTGAATAAGAGAAATTTGTTAACATCGAGTACTCATTTAAACGTCAGGAAGTCTTTTCTGAAAGTATTTATATGGAGTATAGCGAGGTATGGGTGTGAATCATGGACGATAAACAGTTTCGACAAGATAAGAATACAAGCTTTTGAAATGTGGTGCTACAGAAGAATGCCGAAGATTAGGTGGGTAGATAACGTAACTAATGAGGAGTTACTGAATAGAATTGGGGAGAAGAGAAATTTGTGGTACAACATGACCAAAAGAAGGGATCGGTTGGTAGGACACGTTGTAAGGCATCAAAAGATCGCCAATTTAGTACTAGAGGGAAGCGTGGAGTGTAAAAATCGTAGAGGAAGACCAAGAGAGGAATACGCTAAGGAGATTTAAAAGGATGTAGGTTTCAATTGTTACTCGGAGACGATGAGGCTTGCAATGGATAGAGCAGCATAGAGAACTGCACCAAACCAGTCTCTGGACTGAAGATCACCACAACAACAACATGTAAACTAACAAGGGAACCTCCCCATCGCACCCCCGCTCAGATTTAGTTATAAGTAGGCACAGTGGATAGGCCTTGAAAAACTGAACACCGATCAATCGAGAAAACAGGAAGAAGTTTTGTGGAACTATGAAAAAGATGAGCAAAATATACGAACTGAGTAGTCCATGCGCAAGATATGGAACATCAAGGATGGTTCGAGTGCAGGAGCGCCGTGGTCCCGTGGTTAGCGTGAGCAGCTACGGAACGAGAGGTCCTTGGTTCAAGTCTTTCCTCGAGTGAAAAGATTACTTTCTTTACTTTTGCAAAGTTGTGATCTGTCCGTTTATTGACGTATCTGTTCACTGTAATAAGTTTAGTGTCTGTGTTATGCGACCGCACCGCAAAACCGTGAGATTAGTAGACGAAAGGACGTGCCTCTCCAATGGGAACAGAAAACATTTGATCGCAGGGTCATACGTCAACCGATTCCTCCACAGGAAAACACGTCTGATATATTCTATACGACACTGGTGACGGCATGTGCGTCACATGGCAGGAATACGTTGTCGACCCACCTAACTTGCACACTTGGCGAATGGGTAAAAAGTTTCTTCTACCTTGCCCGATTTAGGTTTTCTTGTGGATGTGATAATCACTCCCAAAAAAGTGATGAAAAAATAAGAGTTTGTCACATAAACTGAAAATAAAAAATTAAACTTTTCACTCGAGGGAATACTTGAACCAAGGACCTCTCTATCCGCAGCTGCTCACGCTAACCACGGGACCACGGCGCTCCTGAACTCACACTATCCTTGATGGTGCCTATCTTGCGCATGGACTACTCAGTTTGCATATTTTGCTTATTTTTTTCCATAGTTCCACAGAACTTCTTCCTGTTTTCTCGATTGATCGGTGTTCAGTTTTTCAAGGCCTATCCTCTGTGCCAAATTATAACTAAATCTGAGGGGGGTGCGATGGGGAGGTTCCCTTCTAAGGCGGTCCATATGACTGTTGTTGAGTAAGATCGATAGGATACGAAACTAACTAAGACGAAGGTGCGATCTGTAGACAGATGTGTCGACCTGGCGACCTACAGTTGCGGTGTGCCCCGTACAGGTGTTGCGCCGCAACAGGACAACAATGAGCGTAAACACGGCGGGCCTCTGGGAGCGCGCGGTGACGGGCGCGGGGTGCGATCGCGGGACGTCCACCTCCCCCCCTCCCCCCCTCCAGCTGCGTGGCCGCTCGCTCGCGGCGCCACTCGCCAGTGAAAGTGATCCGCGGCGGCGGCGGCGGCGCTGCGCTGTGGCAGGGGCCGCGCCGGTATAAAAGCGGCGCGGTGCTCTGGGACGGCAACACTCGCCAACCACACACACAGCTCAAGGGTCGGAGATGGCGAGGTTGCAGGTGAGTCACGTCACACAGCCACGCTCGCGTCTAACTAACTCCACTCCGCGTCTACTCGCACTAACACCACGACACTCACTCACTCACTCACGTACCTCAACACCACACAGCACGAATGAGTTCTCCAGCTCACGGTAACATCTTACTCACCCCACCAGCATCTTTCGCAGTAATTTCTGCTACGGTTGGCTAAAGTACGAGGAGGGTTGCTTCCATAGTCCACTTATCTTACTAGTCATTTTCCTCCGAAACGGATAAATTTCGAAAGGAGCTTCAAAATTTCGACACTGGCTCTTTTGGTCAGCGCGGGGGGTGTCACAGAAATGCTCAACAATCTGGAGTGTTGAGACGCTGAGACAGTAAAGTCGTACGGCGTGACTGGCTGGAAAACGCTACGGTTTTCTTCATTTGACCACGGTCGATGTGTGAGAGCAGAACACCTATAACTGTTCAGTGCAAGTGAGTTTAAGGCGCATGTGTATACAATGATGCCATGTCTGTGTCGTATAGCAAGGAGGCAGAGAGTCAGTCCGACACACAGCCTACCCCTCCCCGGGAGAACCAAAGTGACGCCAGAGTTAACGTCCCTGTCAGACGAACGGATAACAGTCAAGAGTGTGTCCCGCGCCATAGCTCCACGAGCCACTGCGGAGAGGTTTGGAGTTTCAGCCAAGATTTGGCGCAAAGTCTGATGACAGAAACCTGGATGCCATCACCTCTCTTTCCCTTGACGGCCAAATACTAGCTATTTATATATGTGGTGTCTGTTCTTTTCGACGTGTCTACAAAAACAGACACTACACATGTAATTGATTAAGGCGATGACAGCCAATGATCTACCTCTTCAGTGCAGGTGCACACCAAGTCCAACTCTTGTGTGAATCGAGTAACGAGGCTAACGACCAGTGCGCTGTGTCAGTAGTGCGTGGTGTAAGCTGAGGCGTGCTAGAGTGGTCCGTGCATTTGTAGTGACCACCGTGTCCGGGTGGCGCAGTGGTCATTGCATCTGCCTAATAACCAGCAGACCTGGGTTCGAATCCTGGTCCGACACAAATTTTCAGCTCGCCCCTTTGTGTCTAAATATTAACAATGGCTATTTCTTACACCAGGATTCGAACTGGCGTACCTCCGAGTCGAAAACGGACGTGCGTCACCGACCTCGCGTGCAGAGACGCCTTAAAGACATTCCGATGGCCTTACTCGCAAAAATTCTAAAATACCCGCTCCAAAACAAGTCGAGAGACGTACCACTTGCTCCAATACTGACCGAGACAGTAAATTTAGAGACATTCTGACCGATACAAAACGATAGCGACAGTCTTCCGTCTCGCGTAAAATCGGCAAATGGAAGAAGAAAGGGCGCCAGTGGGAATGGTAGTGATTCATTATGTACCTTCCAACACATACCTTACGTTGGCCCGCGAAGAGCACACGAAGTAGTTGCGCGATAGTGAGAAATCAATGGAAACTTGAAGTGAACACATTTAGTCCTGTGTTCTAAGAGTGCTTCATCTTCAACGTTTCAGTTCAATATTTAGGGACCTTTACTGCAAAACCGACGCAATGAAAATGCATAAGCGAGGTACGTCACAGAGTGCCTGAAATGCACAAGACGGTGTACAAAATCAGTACGTCTTTAGTGTAAATAGGCACAAGAAAAGAGGTCTACTGCATTGGGCATGCACAGTCAAAAAAAATGTTCAAATGTGTGTGAAATCTTATGGGACTTAACTGCTAAGGTCATCAGTCCCTAAGCTTACACACTACTTAAATTATCCTAAGGACAAACACACACACCCATGCCCGAGCGAGGACTCGAACCTCCGCCGGGAGCAGGCACAGTCAAATGAATTTTAATCATTCAGAGGTATGCGACACAAACTATTCCTCCTGATTACCCTAGTCATTTCTGCATTAGAGTTCAACGTAGTCTCCAGGAGGTGCGCCACTGCAAGACATGGCCACAGACGTCCCTCATTAATCAAATGAAGCCCTGAAGACAAAAACAGATTTCGTCTTGGGCTGTCGGTGACCGTAGCTTTTACTTTCCGGATACTTTGTCGGTAATGCACTCTCATCAGGTAATTTTTTTTATATGTGTCGTCCAATTCCGACGCGTTTCGCAACTGCAACTTCACTTTCAACAACTAAACTACATTTTGGACGTTATATCTAACTCAGTCCATCGTCTTCACTTGGTCGCAAAATAATGTTCGTGAAAAATTTGTGGATCTCCACTTACATTCTTTATTATTTAACAAATCTATGAGTGAAACGCATTTGTCGTTTGGAGTAATAACACGCAATTCTGCTGCGTCAAGAACACGTCTCTTTTCATATTGTTCTGTTTCCATTCCGATTTATCAGAAAGGATCAGTACCGATGTCATATTGTTCGCTGACGATGCTCAAATCTACATTGTTGAACGATCGTAACAAGATGCTGAAACAACTGGGCAAAATGTCCAACTTGTGTAATAACTGCCAGTTCTTTTTAAATTTCGATATTTGGAGGGCTGTCGTACAAAACAGTTTGAAATATCGCATTACAAGATAAGCGGCAAACATGGCTTAAATATCTGCAGCTAATACAAAGAAGCGGTATGAAATGGGACGAACACGAAAAATCAAAAATAGAATGAAAGACCGAGATATGCTGCATGGGTTCTGACAAAATGCAGTGCATCTCTGAAATAAACTCGTTAGTTCGACCACTTCTACAGTACTCTTCCGGTGTTTGCAGTCCTTATTAAGCAGGCGTCAGAAGAGACATCTAACAACCTCTGTGGTACGCTGCTACAGCCCTAACACGTCGGAAGAGCCACATGACATTGTAACAGGGATTATCGTGGAACTTAAATCGGAATCTTAGCGGAAAAATACCTTTGTTCCTCCGAAAACAGGACGGGGTAAATTTCGAGAATTGGTTTGCTACGAAAGTTGTGCGACAGTTTATGCTGTCCCCGTCACATACGTCGCGTAGGAATAAAGGGAATAAGACGAGAGACAACAGCTCGCGTATAGTGGCATACAAGAAGCCACTGTTCCATAGTCTGACACGAAGAATTGAATACGGCAGTGATCCACTAATATTGACACAAATATCATCCCGCCACGCGCTATGCAGTGCCCTGCCGAGATTTCACATCAGCACAGCCTACTGTACCACGACAACTCGTACTTGCAACACCGTGCTCGTGAAACACGCTGCGTTGAGCTGTTTGTCAAACAGGACACGTTTCGTGACTCTGTTGTGTTCATTACGCAAAACGCTTGACATCGCGAATTTAGGCAGGATGCCTGTATTTTCTGCTGCATTATACAAATGTCTTTGAGGAATTTGGTTACACGGGAATATCTACCGCTTCTAGTGAACAAATACTAATATTACGTCCGATGCACTTACCTCTCCCATTGCGCTTTCTTCCACACCGGTGTATAGGCGGCAAAGGTAGCAGTACAGATCTCATACACGACGTGCCAAATTATTTTTATGCAATGGTACGAAGAAATTTTTAGAAAAAATATCTGTCGTAACGGATACGGCTGAACTGTAGAAGTAATACCGGAGTTTTCAAATGTTTCTCTGTCGGGATATATTAGGTACGCGATAGGAAAACCAGAGCATAAGGTTAAATGCTCACTTCTGAGCACTGTCATCAGTTTCTAAAATTTTTGCTTCGGTCGTCAAGCGCGCGACTATCTATACGCGTCCGTAGGAGCCCTAACTTTTCGTATCTTTGCGGTCCTTAAGCGAAATGAACGTTGTCTCAATAGGATCGTTTCGCGGTCAGCTTGAAATGCGTGTTCTCTCAATTTCCTCAGTAGTTTTTCTCAAAAACAATGTCTCCTTCCCTCCAGGCATTCCCATTAGGGTTTCCAAAGCATCTCCAGAACACTTGCGTGTTGATCGAAACTACCAATAACAAATACAGCAGCCCGCCTCTGAACTGCGTCGACGTCTTGTTTTAATCCAGACACTCGAACAGTACTCAGGAACGGGTCGTACTAGCATCCTGTAAGCGGTCTCCTTTCCAGGTGGGCCACATGTTCCCCAACTTTCTCCAAACAAACCGCAGTCGACCATTCACCTTCCCTACCACAATCCACACATGCTCCTTCAGTTTCACACACGGTTGCAACTTTATGCCCAGGTATTTGAAAGACAGGGCTGTCCTAATGCTGTATCCGAACATTACGGCTTTTTTCTCACTCACATTCATTAACTTACGTTTTTCTACATTGAGAGCAAGCTGCTATTAATAACACCAACAAGAAATTTTGCCTAAGCCGTCATGTATCGTACGGACCTCGGTAATTTCGGCAGATCGCCTTTATTTTCTGGTGCATTATTGAAATTTCACTGAAGTGCGATGTGGTGGCAGTTGGGTTACCTTTCCGTACACCACAGCATTATCAGCAAAGAACCCCTGACTGATGCCCACCCTTCCCGCTAGATCATTTATGTATGTAGACAATTACAGCGCCGGCCGGGGTGGCCGTGCGGCTCTAGGCGCTACAGTCTGGAACCGCGCGACCGCTACGGTCGCAGGTTCGAATCCTGCCTCGGGCATGGATGTGTGTGTGTTGTCCTTAGGTTAGTTAGGTTTAAGTATTTCTAAGTTCTAGGGGACTGATGACCTCAGAAGTTAAGTCTCATAGTGCTTAGAGCCATTTGAACCATTTGAACCATTTTTTTGAACAATTACAGCAATCCAGAAAGATATTTTCACTCTGCAGCTGAGTGTGAGCTGACATGAAACTTCATGGCAAATTAAAACTGTGTGCCCGACCGAGACTCGAACTCGGGACCTTTGCCTGCCCGCGAAAGGCAAAGGTCCCGAGTTCGAGTCTCGGTCGGGCACACAGTTTTAATCTGCCAGGAAGTTTCAATTACAGCAATCCTATCGCACTTCTCTGGGGTTCTCCTGACGACACCCTTGTCTCTGATGAACACTCGCCGAGGACAACGTACTGGGTCCTGTTACTTAAGAAGTGTTCGAGCCACTTACACAACTGAGAATCTATTCCACATGCTCATGCCCTTGTTAACGGTCTGCAGTGGAGCACCGTGTCAAATGCTTTCGTAAATCTACACAAATGGCACCTGCCTCTCTTCCTTCATCCGTAGGCCGCAGGACATCGTGTGAGAAATGAACAAGCTGAGTTTCACACGAGAGACACTGTCCAAAACAGATCTGATTTGTAGACATAAGCTCTTCGGGCTCTAGGAAATTTATTATATTCGAACTCAGAATACATCGGGGATTTTGCAAATTATACTAAATGTAATTCAAGGTTTTGTTTTAATTTTGGGAATCACACACACACGGATCTGACGTGCTATTGGGCTGATACGATAAGCTAGCGGTGAAGTACTGTAGCGAGGCGTTTGTTTACGTTCAGCGGAAAGGAGAACGGCACAGGTTGGTTGGTCGGTTGGTTGATTTGGGGGAGGGGAGCAAACAGCGAGGTCATCGGTCCCATTGGATTAGGAAAGGATGGAGGAAAGAAGTCGGCCGTGCTCTTTCAAAGGTACCATCCCGGCATTTGTCTGAAGAGATTTAGGGATCACGGAAAATCTCGCTAAGGTCGCAGGTTCGAATCCCGCCTCGGGCATGGATGTATGTGATGTCCTTAGGTTAGTTAGGTCTAAGTAGTTATATGTTCTAGGGGACTGATGACCTCAGATGTTAGTCCCATGGTGCTCAGAGCCATTTGACTGGAAAATCTAAATCAGGGCGGCCAGACGTGGGTTTGAAGCGTCGTCCTCCCGCATGCGAGTCCAGTGCGCTAACCACTGTGCCACCTCGCTGGGTGAGAGCGCCGTAACGCGACAACAGACGCGGGGTAATCCGTAGCGCAACGCTGACTTCCGTGTTGGCAGTTACGACGAGCAGGGTACAGTAGTTACAGTGAGCAATGCGCTAAGCGGACGTCAGCCGCAGGCGCGACAGTTACGCAACGGAAGTGGAGCGGCGATAAAGCGAGGAAGCGCGGGCGGGAGAGCGGACCGACCGTAGGGCGCGATTGCCGAACACCGCGTCGTCCAGATGCGCGGCGTCTCAGCGCTCCCTGGGACGTCCAGCCCTGGAGTGGGAGGAGGGTCATCAGTTTACGACGGCAGAGAGATGCGGCGGCGCGTACGGGGACCGGTCGACCTCGCGTGCTGCGCCGAGGCCGGCGCACAGAACACGTGTGGTGCGGCAGGAAGCGGACGACACATGCGGGTCCCCTCTTGGCGTCGTTTCCGCGTAGGAGAAAACCTGGCAGCGGCGTGGCGGCCCAGCCGCTGCGTGCGCGAAAGCCCAGCGCCACAGTAGTTCAGACCGTTTTTTGTGAAGGAAGTATGTGGATACAGAAGATCCTAATACATATGCGACTCGACTGAAGTCTTCGTAGCAGACAGTGGTCAGCAAGTAGCTCTGACTAGGAAGCCCACCTCAGGGCACTGTGCTAGGGCCGCTGTTGTTGACGGTGTGCGCACAAAGCAAGTGTATAATTGGCCTGGGGTGACGGGGGGGGGGGGGGGGGGGGACTGTAGTGCTTTGAGGCTATTGTGACTAAGTTTTATGGGAGCCGTTACCTCGCTAAAGATTTTTGCTGCGAGATGGGGAGATACTTGCACACGATCAGCGCCAGGTACAGAGACATACCTCACCCTGAACACAAACTCAACGCAGTGCCCGTGGATAGGCGAAAAGATTCGATGTCATTAGTCTGTGCTATCTGCGACCAGTCACTGGGATCGGTCACACACCTTGAAGGCTGTGCCTGAGGGCTCTTCGTACCATAACATACATTGAATTTTTGTCCACGCGGATGAATAGATAAGCGCGTTATCAAAAAAAAATGGTTCAAATGGCTCTGAGCACTATGAGACGTAACTGCTGAGGTCATTAGTCCCCTAGAACTTAGAACTACTTAAACCTAACTAACTTAAGGACATCAGGACATCACACACATCCATGCGACCGGTTCCGGACTGAATCGCCTAGAACCGCTCGGTCACTTCGGCCGGCAAGCGCGTTATCTCCTCGATTTCTAGGGGACAAGCACGTAAGGAGACTATTCGTATTTTCTGCCCTGAAAGACGGCTCTTAAGTTTTCTAAGCAGTTTCGAGAGAGATATGCGTCATCCTCCTTGGCGTGTCACACAATGAAGCATGTTCTGCGTTTCTGTTACCAAAGTACGGATCTTCCAAGTCTTTTTGTGTAACCTTCCTTCTAGACAAAATACGCTTTCCAAGTGTCCTTGCAATGAAGCATAGTCTTCTATTTCCTGGACTAAGAACTAAGCCTGTGTGTTCGTTTGAATTATATATCAATATACTGTCACTCCGAAACAGTTGTGTGGCATTTTTAAATAACTTCATATACACCACAGATTGTACATTTATTGCAATATCCACTATCGCCATTTCCACCTGCTAATGATTTTCAGCCGCTGAAAATAGCAGTAGTCACCATTAGTGAAAAGAATAAAAATGATGTTAGCTTTTACGGTTGATAGCAGTCTCTGTCAGGTACTCCATAGTTATGGGACGGATAGGATAAAAAGCCACGAAACTAAAATCGTGCTCACCACCCACGTCAGTTGGTTGGTTGGTTTGGGGGAGGGGACCAAACAGCGAGGTCATCGGTCCCGTCGGCTTAGGGAAGGACGGGGAAGGAAGTCGGCCGTGCCCTTTCAAAGGAACCATCGCGGCATTTGCCTGAAGAGATTTAGGAAAATCACGGAAAACCTAAATCAGGATGGGTGGACGCGGGTTTGAACCGTCGTCCTCCAGAATGCGAGTCCAGTGTGGTAGCCACTGCGCCACCGCGCTCGTCAGTAGCGAACACCGCACTCGTCAGTGTTGGTGTGTCATCTTCGAGGGACAGCACGCTTTGGCTTTTAGTGAAGCGGAGAACATTCGATGTTATTGTTCCAACGGACAGTTGCTAGTCTTCGCAGCAAGTTGACTTCTAGCTGAGACATTTTGGTCTGTGAGACACCTGTAGCGTTTTGGCTGCGGATATGGTTGCAGACGAATCGGCTTCTCGTATTTCGTTGCTAATACCTTAACACTGCAGAAGCACTGTTATCCGTTCGTCGTAGGACGAGAAGTGCAGTCATAAAAACAACATTCCGACAAGACTGAATTCATTGCTTTTGATTGGAAAAGGGGTCAGCAACAAAGAAAAGGTTCAAGACTACTATGCGGCTGTTTGTATGTGGAATGTTACGTGTCCGAACCACAAAAATTAAGCGGCTCAGAATACGCTATTGTACCTTCGACATAATTTCCGCAATAGTCATAAATTTGTCGAATGAAGGCACCATTTCTTCCACTGCGGCTTTAAGTTTGTGGCCTAGTTATCCAATGCAGTGGACAGCTGTCAATGTGGCTTGTTTGGAGTTTTCAATCCGCCTTGACGTTGAAAATGCACGCAGCGCACACCACAAGTAGAGAGTGTCCACTGGAATAGGCTGCGTGCATTTGCAGCCTCGGAACTCGTCCAAAACGGCAGAAAAGCGACATTAACAGCTGTCCAATACAGTGGATATCTGGACCACAGGGTTAATATTTACTGATACCTCTTCTTGCTCTCTATTTACAGCTGCAACTAGTTTTGGCTCACACAGCTGTTCTGAAGCTTTTACCTACGACGTCAAGAAGCAGGCCGTAGCCAATGTGGGACTCGTTCTTTACTGTGCGCTTGTTGACATCGTAGACTTGAAACCGGCTATACGAGACCAAACTAGTTGCGTGTATGGCGTCAGCGAGTCGAGCTCTCAATAAACACACGTACGGCTAATGGACGCAGGCTCTGGTTACTGCATCCATTCCAGCTCGTGACGCATCGGTTTAGCCCACCCTCGAACGAGTTAAGACCGGCATTGGAACGAAGTCCGAGAAACTCACTGGGTAAATCAGACACTTGTGACTGGCGTAATGTGAGCAGGCAGTCTAACTGAAGCCTTACTAAAGTTAGGCAGTGCATCGGCTCAACTATTCAGATACCGTTGTTCGACGTCAGTAGTGCATCTGGCTGGCTATTGCAGTCTGTGCACGGTGTAGAGGTTGGTCTTGAAACTGTCTCGCAATATCATGAAAGTATAGCAAAGTTGCCATCATAAAAACCTCTTGTAACACGTTCATAGATGTATTGGCCGTGAATCTTACAACAGTGTGTCTTTCCTTTAGCTGTAAGTGCGATCGAAAAAGGTTGCCGTATACTGTTGATATAGCTGTCAGTGGTTATGGTTTTACGGAAAAAGATCGGTCCGATATTTCGCCTTGCAGCAACTGCACGCCACACTGCTGTTTCCACACCATGCAGAAACTGCTGTAGTAACTGTCGCGGATTTCCCACGACCTGTCGTACCCGGATAAATTCAGGTGTGCTCCAGCAGAGGAAAAAAAAAGCAGCCTTCTGTGTCTGTCTAGGCATCGTGCACAGACTACAATAGCCAGCTGTAGTACTGACGTCAGTGGACGGTGTCTGAACTGGTCAGACGGTGCAGTGCCGCTTACTTCGTAAGGCTCCAGTTTCAATTTGTGGACAGCTATGTGCGCAGATGTTACTGACGACGGTCTCAAGTCGTAAATGAGCCAACGTTTTTTTGAGACTGCTTTCCAAGGCCGATCGTAACTCGTAATTCCAGTAAAACGAAATCACCACCTCTCCGCGAAACACCGGACACATCGCTTGCATCGTACGCGGGACATCTTGCGTTACAGGATGTCCGATGAAACACCTTTCAGCCGTCTCATTTCTAAACTTATTTTATTTAGCTACCAGTTTCGGCGATTTACTACACCATCTTCAGGCTCCTGACCGACGTGTAGAAAGATTCCACCTCGGTTCCGGTCGAAACAGGGGCCAGCGATACTGGTTTTAGTAGATTGCTGCTTGGCTATAGCGGTCACTTCAGCCATGATCTGGTTTGGAAAGTAGACGGCTGAAAGGTGTTACATTGGATATCCTGTGTAGAACAGCCGAGTCCCGCAACCGTCTCTGAAAACATGGACATACAGAGATCTTGAGTTACAGTCTGAGTGGAAATACGTCGCCCTCAAGCTACACGGTGACGCTTACATAGGGAAATTAGGAAAGTTGGTCTGTAATTACTGAGAACATTTCTTGTGGAGAAAGACAGAGGTATGGCCAAAATACTTGAAAAATGGATTAAAATCAATATTGACTGCAATAAAGTATTTGTTTATAATGGTCACCAGTTTTGGTCGGAACTGGTGGAGCAGTTGACGTTCGTCACCATCACGGTATATATGTTCTGAGGATGTCACATTCTGACCGAAACTGGTGACCACCATAAATGAATACTGTATTTTATTGCGGTCAGTAGCGTTTTTAATCCATTTTCCAGGAGCGTTTGTGTGTAGTCAAGTGCAGGTGGAGCTAGTGTGCAACGCACCTGCACAAGGAGCGGCAGTGTGTAGGGCGGAAAGCGAAATCGACGCCCCGTGACAAGTAGGTCGAGCGACCTACTTGTGGGAGGCGGCGCGACGGAACAGCACGCGACGGGACGGTCCACGTGCGCAGGCGTGACGTTCCAGCCGCCGCAACTGGAGCGACGGGCCTGGAGGCGCGCGCGTTAGGCAACAGTGAAAGGCCTGCGGAGGCGACAAAAAGGACCCCCCCCCCCCCCCCCCTGCTGGTCAGAGGCGGCCTTGTACGGACGCCCGAGGCCGCGGCTTCACTGGGCGGATGCTCCGTGGCGCAAGAGGACGGCCGCACAAAAACACTGGACTGCTGGAGAACTGGAGCCGAGCTGCGGTGGGTGAAGGGTCGCTCACCACTCGCTCTCCGTGACGGACGTTTCCTTCGAGTCTAAGTGGCGAGCGTGTTAGTAGCTAAACGTGTGTATGGAGGAGGAGGAGGAGATTACTGTTTAACGTCCCGTCGACAACGAGGTCATTAGAGACGGAGCACAAGCTCGGATTAGGGAAGGATGGGGAAGGAAATCGGCAGTGCCCTTTCTAAGGAACCATCCCGGCATTTGCCTGAAGCAATTTAGGGAAATCACGGAAAACCTAAATCAGGATGGCCGGACGCGGGATTGAACCGTCGTCCTCCCGAATGCGAGTCCAGTGTGCTAACCACTGCGCCACTTCGCTCTGTAAACGTGTGTATGGACAGCACCGTTTACGCAAGTGCCTTAACAGAATGCCTCAGAGGACCCGTTCCAGCAAGTTAGTCAGCGATCCGTGAAATGGCTTCGCCACTACTGGTCACTCGTCACCGGGCAAGTGTCTTTTTTTGTAAAAGACACTACAAGTCCGTCTTCGTTACGCCATTTTTTTTCTATTTATACGGTCGTCTCCTCCTTGCAGTTCGGCAACATACTTTGTTGTAGGAATGATACATCAATGAAGGTTAAGCGGGAGTGGAGGGCTCTTTTCTTTCTACTTTTCAGTCTCTACTTACAGGAGTGTAGTGCAATGTTTATGATCCTGCCCGTTATACAGCTTCGGTTATCATTCAAATTAGAGGCGAACTGAAAGTGCAGCAGAAGAAGTCAGATTTGCATATAAAAAGAAAACTGAAAAGTCGAATGTGTCGCACAGCTAAATAGAGCAACAGAAACACTCGTCATCGCTGTGAGTGGAAAAGGCGATCAGGATACGGAGCTTTAGAGAGACGGATATTATTCGGAAAAGTGAAAGCATCTGGCTAGGAATACGGAAGTGGTCGAGTTGCCAAGTAGAAACAAGCATATTGCCATCTTTCGTCTGTAACCAGGGATGGGAGGGACCACAGAACTGGTTTTATTGCTGCAGGTTTTCCTTCTCTTACGTGATAGATGTACGTTGCACTTTACGTCCTACGTTTTGCAATAGGAAATTGAGTGTGGAAGTAAAATCTTTTGGATCTGCAACCGCGAGTTCTCGAAGGAGTACTTTGGATACTCCAAACAAAACTCTTCGTTCATTTTTGAACGTATTTTCTCCTTTTCATGTTTTTAATCTCTTCCACATCTCGCAGGATAAGCTCTGAAGCAAGACTTATTGTCTGATTCGCCCTCGCCGTCCAGATGATCGGCAACTGACCGCCAGTGAAACCACGTGTGACCGCACGCCCCCCGTTATCACATTTAGTTATGCTACTAAATGATTCGCCACTCGACTGGATTGCTGGTGCATACTGAAGTAGCCTTGAGAGTGGCGCTAACGGCTGGTCAGATACCGCGTGTGCGGCCGTCAGATGTGCGGAATAGGTTGGACAGCACTCTGAGACTTTGCTGATGAAGCTGTTGTGTGCTAGAGAGACCACCGAGTATAGGGAGCTTCAGTGCACGTGGACAGAATGTCTGTCTGGTGCGATAAATGGCAGACTGTTACAGAACACTTGTTTGAGCAGTTCTTCAGCAATGCTTCAGTACTTGGTATCCACACCAGATCGGATTAAAGACAAACATAGAAGCAGTTCTGAGGCGTGATGACGGATTTGCCACCGGTCGGTCTAATCAGTAGCAGAATGTGCTTCGGTGGGAATCCTCGGAGGTAAGACGTAGTTCCCTCTGCCACAATCTGCTCACGTATTTTAAAGAAGCAGCAATTGTGACGGACTGCAGAACGACTGTACCGCCACCGACGTTCATCTCGCATAATGATCATACGAATAAGATAATGGAGGTTAGGACTCGTGGACAGGCATAGAGGAAGTAATTTTCTCCCTCGCTCCATTTGCGAGCGGAACAGGAAACTGAATAACTAGTAATGGCAGAAAGTACTCTCCGCCAACCACTGTACGACGGACTCAGGAGTGCATATCTAGTTGAAAATTACTTTAGGTGAATTTGGAGAGGTAGGCCGCCACTGAAAGCGTTCACCAACCTGACCTTCCTGAATTATTCCCTGGGTCACAGTACGGTCTATGTGAAGCTTTAATCTTCCTGCAGATACGGTCAGCGAGAGTACGCGGCTGTTCTACGCAGCTCTCGCGTCACCGCCGTTGAACGTTGTAAGTGCTGCCCGGAGGAAAGGCTACTGCTCCACTCTCTGCCGCGTATTGCGTGGCGACGTAATAGCACAGTGTCGGCAGCCGGACCTTCGGCGTTTCTATTACGGTAGCGGCGCGGTGAACGGAACGGATGTGGAGCAGTCACAAAAACTCTTTGCCCTCCACCGTGCGTCGCGCAGCGCCCGCAGGCGGTCGTAAAACGATCCCCTTTCCCGGATCTGGGTCACGCCGTGCGAAACCGTCCGCTCAGGACTCTGCGTTGCGGAATCGCCCCGCCGTTCACATTCTGCCCTCCGCTCCCAGCTGTTTTTTGGTGATATTCGTAACCGCTCCAGGCACTGGGTCAGCTGAACCGGCGAACTCGGGACATTTCTCCGGGGACGCAGACAAACTGGTTGTCTCCAGCGCGGCGGTGCGACTGGTTCTGGAAACTCGACTGGACACGACAACCTCGGCAAACCGAGTCTCGCAATCGCCCGGCGGGTCTTGTCCCGCAATTATTTGAAATCTGAATGGTCACCCAGATTCGTCCGTGCGTGAAGCAGGCGGCAGGCCTCAATTCACTCGTAGTATAAACAGAAAATGCAGTCTACGAACGATATTGTTTAAAAAAATAAAAGACCTCGTCCCGTAGAATGTTGTTCAAGCGGGTAGGACCCACACGACAAAGAGTAGTAACAGGGGATATTGAACCTATGCAGAGAAAGGCAGACCGAATGGTCACAGATTTCGATTAAAATATTATTGGGTGTTAGACCGTGCCGTTATAAGACCAGCTAAGCTGCCAACGTTTCGACAGACCTTGCAGCGATCCTCTTCAGGGTAGTCAACCGCCCTGAATAGCACTGCTGCAAAGTCGGTCGAAAAGTCGGCAGTGCAGTTGCTTTAGTGTTTTATAATGACGCGGTTTAATACTCGGCATTATTTTACTTACAATGACCCTGGCACCGGAAGTTTACAAACTTAGATGATAGATTTGTTTGAACCACAAGCGACCGACGGGGAAATACAAAGAAAAAAGGAACCTGAAATACCAGTCACTTGAGGATAGACGTAAAGTCTCCCCGGAAAGCATACTTAGGAAGTTTCAAGAACCAGTGAGAAATCTAGCAATCTAGTACAACCGTCAACGAATCGATCCCAAAGGGACCATGAAGAAATGAACATACTAATACAGCAAACACAGAGGCATGTAAGACACTCATTCTTACCACGTTGCATATCAGAATGTAACCGAAACCAGCCCTACTTAGCGATACAATGGAAGTATCCTCTGTCGCGCATTTGCAGCGGTTGGCAGAGTATAGAATATGTAAAAATAGGTAATACTGTGCCTATGAATTGATTCGATACATTTCTTTACGTCGCTTTACATTATTAATTCGCGCGTTTCCACTGTTCATTCTCATATAGCACTTCGCATTTCGGAATGCAGTCCATCGTCCGGTACGCTGATGTGCGCAAGTGCGACAGAAAACACTCGGATACGCCACAAAAGGAAGTAATGCCCATCGTGACTTAGCCTACTGTCTCGGTGTGTTTGCCATTGCTGCTCTTGTCCGTAGTGGGGTAGCTTAAACTGGTTATGCAGATATGACACAGTGACACTGCAGTGCTATTTTACAGCACTGGCTGGAAATGTCGGCAGTAGAAGTGCGACGCACCACCGCCTGGCGTTTTGTTGACACAGGATTCTCTATACTCAGTTCGCAAGTTTCATAAGCGCATACCGCGTAGCTCAAACTTAGTATACAATTTGCTCTCACGTAACTACAACGCTACAGTGTCAATGTCTACGTTTTCGTTTGAAGTTGTGTGTGTTTCCAACTAAAAATGTGTTTTTATCCGTAACACATGATAAAATTGAAAAGGGACTTCAGTTTTTCTTTGTTTCGTCATCTGTTAAATGCGTACACTGCATTCAATTATATCTCAAGTCAAGATTTTGTACACCGCATTAAAACTGCTGTTGGCAATTGCTTTTCCGGTCTTTCGTAGCTGCGTCATTAAGGCCACTGAAACGGTTCGGCGACAGGGAACACAATGGTTTATGACTGTGTCCGGGGGTCGTTTCGCCCCGTTGTCAGCACGGATGGCTATCCGGGGCAGAGCTTGAGAAATGCGGGCGAGCCCAAGTCTGCGTATCTTCTCGCAGATCGGCGAGAGCGGACGATGTTATCTGGAGACACGCCCGCCTCGTGTGGTGACAATGCACCTACCTACATGCGGCCGTCATTACGAAACAAAAGCGTCGCCGTCACGCGCCTTGACATTAACAACGTTGCTACCACGGCGACGCAATCGCCCATAGCTCACCAGTCTCAGTGCCAATACAAGGGAGGCAGATTTAAAGTGAGGAGGAGTTGCTCGGGGTAGCCCAAAGCTCTTACTGCGAGCATACGGAATATATTCTGAAAACGTGTGACCGGTTCGAAGACCTCCCCGCGACATGGCCTGAACGGCGGGTGTTGATCAGAGGCAAATGTGTCCAATGACAGCGAAGTGACAGGACCGGTCGTATTCCTCAGACACACAGGGTATGTAGCCATTTGCCACTGTTGTTGATGACGCAGTTGTCTACGAGACAGTGATTAGTTGTAGAGGGGTTTAGGATTATTTGGACAGAACTTCTGTCTTTCATTTAATCGGCTTTTGGTTGCTATACAACTATCTCATCAAGCATTTCGAATATTGAACGGAAAACCAAAGTGCACACGCAGATGAAGACGAGATTTGAATGGACGTGTGGAACCAGTTTCAAATACAACTCGTAACAGAAGGTTTGAATACGCGCGGTTGAGGTTGGACGGCTGTATGTGGAGCGAGCATATACGCAACGCAAAACAACGAACTGGGTGGTACAAGTCGTGTAGGATTGAAATAGTAGTCGGGATGAAGGTTACGAAAATCCACGCAAACTAGAGGCAAAATAAAGATCTTAAAAGCGGAAACACGCAGGAAGACCGAGATATTAAAGAGCTACTGCGAGGAAATAAAAACGAGATTGCATCTGTGCGAAAGAGAAATAATCGGATAGTAAAATCAGATGTAAAATCCGTATTAGGGAAGGCGAATGGAATACATATATTTGTTGGGAGGGTTCTGGTAAAGTTTAGTGCATTTTACCAGGAAGTAGCATAGTGCGAGCAACTTTAAGAGTCTTCCTGCAGTGCTTGGAATCCGTATCAAGTAGGCGTGGCAGCGGATGTCGAATGAGTTAAGGCAAGCGCTGCTAACGTCGTAACAGGACGGCACAGTCCATACCAAGAGAGTAGCTGAGAACCTCTGGTAACTTAAGTGGGAACCTCAGGGGGAAAGGCCGCGGTGCCCTCGCATAAACACGTTGGGTAAATGTCGAAAAACGGTATGCGAACATGGCTGTCATTCCGTACTGCGACCACCATTGTATATCTCGCGTAAGGCTCATAAGAATAATGTGAGAGATTGGAATTTGTTTGCAAACGTTTACACAGCCACTGTTCCCTCACTGTATATGCGAACAGAATAAACCCTAGAATTCGTAGTGTCTGTCATATTTTATTTTACTCGGACTGATAAACAGTTCTAGCTTTATGGCCATCATCAGACTTACATATTAAATACAGGCGAGGAACAAGTGAGCTAACTAGCTACGTAATACTGGTAATCAGTTCAGTGAAGGACTAAGCAACCCGTGTGTGGTCTGTCTTCATGATGTAACCAGCTTGCTTGTTCTCCATTTACATTTCATTCGTTTATGTTCAAGGTTGAGAAATTTTGAAAATACTTTCATTTTTAATTCTCCGTTGTAGATCTGATGATGGCTGTAATGCCGAAACACCTTACCTGTTAGAATGAAATAAAACGTGACATAATTTTCTAATTCTAAAGTTTATTTACCTATGTTGGTCACGGTCCCCCCCCCTCCCTCCCTCCCCTCCTCCCCAAAAAAAACTTCAAAACGACCCAGTTGCACGACTAATGGAAGAGAAAATCGTAGTGTCTTTTGCCACGTACTGGCCAATGTCCTGCAGAGTGTGTATATGGACGTGTGAGGGCTGTTCGGTAAGTAAGTACTGACAGGTCGCGAAATGGAAACGGCAGTGCAATATCTGTAGTACGCCTGTCGATCGTGTCGCGTCGCTCTTTTCAGTTCCGAGCGCACAGTGAGGGCATCGAGATGCCTATAACAATTATGTCTCCCGCCAAGTATGCGTGTCCATGCGAGGTTTCGCCTGTTTTCATGCAACCCCGCATAACGTGCCTGTCATGCATTTCCTTCCTCACGACAATTCTCGGCCACACACTCCAGGGGCAATGAAAACGCTCCTGCAGCATCTTCAATGAGAATTGTTTAGGTACCCACCATACAGAACGTAATTGGCTGCCTCTGATGTTCATCTCTGCTCACATGAACCGCTCGCTATGAAGACAACATTTTGGTACAGACAACCAACTGCCGACCAGTGCAGAGAAATGGCGGAAAACACAGCCGGCTGTCTTCTACGATGAGGGTATTGGAAAGTCGGTACAACGCAACGACAAATGTGTAAGTCAGACCGGCGACTCTGTACAAAAAGTGTAGCTAAGTGTTGCAAATAATTTTTTTTTATATTTTCGCTGTAGTTTCCGTTTCGCGACCGATCGGACCTTACTATCTGAATAGCCGTCGTAGAACGATGGACGCGTGCTGAAAAAATCACTCATTATCGTGAAGGGTCGAAAAGAATCAAATTAATCAGCGTTACCATTTGTGCCATTTGCATTCAGATCGTTTAGGTACGCCTTCTGATCCACGGTGAGTACGCGTTTAAAACCAACACGTCATGCTCCAAGGTGGGATTCGCAGACTGCAATGGCAGGCTAGGAGACTGCTACACAGCAGTCGTTGGGCGCATGTAGTGCGGGTCGGCAGACTTTTAGGGGCCCGAAGATCGCGCGCTGCTACTTGCGAGTACGGGGCAGGCAGTAGTGTACAGCACAGCGAGCTAGGAGTACAAGGCGGCGCAGTGAGGGCGGCACGCCTAACAGGTGCCAGGGACGCAGAAGGGAACAGACAAGAGGTTGCGCAAGCCGAGCGGCCGCCCGATCCTTGATCGCGGCGGCCGCCCCTCTGACCCTCCGAGTCCGGAGCGAGAGGAAGTGGAGCACGGGAAGAGGGCGTGAAGGGGCGGCGCCGAGCCTCTCACCGGCGCCGCGGTTACCACGGCCCTCCAGGCCACGTTGAGTAACACTCCACTGACGGGCCACGACCGAGTTCCGGAACTTCAAACAGACGGCGTCGCGAGTTTTAGGCTCACAACAGTTTCGTTTTAGACGCGTACCCACCGCTGGGTGTGTGACCGCATGACTCGTCCTCACCCTGTCCACTGCCGTGGGGATTATGTGTGCAACTGTTGGCAAGCCTGTCCACTGACAGACATTTCGCAGCCGCGACATCATCTTGCGACCTCTTCCTCGTCGGCCTTCTGTTTTCCCTTCAGTAAGCTAGACACTGAATTTCGCTTTAGACGAAACAAGTACGTTAACAAATCACGATTTTTGTTTAAACACTGTAGAACTTCCTCATACGCCACTCGTACTGTCCATAAAACCATGACGCGACTGCTGTTGTTCCCCTATTTTAAATGCCTTCACATTATTCGTTGTTTCAAGGTCCAACATTCCATGCCGTACAGCACCAGAGCGCAAACGCAGAATTTTATGAACAGATATGTGCGATTTAGGTTGCACTTTACATTATTAAGAACTAGTTGAAATTTCATGAGAGTATCGCGAGCATAATTTATTCGACATCTCCGATCTTCAGAAAGCGATATGGCAAAGGTATTTAAACTTCCTTAGTCGTTCGGCTAGCAGACTGTTAAAGCGCAACGTGGCGTTGTTGAATGTAAAAATGCTAATATGTCTCAAACAAAGATGTAGAACTGCCAAGCTCCTGAAGATCAGCTCCGAGAGTTCGAAACGCATAGTGCATTGAAATAAAAAATCGTGATTAGTGACTCAAGGCATGTTTTCTCATAATTTTTTACGGAAGTAATACAGTCACGTCGACAACACTGTCTACAATGGATAAAACTATCTTTCAGCGCCTATTGTTATTACGATCTATTTTGTTGACACCTCTTTCAGTGTCTGCTAGAGCTTCCTCAAAAATCAGTTCCGAGTAAATGTTGAATAGCAAGGGAAAGAAAATGCAGCTTTGCCGGAGTCACCTACATATCTGATTCTTGCCGTGCACAACACAGGCCAAACCTTTGGCGCTCAAACCAGTGTCTGGCGAAGCAAGAAACGCCAGCTTCGATTGGAACATGTATTCTCAGCGTTTTCGAGAACTTTGAATACCAAATTCGAGAAGACAGGCCTCTTGTTTCACCTTGCTGACCGGCTAGCGTGGCAGTACTCGAAACTAGGTCGGCAAGAGTTGGTCTCGGATACGCACAAATTTTTCATTTTCTCCTTAATTTTATCGCCATTCGTGTACTGCCAAAATCAGAATACTAGTGACATCTGCGGTGGTTTTCAAGAATACTTTTCACGATAGAGAGGTGGAAAATGCACTGAATATATATGCCTGACTTTGCCTGCTCTGCCATCGCACAGTGTCGGCCTATCACCTATCACGTTTAACATGTTTTGTTTCTCGAAGTGAATGCTGATACGCGTCGTCAGAGGCAGAATGTAAAGTAAGTTTCGCCCGACCTCACTGCTGTGCAGAGTACCCGCGCGCGTGTAAACACGGCGCTGACCTTACGCAACGACCCGATAGGGGGAGCGCAGAGCGGTAGCCGCCTGTGCACTCAGCCAGTATGCGACGTTATCGGGCTTTTCTCGTCGCGCTTAGCTTCCGGCACTCTGCGTCGCCGCTACGCTTTTCGCAACCTCCAACTCCAACGCACGCTCCGAGCACTGCCCCGCTGTGGCACGACCCTCAGTCAAATGGTGGAAGCAATCCCAGAGACGCTATCAGAGCAGCTACTACCGCATTACGTCAGTCTCCATTTGCGAATAGACGAGTTTTGCTGTTCGGGCAGTACAATAAGAGAAGAAAGGGTGATAAAAAACTTAGGCTGGCAATTGCACGGAAATGTTTCCCGAAAGAGAGAAATGTGTTAACATCGATTCTCGACTTAAGTGTTAGAAAGTATTTCTGGACGTATTCGTTGTGTAGTTTCACATGGAAGTGAAACATATACAATGAACAGTAAAGACAAGAAGAGAATAGCAGCTTTATGAATGCAGTGATACAAGACAACGCAGAAGATTAGCACGTAGATCGAGTAATTAATGGAGTGGGACTGAAATGAATTGAATAGCAAAGGATATTTATAGCACTACCTGACTAAGTGAAAGTATCGATTGATGTGACACATCCAGGAAACGTAGGTTACAATGGATATAAAATTGAGCATTTACACTCAGATGACGAGATATGCACGTGACAGAGTTGCATGGATAATTGTACGAGGCAGCCTTTGTGCTGATGACTGCAATTACTGTGGGGACAAGACGCGGAAGTGGGCCGCACCGGGGCGCTCACACAGCTGCTAGTTACGCTGTCGTGCGGCGTGCTGGCCGGAGTGCTGCGACAAAAAGCCCCGGGACCTTTAGCACAGAGTGCAAGGACTTCCCCGGGGCTGGTATTTGCAGCTAACGGTAGCCGCAGTCCTATTGTCCGCCGTCGGCTTAGATAACCTTGCTCTCTGGGTACGTGAGTTCCTTTCTTTACCCGGCGTCGAAGTCTCTCGGTTTCCCCCGCGTCGCAGCGGTAAAACATGTTGCCAGCACCTCGTAAGGGTCAAATAATGACAACACTACCTTCGATCATATGATTTAGAATATTTACGCCTCTCGAGTTTGCTTCTACGTAGCAAGAACAGACTATCCTGTCGCGGGTTTTCCTTCCCTCAGCCGAACGAAAAAAAATAATAAGTTGTGTCTCAACGTGAGTACAATAGTTGCTAATGTCTCGTTCAGTCAACTGTTTATAAGGTTCGCATGCACAGTGGATCTTCTAACAACGCGCTGTTTTAGTTGTTCGGTGTAATCTATGGTCGATTGATTTGGACAGCCGTACGGGAGTCCGTGAGTAGAGTTCTGTAACTCCCAACAAAGTAGCATCATGTAAAGATGAATATCACAAATAAACACAGCTGAGTGGAATACAACAAACATACACAAACGTTATTAACACATTACCGCCAACTATAGCGAGACATGGGGCTTTGACGCTCGTCTTGCAATTACGAAAACTGACACATTTATCCCGCGGATCGTTCCCGTGTGCTGTCTTCAAACATACGCGTGAAGGCTTGACTGCGTGGAAGGGCTCGTGTGGGGGCGGCACTATTTTCCAGCCCGGAGCGCGGCAGTGACGCAGCGAGATCCCGGGAGAAAACTCCGGCGCTGTGGGCGTGTGCGTGCGGCGTGCAGCGAGCAGATCAGAGCAGGGCTTAATACAGAGGGCGTGGCCGCCGCCCACTGCAGCTTTCCCCGCCGGCTGCAGGGCTGGTTTGGCAGCCGGTTTTGTTGCCCAGCTGCACGTAGGTGGCGGCGGAAACCGCTGCCGGGGGAAAGCGGACGCACCTCTCTCTCTCTGACACGGAACATATCCTGCGCTCGCTACAGACACTTTATGGAGCACTGAGCAACTCCTAAAGAGGGATCGGCACGGTGTCCGAAAGCACCAGTCAAGTCAAACAGAGCTTGATCTATTCGTTAAAAAGATCTAGATGGCAGCAGAAAACGGAGCTTGAGTTGACCTACTGTTTCTTGCCATCTTAGAGCGCCTCCCATAAACATTTTATCTTCCTTTGTGTCGCAGTCATTACAGTCGCAGAACACGGCACATAACTTACACTGATGAGCCAGAACATTATGACCACTGCCCACCGTGACGTGTTAACAAAACACGGAGGGGGATTATCCTAACGAAGATACGGGCTGCAAGCGGGGAAATCTAGCGAGATTAGCCACTGTGACAAAGGCCAGATTACTGTTACGCAGAGCCTGTGAACGAGAATATCGAAAACGGCGAAGCTCGTCGACTGTTCACGAACTACTGTCTAGAGCACCTACGGAACGAGGTAGGACAATGAAACTACCACTAGGTGCTAAATGGCAGGACGTCCTCGACTCTTCACAGAGCGTGGGGCTGCTCTTATAAAGTAGGGTAGACGGTGACCTGCGGCATCTCTACCGGAAAGAGCCCAATGCTGGCACACGGACCAGTGTTCCGGACCACGACGTGCATCGCTGAACACGGAGCTCCGCAGCAGACCACTGGCACTTGTTCACATGTTGACCCGACGGCATCGTCAGCTACGGTTGCAGTGGGCACGGGACCATCGGGATTCTACCGTCCATCAATGGAAACGTGTCGGCTCTTCGGGCGAATCACATTTTTGCTACACTAGGTCAGTGGTCGTCTCTACAAATGCCGCCATCGAGGTGAACGGCGGCTCGAAACGTGGAGCGCGCCACGGACGCAGGCTGGTGGGAGCAGTATTAGGCCGTGGGAGACGTTCTCCTGCGTTTGCATGGGATCTGTGTAGTAATGGAAGACACGCTGACAGCTGCGAACCACCTGCATCCCTTCATGCTTGAGGTCTTTCCCGACGGCGATGTCATCTGTCGGCAGTATAATTGTCCGTGTCTCGGAGCCAGAACCTTGCCACAGTGATTTGAGCAGCATTATCATGAACTCACGTTGATGTCTCGGCGACAAAATTCGCATCATGTAAATCCTATGGAACCCATCTGGGTCGCTAGAGGTGCCATCACCGCGTACTCATATCAGCGGCCCTGTATTTACGCGAATTACATGCCAGAGCTACCAACAAACTTTCGGACTCTGATAGGCAGGATTAGTGATGTATTTCCTTGCAGAGACGGACATACAAGCTATTAAGCAGGTGGTCGTAATGTTTTGGCTCATCAGTATATATTATTACTCGACCACGATATCACTGGACGTGGCGTCTTAAGGCCGTTATCGGAAACACGCTATGACATTCCAGTGGACAAGTACAGTGCTGACTGAGGAAAACACATCGCACTGTGGAAGATTTTGAGACACCTATGCGAATACTATCGAAACGAGACTGGTTCCCCGCACAGTGGGTTGCCAGCTAGGTATGTAGATGCAAACAGGACAGCCCGTTGTAAGGATAAGTCTACAGCTGCGTGCGCACTTAAATTTTTTTTGAGAATGAAGGATATATGTGCCTGAAATGAATACCTCAGGTAAAGTACAGAATAACACACAAGGAAACGTGTTTCCCTTAGAACTGTATTGGTCGTACTAAAATAATGACGCATTTGAGAAGTTTCGAATACTAAACAGTCATCAGAACTGAAAAAAGAGAACTATTAAATGTAATGACAGGTCATTTTGTAACAAATCGGATGAGTATATTTTTACATTTATGCCTTTTTTAAATTATATATTTAACAAAATTTTCACTTTAGTTCTTTTCTTAGTTTTGATCCTGACTGTTTAGGTGCCGAAATCGTGAACTTTGGTGTTACACCTGTATTTAGTGCGATTAAGATAGTTTTAATAAAAAGTTGTTTGAATAAGTTAGATCGCGTGATCTAAGTGAGAATGTCAAGTTTCATGAATACACAAAGGCCTGTGGTAACAAAATTGGGCGCGTGAAAGCTTCACATACGGCAATTTGCCTGCAAATGTCGTAGCACGATGTCGGCAGCCTGAAATTGTAAACAGTACGGGATGTTATCTTGCGGGGGACTTGAGACTGTGGATTCCAGTATGTAAATCTACGAGTAGGTTTCGACATAAGATAGACTTTGGTTACTGGAGACCTCAGACTCGTCGCAGCTCGGGCTGACCAAAAGGAGCGGCGGGGCAGTAAGGAGCGAGAGTGCGGGAACCGTGTCCGAGGCGGCCGGCTCGTTAATTACCGAGTGCGAGTCGGCAGATGTCGCGGCAGGGAAAGCGCCTAGCCTCTTGTGTGGGGCGCCCGGACCCCCGAGGTGTGGCGTGCTAGCAGAGCAACCGGTCCGCCAGGGCGCGCCGCCAGCTTTCGCCGGGCCAGGAAGCGGGACCAGGATGCGGCGCGCCGTGCTTCCTGCGGTGCGCCGCGGCGGGGTGCGAACTCGTTCCGTCCTGCCGGGCACCTCTTCAGGAACCCGGACTTTCACTGTGCAGACGCCGGTTTGCGGACCGCGGGCAGATCGTGTCGGAAGTCCACCACTGTCCCCTCCCTCCCCTGCACTATCAGGAAAAGTGGCCAGTCGTGTGGACACGGGTGAGAAGTAGCTGCAGAGTTCGCAAAGTGAACTCTAGTCTGGGATAGCTGCTGAAAATACCACTGCTCTCGGAGGGGCAGGAATATTCCTCTCCGTGAATACGAGTAAAAAACCTGACCACGTTCAGCACCTGTCGAATTATATCGCTGCTGCTTACTTGGGGTGGTATCCTGCCTCTACTTTGTTTTACTTTTCACTCATTCCATTCTCCACAGCTAGGAGCGGTGTGGGATGTTCGAGATTCGGCCCACTGGAGAGTTGCGGTTCTGTTCAGCCAAGTATCAGACGTTAATTTTAATAATTAACAGCCGAAGTTGCACTGTTTGCCTAGAATTTACCTAGGTTTCAGTCGGGATAACCCAACCTTCTTCAGAGTTGAGTTCCGGTACAGTACTCGTGACCGTCGCATCGCGGTCGCGAAGTGCGGCCGAGGCAGTTCCAGATAAGTTTTAATAGTCTGACGATAATTTATGGATTTGTAGTTTTAGCTTGACGATGTCCACTATGGAAAGACGGTAGTTACTGTTATTCTGAAGAAGGTTGGGTTATCCCGACTGAAACCTAGGTAAATTCTAGGTAAACGGTGCAACTGAGGCTGTTAATTATTAAAATTAAAATTAATATTTACACAGTTGCTGACAGGGCCGCGAAATGTTGAAGATATTTAAGTATCAGACGAGTTGACAGCGGCGTAGATGGGGGATCCCAACTGCGAATAAATATTAGGCGGTTACCAGTTGCGGTATACAGCTTACAACCACTGGAAACCTCCCCGAAGAATTGGGGGATTGGAACCGCATTAATTTATTTCTGGGAAAACGTCCTTAGATAAAAATGTTCACCCAGCCAAAAATTAAAATGTGTGTGTGTGTGTGTGTTTTTTATTGAACAGAGTGAAGCGTAGCCCGCCTAACAATAATGTTTATTTTACTCAAATGCTCATGCTACATCGATAATGTATATACCTGTTTCCGCTGACTAGTTACTATCGGTAACCCATAAACAATTCTTGGCCGTTGGCTCCAACGCAACAAGCTGTAAGTCAACATCTCGTAAGACTCAATCTTTTTAGAGTCATCAGCGTTCTCACTTGTCTGATGCGGCCGATGACGACTCCTCTGTGAGCCCATCTCTACATCGCACAGTAGCACTTGCAGCCTACGCCGTTATTTATTTGTTGGATGTATTGCAATGCCTCCCGCTGCAGATATTACCCTCTACAGCTCTCCAGGGAGATGTAGAGACCCTTACTGAAGAACCATAACTGTCTACAAAAGATACACAGCATGTTTACAAAACAACTGTCCCGCGCTCTCACAGGAAATAAGTACTCGTTGAGATGTGGTACGCTGCAGTTATATCAGTAACAAAGTCCTCACGCGCGACATTTGTTGGCAGCAGTAGGGTCGTTCTGCAGGCTGCTTCAAATGCCGGTTCTCTAAATTTTCTCAGTTTTGTTCCTCGAAAAGGAAGTCGCGTTCCCTCCAAGGATTGCAATTTGAGTCCCCGAAGCAAAGCCCGCCAACACTTGCGTTTTGTTGGAACCTACCGGTAACAAATCTAGCAGCCCACTTCTGAATTCCTTCGATGTCTTCCTTTATTCCGATCCGGTACAGGTCCCAAACACACGAACGGTACTCAAGAATGGGTCCCTCTAGTTTTCTTTTTCAGCCTCCTTAAACAAATGAACCACACTTTCCCAAACTCTTCCAATAAACCGAAGTCGACCATTCGCCGTTCCTACCACACACCTCACATTCTCGTTCCATTTAATATCGCTTTGCAACGTTACGCTCCGATATTTAATTGACGTGACTGTATC